>NW_017731372.1:4715104-4717470 GCF_001890085.2 Hipposideros armiger
CTCTGAGCTGCCAACAGGTGGCAGGATGGCTTAGCTTAAAAAACAAACAAACAAACAAAAAACCTATTATTCTTTTTTATGGGAATTGACCCCAATGATGAAACCAATCCTAGAGGAGAGTTTTAGGCAGTGGCTAAAAGAACTCCGTTGGTCGCTGTTCAGAACCAGCTGGCCAGGCATGCTGATATCCTGGCTACATGATTTGTCTTGTGCATTTATGGATGCTCAGCAGTCCCTCCGCTAAAGGGACCTTTTCCACTGTGGTCAGGAAGATCAGCTCCAACTACACGATAACTTCAAATTTATTGACCTCTTAAAGGTCTTGGCTCTCAGTCCTGTTGCTAAGCCCCGAACAAGTGGACAGGTCTACCCAACGTGAGTGCCATGCTTGGTGTCTGATTTCAAAAAGCTCATGGCAAAATCAAACACTTACCGAGGCAATATATAGTCCAAGTGATCATTGCCTTCATTGTGTAGGTTCACTTTTCCTTTCCAGTATGTTTTAGAATGTTCCTTTTGTATATTACTGTCTCATCCAAGCAAATTTCAGTTTTTCTACGGAACACGTGGGTGGAGCCCATGGGATTGGACTTTTTATGACATCTTTAGATTAAAACTCACCCCCGTGAGTGTGAGGGTGAACTTAGTTGAAGCAGGATGGAGTGGAGGTTCACGTGCCTTTGTTTGACTTCTTGCAGACAGCATTTTCCACGGGAACGAAGACGCCTTTTATTGCAACTCTCACAACAGCCTGGACTTAAATTATTTAAATGGCACCATCACCAATGGCAGCGTGTGTAGCGTTCACAGCATCAACTCCCTGAACTGCTCCCAGAGTTTCATTCAGGCGTCTCCCGTCTCTTCCAACCTCAGCATCCCTGGGAGTGACATCATGCGGGCTGACTACATCCCCAGCCACCGACACAGCGCAATCATTGTGCCGTCTTACCGGCCGACCCCCGATTATGAGACAGTCATGCGCCAGATGAAGAGGGGGGTCATGCACACGGACAGCCAGAGCCAGTCTCTGCGCAATCTCAACATCATCAACACCCATGCCTACAACCATCCGGAGGAACTGGTGTACAGCCAGCCTGAGATGCGGGAGAGGCACCCCTACACTGTCCCTTATGGGCCCCAGGGGGGCTACAGTAACAAACTTATCGGTCCATCTGACCAGATCAACCCAAAGAGTAACTCGGTGCCCAGCAAGCCGGGGGCAAGCGCCATCTCACACACAGTGAGCACCCCAGAGCTGGCCAACATGCAGCTCCAAGGCACCCATAACTACAACACGGCCCACATGCTCAAAAACTATCTCTTCAGGCCGCCGCCCCCATACCCACGGCCCCGCCCAGCCACCAGCACCCCAGACCTGGCCAGTCATCGCCATAAGTACGTCAGTGGCAGCAGCCCTGACCTGGTGACGCGCAAGGTGCAGCTCTCGGTGAAGACTTTCCAAGAGGACAGCTCCCCAGTGGTGCACCAGTCTCTGCAGGAAGTGAGCGAGCCCCTCACAGCCACCAAGCACCACAGCACGATGAACAAGCGCCACAGCCTAGAGGTCATGAACAGCATGGTGCGGGGCATGGAGGCCATGACACTGAAGTCACTCAACATCCCTATGGCACGCCGCAACACGCTCCGGGAGCAGGGGCCACCCAAGGAGGTGCCAGGGGGCCACGAGGTCCCCCAGCTGCCCCAGTATCACCACAAGAAGACGTTCTCTGATGCCACCATGCTGATCCACAGCAGTGAGAGCGAGGAGGAGGAGGAGGCTGCGGAATCGGTGCCTCAGATCCCTGGGCTCCGAGAGAAGATGGAGTACAGTGCCCAGCTGCAGGCGGCCTTAGCCCGAATCCCAAACAAGCCCCCTCCCGAATACCCTGGCCCGAGGAAGAGCGTGAGCAACGGGGCGCTACGACAAGAGCAGGTTAGCCTCCCCCCAGCCGTCGCCAGAGCCAGGGTGCTGAGGCACGGGCCGGCCAAAGCCATCAGCGTCTCCCGCGCCGACCAGCTGGCCGTCAACGGGTCCTCGCTTGGTCCATCCATCTCAGAGCCTGACCTGACAAGTGTGAAGGAGAGGGTCAAAAAAGAGCCCATGAAGGAGAGACCTGTGTCTGAAATGTTCTCCCTGGAGGACAGCATTATAGAAAGAGAGATGATGATCAGGGTAAGTGCCTTCCTCTCCCAGGGCGTTTTGGTGGTGGTGGTGGGGCAGGGGGAGGCAGTTACAAACGCCGGTCCCCCCTTGGAGCCTCCTCTGCTCCTTGTCCTTGATTCTGTTCAGGGTATGAAAGCATACGTGCTCTGGACATCGCACAAGGTACGAGGCTTATTCAGGCAAGGTGTCAGGGACGTAAAGA
>NW_017731372.1:4723335-4755675 GCF_001890085.2 Hipposideros armiger
AGGGCAGTGTCACTGGCCCTCATATGTGGGATCCGAACCGGGGCCCTCTGGTGTCCCAAGCCAGTTCTTAACCATCGCGCCACTCTGCTGGCCCCCAATATCATCTTAAAATTTAGCTCAGTAAAATGGATGAGCTGCATGAGTGGGGAAAAGGCTGTTTGGATAGTTAACATCAATAATCTCATTACTAAGACTTTAAACAGATGTTAAATAACAAAACATGCCGATTTTGAATTTCAACTCTTGCCTGGTCTTACAGATTTGTTCTGTTTAAGGCATGGGTGAGAAGGAAATTGGTTGTTGAACAAGAGAAATGAGTGATATGGGTAATAATGAGACCAAATAATCAAGCATTGGTTGTACATCTTGAAACTACTTATTAACCCTATCGCTGTGAATATCGAAGGAAGCCTGGTTGTTGTGTTGGAGCTTTTGGATAAGACAGTTCAGTGAGCTGAAGGTTCATTTCGGTTGCAGTTCAGAACCCTGAAGAAGAAGCTGGAAGAGGGAATGGTGTTCACAGAATATGAACAAATTCCAAAGAAAAAGGCGAACGGCGTTTTCAGCACAGCGGCTCTGCCCGAAAACGCTGAGCGCAGCCGGATCCGTGAAGTCGTCCCCTATGAGGAGAACCGAGTAGAGCTGATCCCGACCAAAGAAAATAACACCGGTTACATTAATGCCTCCCACATCAAGGTAAGCAGGGGAGCATGCTGGGAAGGTGTGTTGACGATGGCTGGCTAGGTTAGCGGTCACAATGCAGGGAGAAAAATACGTAGGATGGGCTGCCCCTGTGCATCTTGGCTTGTCCCCAGACCCCGAGGGAATGGTTTTGAACTTCTGAGGTTTTCTTAAAGTCAACTGGAAGGGCGTGCCTGTCACTGCGGAGAGAAGGAGGCCTTAGCAGCGTCCAGGAAAACCTCAGGTCAGCTATTTCCGGAGCTTGCTCATGACAGAGGATTTAACTTTTTCTTCTCTCTGTGGGTTAGAACCCTCCCAAAAACTCACAGGAAAAGCTGAGGATTGTCCTTCCCAGCTTGTAGTTAGCGATGATGGAGACTTTGGAAGTCACAGGCATTGTTTTACTGTTGCTGAAGTTTCTATGTCCCAGGGCAACAGAAACTTATCCATTCTCCCTTGTAATACCACAGGTGATGCATTGCACAGCTGAAGTCTCAGAGTTGCATGATATTTAGAAGAGTGGACAAGTTTAAACATAAGTCACGAAGATGTGCTTGATAATGCAACTTGCAAGATTTGCCACGTTATTCAATGCATTAGTGTCATTAAATTTTTATTGCTACTTCACAGACTTCATACTTTTGTATCTCAGCCTTTCACAGACTTTAAAATTCATGAGTTTAGCTTGACCCCAGTTAGTATTTAGAGTCATGGATACATGTGTGTATACAATTAAATGTTTCCTGAATAGCTTACCTTCCTCAGTGTCCCTAGTAACAGAACATACTTGTTTAGAAGGTCACCACTTGCTTCTGCCCTCTGAAGTAGAAGAAGAATTTATTCATTCACTAATGTTAAAGCAGTTGTTACAGGATGGTTTAAACTGTACAAGGTTCACATTACTAGTCTGTTATGAGCAACAGTCTCAGAAACCTGTTTCTGACTTTGTCCAGAATTGTTTCCTTTCTTCATTGGACTTTTCAACTGTAGCCACCTTCTTGGTAGGCTCCTTTGAGCCTCCAAACTATAGCCAGATGGGTGCACATTTATCAGTTATAACAGTTTTGATACAAAATATGAAAAGTATACCAGGGTTGAGTATAGTATTTTTGTACACAGAGCTGAAATATATATTTAAGTATTGGAAAGTACTGTCAAATGAAATATGAAAGAGCACTGTCATGAGTCATATTGTGTATTTCACTCTTATTTTCGAGAGTGAGAACAAAAACATTAAAAGAAAATGAACCTCAGGAAATTCTTTAATACACTGACAATGATGAGTTTCACGGGCTCAGTTTAGATAACGAAGCAATGGCCAAAGTAATGTGCTTCCACAAAGGTGCGACTCACACAGCTGCTTCTTGATAGAATGTCTATGAAAATCTTACATAGCTGTATTATACTATCTTCTTCTTTGGGCCAAATCCCGTTCTACCATTTTCCATCTGCTCTCTGGAAAAAGCTGTCAGTCCGCATCAGCCGTGCCCACTGGGTATAGTTAGCAGGAACATTCTCTTCCTCAGTATTCTCCGAGGCCCACGTTTCATCTTGTGGATCTGGGTTAGACATGGGTGCGTTTAATAGACCCATAGAGCTTGTAAGAACTTGTCCAGAGCTGTATATCTTGCCAATGCTTTCTCCCTGGGTTCCAAGCAGCCGTTAACACAGAACAGAGATTTATTTGCTCCAGAGGTGAAATCACATCTGTGAAATCTACCTCAGTAGCATTGGTGGTTGTGTTTTTAATGCCGTTTTTAATACCCTCCTGTCAATATTTGGAATTGGCTGAAAGGCCCCAGGCAGCAACATACTCTGGAAGTATTTATGGTTCCTATATGTTTGGGTGCCAGAGAGGCTAATGTTTGAAATCACGACTCCACAGATAAACCAGACTCCTAGCCAGCCAGCAAATATATGAATGTTATCTCCCACCAGTACTTGGAAAATGGATTTTGCTTGCCAGCTTTGACCTAAACATGCCTTGGGTAATGAGACAATAACTGACATTGTTTTTGTGTGAATCAAGTTAGTATATAGTTTCATAAAATAAATGAGGGAAAAAAGTTTCAAACAAGGATCATTTCATTGCTCCTGGAGCTATCTCGAGATCTGCCCTGGTGGATGTGTACGGGGACCTGACTTGGTGATGCTAAGACCCAGGCATGGAAGGGGACACACAAAGAATCCTTCCAAAGGCCATTGCTTCACCCTGATAGCATGACCATGATTAACACTTGGGGCACAACTTCTTCTATATGATTCTCTGCTGCTGATATTTATAGCTACAGACTTCTCCTCCCAAGATCACCCCAAGCTGCACGGGGTAATAATTTTATTATCCAAACCATCTCAAGTTTAGCTGGAGACTGTGGTCCTGCACAAGAGGAAGTGAGTGACAAAATAGCATGTGTTGTTGACTAGTGTCTTTGTGACACCTCTACCATATGTGGCACAGCAGAGTGGTGAGTACAGCACTGGTTTATAACACATATCAGGTCAGCAGGAGAAAGACATTGCTCCCAAAGGGATGTTATTCCATGGTAGACTGTGTTACTGTTTAAAAGGGTGCCACAGAGCATCAAACTGTGAATCACCACATAGGAGTAGGAGTGTGGAATCAATTCAGTTGTCGGAACCTCAGGACCAGTTTGGGTGTTGTTTTTTTTTTAAATAGACTAGAATAGAGAAGAAAAAAGAACAGAAATTATCAGAATGCATTGCACATAGGATGCATAACTATTGTTTCTGAAACAAATTCTGTTAGGCTACACACATACACATATATTCATGTAATAGTGTGTGTACATGTGTGGCTATATATGTGTGTGTGTGTGTGTGTGTGTGTGTGTGTGTGTGTGTGTGTGTGTGTGTGTGTGTTTAATAAGCCCTGGTTTGTACATAATTGCTATGGGTTGCAGACAAAAAAAAAAATGGATTGGGTGTATTTTAGTAGCATTTTCATGTGGGAATGTGTCGTTGCCCCTCTCGGTCTCAGGATTTTTGATAATGGCACTAACCCATTTGGCCTAAAAAATATTATCCAAGGTTTTCAGGTGGATACACATGGACCCGTGGTCAGCAGGTAATTCTATCCTGGATTTGGGGTTCGTTCACCTTTGCTTTCTTTGGTTTCCAGGTGGTGGTTGGTGGGGCAGAATGGCACTACATAGCCACTCAGGGGCCCCTGCCACACACATGCCACGACTTCTGGCAGATGGTGTGGGAGCAGGGAGCAAACGTGATTGCCATGGTCACCGCAGAAGAGGTAAGGGGAACGGCCGTCCAGCCATCTGTTCCTGGGGAAGGGGTGGCCGGAAGATGGGCTTTGTGTCGCTGTCCTTGCGGCTCCATCCTTCCTCCTGCAGCACCGTTTCCCTGAAAACCCTTTTCTCTTTGGCGTGCACGTGTTTTCTCCCTTCTGCATAGATTTGTTTTGTTTTCCAAAGATAACTGGTTTGTTGCATCCCATTTTTATCATTTTTTTTGTTTAATTTTTTTGAAAGTTTTTAATTTTTAAAAAATTTTTTATTGGGAAACTGTGTTTTTCCAGGACCCATCAGCTTCAAGTCAAGCAATTGTTCCAATCTAGTTATGGAGGGCGCACCTGAGTGGTCCATGTGGGGATCGAACCAGCAACCTTGGTGTTATGAGCACTGCGTCCTGCGCTCTAACCACCTGAGCCAACCAGCCGTCCCCATTTTCATCAGTTTTTAACTCTTTACTTTGCATTGCCATGACCAAAAATCAAATTCACAAACACAAATACACACAAATACACAAACAAGAAGCAAACTTCCGTTCAGCCAGCTTCTTTTGTGTGCCAAACCAAGCTGTAATCTTTCTCCTGGAATTTGAGAGCTACGGGCTGTTCTGGGTAAACGGGCACATAGCCCCAACTCCGGGGCATGGCCCACTTACATGCCATTGCATTTATCAGCCACAAAGAGACCAGAAGCTGTTGTTCCTGTAGAGGTCTTTATCCTTTGGGGAGAGAAAAAAATCTTTTTCTTCCTGTGCCCAGTGAAACATAGTTTTCTATTGTAACGAGAGAACTCTACGTGGCGTTATAAAGATGGGCATTCTCCTTCCATCAGTGTAGCTGTTCTCTTAGAGCTTGCTGTCTGTGGGGGAAGACATTTTATGTTTCTTTTCTTGTCACAGTCTCCATTTTTTATTGTAACCACTTCCTTTCGTTCCTTTCATTAATTTTAACTTCTTTTTGAAGTCATTTAAGGGACTAGCTTCATCTGTTTTGTTTGGTTTTTACCAGTATTTATGGTATTGCATATGAACTGAAAAAAAAAAATGTCACTATTCCCTTCATTGAATCCTCTGAGCAGTTGCCTTCCCGAATAGCCCATTAGAAGACAGTGGTGAAACAGACTTCAGGCTCTTTAAAGCCAGTTGCACTTTTCTGGGCTGACCTGCTATGAGACCTTCCCACAGAGTAAATTCCCCGAAAATCTCTAGAATAGTCTTAGCACCTGTGGAATTGCATCCCTATAAGGGATTCGTATGGCTTAATGCAGTGGACCATCTGCGCTAACACGAGAGCCATGGTGGTAAACAAAGCTGGCATGACCCCAGTCCCCAGGGAGCTGACATCCTAGTGGGAGGGATGATAAAAAGCGAACAAATAAAGTAAGCTCAGGTAGTGGTCAGTGCCACAGAGAAAATGGAACCAGGTGATGGAACAGAGAGTGCCTGGGAGGCTCCTTAGATTAGATGGGCAGCCCAGGGCCCTGTGAGGCGGTAGGCTTTGAGCTGAGGCCTGCGTGACAGAGGAGGCCAGTGTTATAAACACAAAGTCTGGTGATCTGTGAGGCAGCCTAGAGGCTTAGAGCCTCTTGAAATTTGTAATTGATTGAGACACTCAGTAATATAAATTCAAGGCCTCAAGTAAACCTTTTATCACAGGATTGGTAAATAAAAGAGGCAGGCATGCCTCAAACTTAAAAAGACTCAATTCAACCAAATAAATCAGGGCGAGATAGTTTTTGTATTACCTAAAGATATGTTGCTTTGCAAGAGGGCTAGTAACCATCAGGGCTTCTTTCTCTAAGGCGCAGGTCCCCCCAGCGCTGGCCGCTCACCCCCTCAGCTCAGCGTTTCTCCTCTGTCTCCACCCACCCACTGCCCTGGGTCCCCTTCTAAGCCACCATCTCCTCCACACCCACTCCAGTGATTTTAAAACTGTGCGAAACTTACAAATAGAGCCCACTGTGTAAATGGTTGGGAATGCGTATCCTTGGAAACAATTATAAAATTAACAGAGAGAGAAAGATGATATAACCAGCCGTTCTCTGTTTCAGTGGTTACTGGAACTAAAACAGATGGGTCAGGCTGAAGGAAGGGGAGGTTGACACAAGATGATAGAGACAGTGTCAGTAGTCAGTGTGGGCTGAACATCAGCAATACGGAGCATGACCTTAATTCTAGATTACTAGAACCTGTCATTCCCCTGCCTAAGGTCACTCCACCACCTTTGGATGGCTTCTCACTGTCCGTAGAGGGAAACCCAAACTCCCTACCATGGTGCTTTCTGATCGCCTCTCTCCCACCTGCCCCCACCCTCACCAGAGTGCACCACCCGGAAGACCACTCTGTTTCTTGAACACACCACCTATTCCTGCCTCTTGGTTTTGCACTGGTTCTTCTCTCATAACATTCACCTGCAGCTCAGTTGTGAACCTTTTAAATTTTCTTTTGATGTAACTACTGTGGTCCATCGTATTATTGGTCTTGGCTAACGTTTAGAGGATCCATTCTGATGGACATTGCACAGTGCTACTGAGTTGGTGACTTAGAAGCTATTTGCATTTTCCTGTCTTCAGATTTTAAGAGTAAGAGGATAAGAGCTTCTTTCCGCTGACTTATTTCCAATTTTGCCTTTGTGTGTGATTCAGGAGGGCGGACGAACCAAGAGCCACCGATACTGGCCCAAACTGGGCTCCAAGCACAGCTCAGCCACCTATGGCAAGTTCAAGGTCACCACAAAATTCCGAACAGATTCTGGTTGCTATGCAACCACAGGCTTGAAGGTCAAGCACCTTTTGTCTGGGCAGGAAAGGACGGTGTGGCATCTGCAATATACTGACTGGCCAGATCACGGCTGCCCAGAGGATGTCCAAGGATTTTTGTGTAAGTTTTTTCTTCCCAGTCGGGGTTTTACCAACAGTATCCATGGTCTTATCTCTTGGAGGTGAAATGGAAAGAGAGGATGCCTTCTCTGAAGTGGTGGTAGTATTATTACACTGAAGTATATGTCCCTTCATAGAGTATATGTAGAACAGAGAAGACAGATACAGGTCACTTATCATATTCTCTTTACCTCTCATGTAAATAAGCTAAAACTGTGGTAAACTAATTGGTTCTACCTTGATTTAGACCTTTAGCTGATCATTAATAAATACCAATCCTGATACATGCTACATGTCTGAACCTTGAAAACATGCTAATAAAATAAACTAGCCACAAAAGGACAAATATTGTATGACTCCACTTATGAGGCACCCAGAATAGGCAACCTCATAGAAATAAAAGGTGTAATAGAGGTTACCAGGTGTTGGGGAAAGAGGAACAGGAAGATATGTTTGACAGGTAAAAAGTTTGTTTGGGACAACGAAAAATGTTCTAGAAAAGGATAGTGGTGAAGCCTGCACAGCATTGTGAATATACTTAATGCCACTGAGTTGTACACTTAAAAATGGTTAACATGGTAGGTTTCATGGTATGTCTATTTTACCACAATAAAATAAACCATAGAGCAATAAAATTGTTAAAAAACATTTACTTTTTATTTTTTCATGGAAATTTGCTCTCATAAGCCGTGTATGTCCCTATAGTAGTTAGCCTCAGCCGGAACGTTCTCATAACTATGATTCAGATGCCAAGAGTTCTTGAAATCAGTTAGTAGTTTTTAAAACTGTCGTTTTGGGGTTCATTCATAGATGTTTTTTTCAGGATGTGCTTATCTTAGAAACAGATGCACCCAGCTTTTATGCATTACTTTATTTGAAAGGCCGGAAGCTGGGTGTGTGCCCACCATGTGCCAGGCAGTGGATCAGGCTCGCAGAGCGCAGAGATGAAATGGTCTTTGTGTTAAAGGCACTCACAGTCTCATGAGAAAGCCAAGCCAATGATTACAGTCCAGGGGTGAGACTGATACTGTCATCTGCTTTTCGGTGATGGCTACAGCACTTCCCTTTCCTTCCCACAGCCTTGCAAACATGTCCTGCACTTGACGGGAAACCCCATTCCTTCCTTGCCCAGCTAGGAAGGAGGCCCTAGGGCTCTGCGGATTTATTATTATACCCACCATGTTGTTGACTCTCCAGCTGGTGGAAGACCTGTGACCATCATGAAGGGACCATCATCTGGATGTTGGATAATGTCAACACCTGGATTTTATTTTGATATTCCTTTAGAATGGGAGGCAGGATTGAGGGAAGAAGAGACAGGATAGATTTTCAAGTATCGAGAGGTACTATTTCACAAATTCCAACAGGACGATTCTGCTGCATACTTATTCGTTGATACAGGTGTTTAATTTCCCATTAAAGTGATGGTGGTACTGAGGGGGTTGGACACTGAAAGTAGAGAGGAGAAAGATGATTGGAAACAAAGAATCTACAGTGTGATCTAGAGAGGGTTCGTGATTCTCCGGAGGTCAAACCTGTAGCTCAGATATTAATAAGGAGGCAATGACCTTCACAGAACTCTCTTTCCTCATAATAGTGTTCTTCCTTCCTGGTAATCTTTTGCTAATTGAGTGATTAGAATTTTCTCCAAGATGCAGGACATGGAAACAATAAAAGTACATAGGTTTGATGATTGGCTAAAGTTCTGATAAAAGATTGAGTTTATACAGTGGTTAAAATGATAGCCAAATCTTTTAAATCTGAACCAGCTGAAGGAAGGCCAATCTAAATTACTGAAAAGATAGAAAACATTTTTAAACAGTATAAATGTATTAATTTACGTTTCTAAGAAATTCAGGACAAGTGTACTGAGCGGGGGTCTTAGAAGTGTTGGCTCTGTAGATTTTTAAGAACACAGAAAGATTTCTGCCTACATTTAGATTAGATTACCTAGATACAGAGGAACCTATGCCAAATTGTCTTCCTGCCTCCAGAGGTCTTCACTGAGTACAGCTTTATTAGAGTTATTGCTACGAAAAGCATCTATATAAATCCACTTTCTCTGTGTTCTAGGAAACTCCATTTGGTGGTGGCATCTGCCTTACTGAGCAATATTTCTTTTACTTCTTAAATTTAGCACAAGAAAACCCTTGTCTCTTGTCTATGAATATTGCCTGTTGTCAGACAGAAAATGCCCAATCATCTAACATTTTTCCCCCTCGCAAAAAAGTTGGGAAGAGAGTTCCATGCACAGTATTTCGCTCATGTTGGTACCCAATAGCAACTACTCTGTCTGGTCATCTCAGGTTGTCTTCCCTCGTTTATTTTGTTTTGTTCTATTTCATTTTATGATACTGCTGGTGGTGTTGGTTGTAATAGTTTATTTTGGTAAACTACTTCAGATTACTTTGTAATTAGATAAGATTATAAAGGAAAATAGTAGTTCTTATTAATTGTATGCAAGCAGATGCTTTAAAATTAACTTTTTGAGCATCTCCATGAGTCTTAGGTACACTGGTGCTTTATGATGAGATTTCCTGATTATGGAGAACCTTCAAATCTGTTTCCCCCCTGAGCTAGCTGCTATAAAAATCTTAGTTACAAATGGACTTTTCCCAGTTCTTGGACTGTTTGAGATTTACATTTATATACTTTTCCTTTGTTTTTGGTGATCATGAAAAAAGGGTCATTAAGACTGGCATTGCTGTAATTTTTCACTTGTGCCCAATTGGAGCAGTGAACGGACCCCTGCACAGTTCTGCTGAGCTAGGCAGATGTTGGAAGGAATGTGGGAGGTGGCATGACCCTCTCACCACATGTTGCCTCCAGAAAGGGACCCGGGGGGTGACTCGTTTTGAACTACTCACATCACAACATGGAATCCAAGCTGAAAAGCAGGCCCCCCCGCCCCCCAAAGTCTATTTTAAAACCTAAAAATGAAGTCAAACCTCGGTTGACATTGACTCATTCAGTGAGGGGAAGGAAAAAAGGGCAGATGGATGCTCTTCCCACCATAAATTGGCTCTGACAGGCGGGCATTTCAAGGGGATCTAGCTAGTGTTCTGATCCCAGTCTGTTAATAGTAGGAATTGCTGTAAGTAATGTCGAGAATCATCTGCTTGGGGGACTTTGGGATTTGCAGAGGGGAAAACAGAATTTAATTTTTAAAAAAGAACTATTTAATTTAAAGAACAAATTCTCCCGTGGACTAATTGACTCCCAGCTGGTCCTTTCTGGACCCAGAACTGTACAATGGGTACCAGCCAAATAATTAGTGTCTTGTAAGAACTGTAAATTATTGTCACTTAAAAAAAAAAGATTCACCATCGGTGTCTTTCCCCCTGGCTTGCATGCAAAGCCATGGAGGACTTGAGTGACAAGGTTTGCATTTTGTCTTCCAGCCTACTTGGAGGAGATCCAGTCAGTCCGCCGCCATACCAACAGCATGCTGGAAGGCACCAAGAACCAGCACCCTCCCATTGTCGTCCACTGCAGTGCCGGGGTGGGAAGGACCGGCGTGGTCATTCTCTCTGAGCTGATGATCTACTGCCTGGAGCATAATGAAGTGAGTCACTCTGGCCTTCTCTAAATACTCCGCCTCGGACACAAATCTACCCCATGGCTGAAACTTCGCCTGTTTCCTTTTCGTTTCCAGTGTCTTCATTTCCTTTGTTCTGAGGAGACTTTTCCAGACCCCGGGATTCCTCCTTGGATTCTGACATTCATAGCCTTCCTTATCTTTTGCCTCTCACTGCTCTGTGTAGACATCCAGATAATACAGAAGAAAAGATGAAAGTGTGAGATAGGAAACATTTAGACAGTCTGACCGTAGTCGGCATCTACTGCCAGAAGACTACAGTGTTTTGTAGACAGCCTGGTTGCATTGTGGGTAACTTTCCATGGTGGGTTACGGGGTCACATGTAGTTTAGATGCATCTTGCCTGTCTAGGATGCGTTTTGGCGTCAATCCTATGTGCAAATGGGTGTACTCTAAAATGTTTTTCACTCCTCTGAGGGGGTTTACGTAAAGGGGGCTGTGGTTTGCTCTTGTCTACACGGGCAGTGGTGTCCTATAGCTCAGAGGGGCAGACCATCTGAGTGCTTTTGCTGAGGTGTACGCCCAGCTCTTCTCCCCGAACAAGGGGCTGTCACTGAGCTTGTGCCTACAGGGTATGTGCCATCCCCTTACTGCTGTGGGTCAGGGAGTCAACACTGACGGGCTTTTGATTTCGTGGAGATGAGACAAAGAGCAATCAGGCTAAAGAACAATTCTCCTGCCTTTTACTTACACGGGGTTTTAAAATGGCTTTCACTTTTTGTCTTCTTAGTTGGGGTCCTCAGAGCAGCCACATAGAGGAGCCAGGCACTTGTCAGTCCTCCTGCCTCACAGATGAGGAAACGGAGGCCCAGAAAGACATTAGTGACTTGTCCAGTGCCATGAGGCTTCTAAGCAGTTGGTGAGAAGTGAGATCTTCCACTTCCTGGCCCTGAATTATTTCCTGCCTTCACTCTGCCTCTAGGCACCAAGGGTCATTTGATTCTTGTTTATTTTCCAAATTATACAGCTTGGAGAATCAAAGGAAACTTTCAAGGTCGTTCAGTAGTTTTTAAATTAGGAAATGTCCTAATGCATGTTCTGTAAAGGAATTTCTATAATAATACACATATTTATTCAGTAGCATCATCAGTGGTTTGAAAATCACTGAGTTTGTTAAGTGTAACTTCCAGGGAAACAATAAATGCTAACTTGAAACACGTTCAAAGGATTTTTAAAAGTCCCTGCCTACAAAAAGTTAATTTTGGAAACTTTTAGTCTGTCCATAGGAATGTTTGTGCTGCTAAAAAGTAGAAGAGGGGTTTGGTATAATGCAGCCTGTTGTTGAAAACAACAGACATTCTATTGATGAGCAAACTGCCCCTCATGGAAGCAGCAGAGACTACATAACAGGCGTTCCATCATCTTCTATGAGTTCTTATCCTTTTGTCTCACATGAGATTTCTTGTTTGCTTCCCTGTCACTATTAGAAGTCCCTCGTAGAGTGAATAGCTTGCCACTAAGTCCCAAATCCACTCAGTGCGGGGAAGATGGAATGAGATGAAGTGGAATCGGTATATATGGCTCGAGCATACCCAGGCTCCAGTGGGGACAGCCGTGGGTCCCAGGGAGGAAGAGGAAGAAGGGCCTTGTCATCCCCTCGCCATGTAGATGTCTTTTTCTCCCCTCTCCTACCGCTTTCTTTGCCACATTTTCTCCTTTTCTCCATTCCCTGTGCACTCCTCTTCTGTTCCCCCTTCCTCCTTTTCAACTTGAGAAGCTATTCTGTCCGTCTTGTCTGACATGAAGGATGGCTCTGTTCTGAGCTCTTTGGAGACCCATCAGCGGCCAAGCCTCAGTAATGTGATGACATGAAGGCTCATTGATCACCAGATGTTGCTGGCCCAGTGGAACATAAACAACACGTGTCACAGCCAACATGGCGCACAGTGAGGGGTTCGGCCACGAGGGCCCTGCGTGGACTTCATGAGGGCTTGGCGGTGATTAAATTCTCTCCGGTGTATCCAAACATAGCGGATTTCCTCCATGCCCAGTGGCATGCCAGAACATTCTTCGCCGGAATGTGGTCAGTCCAAAAAGGACTTCTGTTCCCATTGATATTCAAAGATAGCTAGATGACTCATAGTTTTCACTTCCCTTCTCCAGCACAAATATAGCCAGCCTTATCTGTCCCGTTTCCCATAATTGCTATTGGTAGATGACAAGGTTGAAAAAAGCTCTCTACTTTGTTCTGCTTCAGGCCTGGCTGGGAAGAGTCAGACCCTTATTTTGGGAAAAGTATGGAACATGTTTTGTCTGTTCATTTATTTTTTTAAGCAAAGATTTTGATAAATAAATATGAAATTGTGTGTCCCATTTTTCTCCTGTCTAAACTTTCCTGTCTTCTTTCCATGGCTTCTGGATTAAGCTTCTTTATGTTTTAGTCTACAATTCATACAGTTTTAATTTTGTCAGTGAAGTGTTTTTTCTTTTTCCTGGAACAAAAATGCTTTCATGAGGTTAAGTCGCTGTGAGGTGGGGATGGGAGGGGGTCTTCCCAGGCTGCGCTGAGAAGTTTCTTTGTGGCCCATTGACTTTGGTCACTGAGTGTTAGCTGTAACATACTAACGCCCATACATATTTTTCAGAAAGCACTACTTTTATGGTTTGCAATACTCTCTCTTGGCCCCCTGGAGTTAACTATCTGTCCCAGATTAGCTAATTACAAAAGACCAGGTTTTCACTAGCCACAGAGCAAGATGTCTTGATCTTGCTGCTTTTCTGAATAAGTTATCCCTCCATCATAGAGTAGGGATGCCTTCTAAGCAAGATTGAGCAAGCTTCAACTGCCTCATGATTCCTTGGGTTTGGGACAGTGGACATCAGAGCTTGTGGGAGTGAGTCTTCAAGGCCACTGGGACTCTCTTCGTTGAGGACCAAGGGAAACTCCTATATCTTGTCTCCAAACTGCCTATTATCGGATAATGTGTTATCCTCGGGGCTGAGTCTTGGGGCTATTGAGATGATAACGCTCATGAAAGTGGTGCAGGTGGTAGTGCAGATGGGAGTGGAGGTGAGCGAGTTGGTGGCTGGGGGGTAGTATGGTGGAGGTAAAGGTGATGATGATGACAACAATGAAAATATAATAACAGCTAACCTGTATTTAGTGTTTACCATGTGCTGGCACTATTCTAAGAACCCTGCAACTCAAGTAGCCTTCACAATAACTCTGTGAGAAGGGTCTTGTTAGTACTCTCGCATAACTAAGAGAAACTGAGGCACAGGTAGATGAAGGAATTTGTCCACGTCCCACACCCAGGAAGTGGTATAGTCGGAATGCAGCAGGTGACACCTGACCCAGAGCTTGTGCTCTTAACTCCTGTGGGACCGTGGCTCTGTCGAAGCCTTTGATGGTTATGGGAGAGGAGTAGCCTTCTTCTGTCCTTCTGTCTTCAGTGCCCAACCCGGAGTAATGTCGATCAAATGTTATGATAATTAAGCTCACTATTAGGTGGCTCTAGGTTGTATATTATGATATCGGTCACTGTGGAGTATAGTTTAGGCAAAGACCCACTAGTTACCATCGGAAGTTTATGGTCTAGGGTCTGTATTTTGACTAATAGTTTGAAGATCCACATCCCTCTTCTCTTTCCTTATTAGCAAGGACTTGTCTTTCTAAAATCTGTGATGTGCATTGCTTAACTGGTTTTGGAGACGTGTGACAAATAAGGATGGCATGTGTCGTATCAGAGTGGCACAGAGTTTTGAGATAGCTGGAATGACATTTGAAAGTAAAGTAAGAAAAGGCATACAGCAGAGTTTTGGTTATTTTACTTAAGATGCTTGCTTGGTCCTTGATAGCTTCACGGATGTGGTCGTTTGCCTGGGTTAAGAGCTCTCAGAGCGGGGCCAGTGTGCTGAGGCCATGATGGCATCGTTGGGTTGGTGGTGCTTCTGCCCTGGCTGGTCCAGGAGGATGGAAATGACATGAGGGGACACCAGGAAAGCTTCTGGTCTGTTCAAACACTAGTGACCCACCATATTAATTCTCTTCCATTGACCATAGTTCTGCATTCTCAAAGAATTTACACGTAGGCGGTCTCATTTTTACTCAACATGTTTTTAGTTAAGGCTTTCACCACAAACATGCCTGCTGTTACAGAGGTTGCATTTTGACAACCGTGCTTTCTAAAGATTTACACGTAAATTATCTTACGTGGTTGTGACCATGATCCTGTGAGGTAGCACAATGGGCATGATTGCCCTCATTTCATTGACGTTAATAAAATGAGAATGAGCAGTCTTCATAAAGAATTCACTGTGTACCAGACACTGTGCTAAATCCTTTGCGTGCATTTCTTCCTGGGATCCTGTGAGGTGGGCAATATTTATCACCCTGTGTTACTACTGAGGA
Organism: Hipposideros armiger; assembly: GCF_001890085.2. Lineage (NCBI taxonomy): Eukaryota > Metazoa > Chordata > Mammalia > Chiroptera > Hipposideridae > Hipposideros > Hipposideros armiger. Next base: position 4,738,109 of record NW_017731372.1, read on the forward strand.
AATGTCACTCTCTTAGGCAGGGCCACACTGCCATTAGAGGAAAACATGGTTATCCATATCTACAGGTGTAGAAACGAAGACCAAGGGATGTCTTAAATCCAACCACTGAGCCATGATAGAGTTGCGAGTCCCAGTCAGGTTTAACTCCAGCCTGTAGTTTTCTCTAACCCACTGGTCTGTATGAAAATAGCACGTCAGTGGTACATGTCAACCAGGTTCTCCAGTTGCTGGCATCAAGTCTCCGACTGGGAAAACGTAGAGGGGGCTGAGTCCTTTTGCGTTCCCTTGGACCTGCACATGGGCGGTGAACGAATGCTTCCTGGGCGAGGGGATGAGGAACGGTCGAAGGGAAGCTCCCCGTTCTCAGGATCTTGTGCTTTTTCTCTTTTCCTGCAGAAGGTGGAAGTGCCCATGATGCTGAGGCTCCTCCGGGAGCAAAGGATGTTCATGATCCAGACCATCGCTCAGTACAAGTTTGTCTACCAGGTCCTCATCCAGTTCCTCCAAAACTCCAGACTCATTTAACCTCCCGACCCAGCTCCTGGAAGAGGGACCCAGCCCCATCTTGCAGATGGGAGAGCACCTCCAGACAACATCGGCTCCCCCAGCAGGGAGCGGAGGGCCAGAGCCAGCAGGCCACGGGCTCCCTGAAGACAGGAGCCAAGTTTATTCATAAACATCATGTATTATTTTGTATGAGATAATTTATTTTTTTCCCCCTTGGAATAACTTGTGAATCATTGTACTTTTCGTTTGAACCACATTTTGACTGATCTGCATTGTAACACATCATCAGTGTGGGGGCGGGGGGGGGTTGCCTAGTGGGTCATTTTGGGGGACAGAGGCATAAGGGAACACATCTCTCATGAAGCTGCAGCCAGATTTGTAACCAACCCTGAAATTCATCAGCTTAATTGTTCATGTCCAATTCAAAGATGGCAAGACAATGAATTCATCCTACATGTAAAGATGAGGCCCAAAGCCCTTTCCTGAAGGAAAAAACACTGTCATCTTTTGGGCCCGTGAGCCTTGGTGGACAGGTTTCTCCCTTCTTCCTTTCTGTCCTCACTCTCAGTAGTCTCCCTCCCCTTCCCCAAACCCCGATCTTGAGTTAAAGACGGAACAGCTAGCGGAAGTGCCACCATGATGGTATAGCAATTGTGATAGCAACGGGATCTGTATTGTGCCTTTCTCAACTACCCCTTCATCTGGACTCTGGAGCCTGTGTTTCCTTGCCGGGGGCTGCACCCTCAGTATTTGCTGCTTGTCCCCATTTGCTCAGGGGTCTCCAAGCTGGTGGCCTTCGAGGCCCTGGGCCGAGCCATCTGTGTAGCTAGGCCTCTTGCCTGATTGAGAGAAGACAATGGAGCAGAGCGAGAAGAGAAAGACAGGCAGTTCCTTGATACTGTGTCTAAATATGATATTTGTGCTGGACAGAGGCCTGAAGGTCACGGGGCTGGGTGTATTCTATCTTTCCATCAGTCACCAAATCATTAAAAAGATTATAAAGGAAACAGTTGGGAAAGCTGGTTTCTGGGGGTGGTTTGGCACTCAGGTAGCAAGGGCCCTGGCCAGGAGACACACTGAGTGGGACCCCACTGTGCTGGTATCATCTCCGGGCTTTGGTCCGTAACAGCAGAACGGAGCCCAGTCAGGGACCTGTCGTCCCGATCTTGGCCCACGGGATGAAAGGTGGTGGAACTTGTCTCCACAGAATCCTGTGATGGTCTCTTCTTCTCCATAAATCCACTGTCTGGTCAAGTGTGCTGCTAACGCTGCCCTCAGTGTGAGCTCAGTCTCAGTTTGTCTCTTCCTGTGCCTTCATTGGTCACTGTCCTGAATTCTTAGGTTAGTACGAGGAGTGATAAAAAAAAATACGGTGAATATTTAAATTTAAAAAAAAATTACTACAGTAGAAGACACATTGCCATCAATCCCCCTCAAAATACCCCCCCTCGCTTTGAACACACTTATCCATCCCATCGTTCTTTCCACTTTCTGAGGCAGTTCTGGAAGTCCTCTTTCGTGAGTGTCTTTAGTTGCGCTGTTGTGGCTGCCTTGATGTCCTGAATCGATTCAAAATGTTTACCTTTCACAGTCATTTTGACTTTGGGGAAGAGCTAGAAGTCACACGGTGCCAGATCTGGTAAATAAGGTGGATGAGGACACACTGTAATGTTTTTATTTGACAGAAACTGCTGTACCAGAAGTGTTGTGTGACATGAAGCATTGTCATGATGGAGGATGAAGTAAAGACACTCATGAAAGAGGACTTCCAGAACTGCTTCAGAAAGTGGCAAGAATGATGGGCTGTGTTCAAAGTGAGGGAGAGTATTTTCAGGGGGATTAATGGCAATGTGTCTTTTACTGTAAAAAAATTTTTTTTATTTAATCATTCACTGTATTTTTTGCTCACACCTCGTATATAATATATTGTGTTCTATGCATTTTTCCCTCTTGTTGAATTTTGGGTCATTTTTCTCTCTCCAGTTTTACTTCAGTGCAACTTTTAAATTGTGGTTTTGTTCTTAGAATTGATCACTGTGGGGTTTCACCATGTCTTCTTCCACTGCTGCTTTTTTTTTTTCTTCTCCTGAACTGAAAATACAAAGAAAGAATGGCATCAAATCAACCCAAAAAAAGAGGGTGCCTTTTTTGACTTCTGTTTGCCACATACTAACTGATGCATGTGGACGCAGTTCCGGATGAACTACTTTGGCCTGGGAATCAACTCAGTTTCACATCTGGCCAGCTGTTACTGCGATTATTCCCTTATTTAGACTCAGAATATCTGGCGATGGAGGGCCTCCTGTCTGCTACTTGAGTCTGATCACTCAAGGATTACAAGAACTTACACGGAGCTCTGTAGATCCCAGAATTGGGGTGTATGTGCTGAAAAAGAAAACCATTAGCGTGACATGCATTTCCAGTGGAACAGAGCTCACAGCCCTTTTCACTGTGAGATGCTCAGAACTTGGATCATCAGCAGGCAAAGAGGTACCTGTTTCCTTTAGAGACGTTCTATGCTTGGGATACTCGGCTGTGAGGGATGGTTTAACAGTTGGGCTGCAGTTGACTGCTTTATTGTTTGATGCACATCAGTATTTCTCTTTCGTCTCTTAGGCCCCAGCGGGGGCACTGTTGAAACGTCTCTGGAGGCAGTGTGTAGAGCTGCTGTTCCTTTGAGCTCTTCATTCGTGGTCATTCCATCCCCGTCCACCGTTGCCACCTTGTGCTATGGAAACATTCATTAATGCAGAAAGTGCAGGAAAGCAGTAGGCTTTACTCTCCAATTTCCTAGCCAAAGTTTATATTGAAACCCAAAGGAAGACATTTAAAAGTTAGTCCACATCTTTCCTTTTTAAAAACAAATGCTTTTGATCCCTTAGCACATTTTGCATTCCTTTTCACTCCAGCAAATGCCAATGTATCTTCTGGTAAATTAGCAGCAGCCATTTAAAGTCCTTTCAGTGGCATCTGCATAATAATTGCCCAGAGATGCTTTATATCTGGGAAACAAGCCAAGGAATAAACCTTGAAGCAAAGTGTATTAAATTAGTTATCTGGTTAGAGCTTTTGGAATGAGTTCCTGATGATGTATCAAGTCGGAAGCTGGAGCTGTTGGGGTCTATTGCTGCAGTTTGGGTTTAAAGGGAGAAAATTTAAAATGGAGGGGAAAAAAAAAAGACATCTCACAACAAAGCCATCCAACACTGTCAGGCCTCTGGTTTTGAAGTTGGCTGGGTGAAATGTTTTCTTTCGTGCGCACTCATTTGGATGTATCACCCCGTGTTCATCCTCGTTTTCTGTGGTCTCTGGGTCATGGGGATGGAGTTTGATGTCTTCATCCTGGAGCTGAGCCGAGCCTGTGAGCTGTGCTGGTTTCCTTAAGCTCTAAGGAGACACCACCTTTCAGTAAGAGTCTCTTTCCCTGGACAGGAAGTCAAGGAGGATTTGGCTAGAGTTAGAGAGGGATGTCAAACATCAATTTCTTTTTAAGATGTGTATTAAAATACAGCTAACCTACAATATTATATTAGTTTCAGGTGTACAGAATAGTTTTTCAACATTTATATACCTAAAGAAAATCGCCATGATAAATCCGGCAACCATCTGACACTGTACCACGCTTTTACAATATTATTGACTGTATTCTCCATGCTGTACATTACATCCCCGTGACTTACTGGTTTTATACCTGGAAATTTGGGCCGCTTAGTCCCCTTCACCATAACTATGGTGTCAGAGGGGTACTAGATTTATAGGGGTAATACATGGGAAGGGGGGTTGGAGGCCAGGTGAAAAAGACGAAGGGATGAAGTACAAATTGGTAGTTATGAAATAGTCACGGGGATGTAAAGTAAAGCACAGGGCCTATAGTCAGTGGTATAATAACTATGTATAGTGCCAGCAGAGCACTAGACTAGTTGGGGGGTGAGGGGGTCACTCTGCTGTACACCTGAAATTAATATAAAATAATATTGAATGTCAACTGTAATTGTAAATTAAACATCGATTTCCTTACAGGAAAGTGAAGAGCATTGAGTTCCTCTCCTCAGTTGAGGGGAAACAGTCAGATCTGGGAAGGGGTAAACATCTCCACATGGAATATTTTGGAATAAGCTTTCAAGGAGCCTAAATAGAGACAACTTTACTTTTATAAACTTTGTAGTCCTGGACTGAGAAGAGGAATGAATTTTTTGACTGGCATCAAACTGTCATTGTTTGCCTAAGCGTCATATGGCCACCTCCGGCTCCTTCCTCCATCAGCCTGGATGGGAGTGGGGGTGGGAGGCTTTGTGGGCTGTGCTGTGAGACTTGACCACTGGCTTGCCCAGGACTTACTTAACCTTTATCCTGCTCACTCTCAGCTTTTGTGGTTCAGTTACAAACTCCAGGAGCTTAGCATTTTTATCCAGCTCCTACTTTTCTTATCTTTTCCAGCTTAATATAGGTTGACTCACATGAAATTCCCAATAGCTGGACCATATTTTACTTACAATAACAAAATTTACATGGATCAACCTAATACATACAGTGTGTTTCCACTTACACAGTGGAAAGTGCGTGAACTTAATTGCCCGAACTCTTATGTTGTCTCTCCATACAAGTCCTAATGCACGTGAAAGTGTATGTGATGAGTAGCTTGTCTCTTTCTGTGAACATGCGGTCTTGCTCTAGTGACTCTTGCCTCGCTCAGTGATTGGCCATCGTGTGGGGCTTGGAAGTCACTCTTTGCAGACATGTTAGTACATTGTGGATCCTGATAGGCAGAGCTGGTCATCAGGCACCTCACTGTGAGGTTTTCAGCCACTGTGCTTTTCTTGATGTACAGTCTGTGTTAGCTGACCTCAGAGGTCATGCAGAGTGATGTATGGGCCCCAAAGGTGTCCTCTCTCAAAAAACAGAATATGCTTTCTAATCTCTCCCCAACTTGCAGTGGTGTGTTTGATGGGGAAATCCGGTGTAGTTAACTGATTTTCTTTTTGGGGAGATGTGTCAGTCGCCTGAGGTGGGCAGGGGGAAGGTGCAGTGGCATTCTAAGATGTGTGCCAGGGAGCTCAGACTCAAGGGATGGGATTGGGTCAGACCCATGTTAAGTGATAATCTATCCTTCCTTCCACCTCGGTGTCAGAAATAGTTAGGCTCCTAAAGAAATGTCCAGAAACACTAAATTATCACTGTTGGGCTCTTACGGTGGCCCTTTGTGAGAATTCAGCTTCCTCTTGTTTTTACCAAAGGTTCGTCCGCTGTTTCATATTGTCGCTTATGGTTTTTATCAGATACTGGTCAGGCTCTTACTGATTTCTTTTTGTGAGCAAAAGAACAACCCATCTAGTTCTACTTCCAAATGGAGAAACTTGGGTTTTCTGTGGACACAGCACGAATTTTCCAGTCACCCACGGCTTTATGGGTAACACACTAGTTGACCCTCTAGGGTGGAAATCCCTAAGATGTTCAATTGTTTTTAGACACTCCCTTGAACTCTGAGCAAGGAAACAGAATGGCTCTTGTCTTCGCCTTAGCTTCAAAGGATGCATCTGTTGGAAGTAGCAGCAACATGCCTGGCAGAAATGTGAGGGTGTAGTCAGTCAAATTCAGCAGACCCCAATGTGTTGCCCCCAAAATCGCTGTGATTCATGGGGTCCTGTGAAACTCAACAGCTAGCTTACCTGACACTCAACCTTTATTCTGCCTACCCTCACCGTCGGCATTCCGGCTGTAAAAAAAAAAAAAAAGGGGGGGCATTTTTACCCAGCTACCTTTTTTATCTTCCCCAGCTTAATATAGCTGCATCTTCTTTCTCAAGGCCAAACTAAAAAAATTCTGTTAAAATGTCCATCAGCCTGGCATTGAGTGTCTGACATCAGTTGATTTCATTGAGACCAGATAGTGGTTTGGTGCCGTAAAGAGGAGGACATGCATCAGTCCCCACTGTTTAGAGCTTCGGCCAGCTCTCCCATTTTAAAAATAAATTCAAGGACGTTTAGTTATAAGGCAGGAGAGCCAGAGCTGATGTGCAGCGCAACTCTGACAGGCATCTGCATAAAAAGTCACTGTTCCTTCTGCCACACTTTGGACCATCAGGATCATTCTTTCCAGAAAGTGCCATAAGCTTGCGGAGAGAGGAGCAATACGTGGGGAGAGGAGGAGGTAGGGTTTTGACAATCGATCAGCCCTGAAGTTGCTATCAAAACTTTCCTTGATTCACAAATAATTTTCTGAACTCTGGAATGGCTCTACACCTACACTGTACCTCCCTTTCTGCGAGGCCGGAAGGATGCAAATTATGAAGTGGAACCTCTCAGAAAGACAGTTGCAGCGCTCGCTGGGATGTGTGTCACCCTTGCTCATGGCTTCAGGCTGTGTCCTCGCTGTTGCAATGCAGCTTGATGGTGTCATGGATTCGGATGGCTGCCTGGATTTGCTACTTAGGAACCCCAGCCCGCCTCGCTTGCTGGTGGCCCTCCTTTTCCTTGTAGCCTTATTCGCCAAGCGTTGTGCTCACCCATGAGGCCCCAAGAGTTAGCATCACAGCTCGTGTGCCTCTTGATTCCTCTTTCCTGCCGTCCCAGGGGCCTACAGAGTATATTCCCCTTTAGAGGAGGGGTGTGTATCAATCAGGGCACCAAAACTGCAAGGATGTCAGTACAGTGACTACAATTGTGCCTTGTCTCGTTGTGGGGGGCTGAGCGGGACTATTTTGTAATGTCGTCTGTTCATTCCAAGAGCACCTCAGTCACGTGGGGCTGTGCTGCCCTTTCCTTGTTTTTCATTTGCTTGATGGTCCAGCTCTCATGAGCACACTTTTTCTTTTTCTTTCCCTACCCTTTTCATGCAACCCCTACAAAATAGTTCAATCTACTCAGAGAATCACCCTTGAACGTCTCCACATGATGTAAGCAAGAAATGTAATTGTAACGTTTAAAGCTTACAGTGTTTCAAGGAGTAAGATCTGGCAGATGAAAACAGCCAGAATGAACATGGCTCGGAAGCTGTCAGCCACCAAGATGCTGCCCTTTTTTCCCCCCTTGGTGATAGACCCTCACTGGGTACCAGAAGAGATGAAAGAAAAGATGGATTTGATTATCAGTCCTGTTTCAAGTGATGATCGCAGCACTACGTGTTATTTCAAGGTGGACTTACATAGAATCACAGTATCTGCATTTGGCCTAGTCGCATGTGTAGTCAGATTGTTTCTAGCATCTTCCTGAACCATGTTCCCCTCATCAGAGCCTCTTTACACAGACTGGCCGATCCGGTGAAACGGAAAGCTCCGGGCTCCCCGGGAATATTTACAAGTTGTATCAGTTCTGTTATCTAGGGAGAGGCAAGGTAAGCTGTTGATCCAATCTGTAGCTTAGCCTATTCTTTCTTCCCCACTTTCTTCCTTCAGGGAAACACAAGTGCCTTCTCACCTGACAACAGGTTTCTAGGAGAAAGCAGAAAAGACTGGGTTGGGGTCTTTTTGTGCCTTGGGGTGGAACTCTTTTGCTAAAATCTCAGGAATCCTGCTTTGAGTTTAGCTAGGGTAGCTCTCAGAGCAGGGGGGTACCTGGCATTCTCAGCATTTCTCAGGGGCCTCCCATCTCCCTCAACTGCAGTGTTAGCTAATAAATACCTTCAGACTAGACCTGAAAGCTATAATTCAGAGCCATTTTATTTTTTCCCAACGTGAACATTGTAAAATGTTACGGCAGTTCCCTTTGAACTCTCTTGCCACTATTTGGAATCTTACAAATCTATTAACCTTACTGTTTCAGAAGGTTACTCTTCATCAGAGATGATTTTCTGTGTATGTCCTTGTCTCCTTTTCGTAGTCAGCTACCTTGCTTGAGGATTCTTGGGGAAAAAAAAGGTTTACATATGCAGATGACTATTAAACATATAACCTTACGTAACTTGTGTTGCATCAACTAAGGCTCATCTAGTTTGTTTCGTTGGACTATTGTTAAACTACTTAATTCAGTATTTTGATGCTTTCCTTGGTATGTGTTTTAGGAAATGTTGCCAATTGTGGTATTCTTTCACAACCATGGACATTTAATAGATTTCCTTTCTAAACGATGTACAGACAAGTCCCCAGCTTAGAAGCCAGTTTGTTCTTAAGGTTCTTGGGTCAGCCCACAGAAGCCCTCAGATTTCAGCACCGCTGAAAGGTAGGGATATGTCAGCCAGAGCTGGTTGCCATTGTGGGCTGACCTGGAAAGTTAACCACCTGTTAGGTTGTTGCTGTGAGAAATGCATTCCAGGTTGGGACTTGGGATCCTGAGAACACATTCTTCTCTCCATGGTAGCCACTTGCTACCTTGCAAGATGCAAGTCCAATGTCTGCTACCAACTTATAAGGGGAGAGAGGGAGTGAGATGTTTATTGGACATTCCCTAGGTTGGGGAGTGTTTTATCAATATTCATATGAACTCTACTTTGTTATAGACTCCCTCTCAATTTAATATTAAAAGCCTTAAACTATGCATGCTATTTTCTATGTGCTTTTTTATATCAGTAAATAAGCTTATGCTTGGCAGTTTTATACACTGTTATGAGGTGTATAAAACTGACTTTTGACAGTATTTTTTGCACTGTTTCCTGTTTTTATAAAGTCGTCTTTAGATACTGGTCCTAGTTGAGTATTGTGTATGTTCTCACTCTTCTTGTCTTTGCTGTATAATGTTTCATATGTGCCTTTACAAATGTGAGATCTTTATTCTAACTTTTTTTGTAAAAGATATCTATTGATTTACATATGCAATAAACCTTTTTTTTTTTTTCAGAGAAAACAGTTGAATTTTCTCTCTTCTGTGCTATGTGTGTCTGCATGAGTTGAAAGAGTTTCTCTCTTACTTTTGGGATTATTTTCATAGGCTCAAGTGCCTGGGAACATTTGCTTTCTCAGTTGTTTAAAGCCTATTTCTACCCCCTTTTCATTCCTGTATAACTTGATCATACTGAAGAATTGGTTTGACATTTGCAGAGTTGTCAAGATTAGAAAAAACCTGAAAGGGGGTGATCGGTAGGCCAATGGAGTAAAGAAGACACAGAAATGGATCCGTCTCACAAATGCAATCATGACCCTTATTAAGGGCCAAGTCCCTTCTGCCAACTGTCATTTACTCAGATCCCAAATTGTTGACCTTGAGAAGACAGGCACCAGGCTGCTAAAGACCCAAATTCTTGTTTTTGTCTTTCGCCTTCACTAACGGCGCAACTCATCTCTAGCTTTAAAGATGGCTGCCCTGCCTCCTATGTTTTCAGCCCATCAACCGCCATAGACATACACAATGAACCCCTGGTGAGGAAGGTGGACACTTCCTTTATGTATCTTGGATAAGCCACAAGGCAATATCACCACTTCTGCAAGCAACCCATTTACAACCCTATCACTACACAAGGAGCTGTTCGCACATCAGAGGTTCCTAACTTGTTTCACATCATGAAAAGGAGAATACTGAAGCCACTCTGGGTGAAAGGAGGTGGCAAATAAACCTTATTAAACGCATGAATATTTCCATGTCTATGGTGACTGTGGCTCCGAAACAATTAGAGTTCTTGTAAAAAAGTCACGACATTAAAAAAAAAAAGATAATAGACAAAATGCCAATGAAAATGGAGAGAAGTCCAGTAGAATGACAAGAAATTAGGATAGGCACTAATTTGTTTTATCTATCATGGACTGAGTTAATACACTCTGTTTCTTTTCTTTGGTTGATAAATAGAAAAAGTAATCTTATCATATAATGTAGAGACAAAACAATAANGTCTACACGCGGTGGCCAAAAACGACACAGACCACTAAGGTCCAAGGACTAAAGACTGCATATTTGCGTGGGACTTAGCATCCTGGAGTCTGATCCCAACTACGCCACAGATCTGTTGTGTGACCTTGACCCATCATAGTCCTGTCCTTGACTTTCTCCCAGTAGAAGTCACTTAATCTGGTACCTATCTCATAAGGTGAGGTGGTAAATAAGAAAGCCCTTACACGCCCGATCTAACTGCTACCCATCTCCTTGAGAGGAAGGGGGCCTGGCCTGAAGCTGAGGAGCTGAGTGAGGCCTTCCTTTCACGTCTCACTCAAATCGACCACTGGCCACTGCCTCATCCTTAAAAAGACGATGTTATGTTGAAAAGTACTAAGGGCAACTCTCACCAATCTGGAAGTCTAGCTTAGAGATAGCAGGCTAAAACTGAGGAATACACATCCCCGACTTTATGCTGTTCCATGAATTCATTCTTTTCACAGACATTCATCCATTGAGAACCCTTATGCACCGGGCACTGTGCACAAAAGAATGAACAGGCCAAACTCTGTGCCCGCAAGGAACACCCAGTCTATTGGGAGACAGTTAAGTGGGTGCTTTCATTTGGATCTAAAGCTTCAGAGCTGGCGAGGGGGCTCAGCCGCTTTACTTTTGAGATGTTGAAACAGGTCACAGAGGAGCAGTGACTTGTCCAAAGCAAGCAACAAAAGCTGAGGCCCCTGCTCCTCCCAGCTGCTAGGAAGGCTATCTGTGGGGCAGGCGCGCTGAAGGATTTGACGCCGTGGGCTGGGACCATGTCCTTGCACACCGGAGACACTGCACTGGTACATTTCAGGTCAGTGATGTGCTTTTGAAAACTAGCCTACCCTGAGCACTTACTTTGCACCAGGCGCTGTGCTAGGTGCTACGTATTTCCCCCTCATCTGTCCACAACGCTACTCTGGCATAACCCATTTTACAGATGTGGGAACTGAGGCTCAGAGAGATGAAGGATTACATACGTGTTCAAGGGCACATAAGTAACGAGTGGGCGCACAGGAGTCAGAATTCAAATTAGACATTCTGACGGCAAAGCTATCAGAAGCNGGAGGGCCTGGAGCCAACCTGGCAACGGCTCAGTTACTTACACCGCGCCCATCTGCCGAACCCACCCCACTCCTCCCACTTCTGTGGCCACAAGGTGGGTCAAGAGCTGGTCATTCGCCACCAGTTCAGTCATTTGGCCTCCTGAGGGATGAAGGAAGGGTGCTGAGGAGGCCATCCGGGCAGCGGGGAGCCTAACCCCTCACCACACACATACCTTCCGCAGGGCTTTCTCTCCGGCCGCTTTGTTCTCCAGGCCCATATAGAGTCTTCCTAGCTTCAACCACATGGAGGCCACGTTGAGGGAGTACAAAGGGTAATGCTTACTGGAAGGAGAGAAGAGACAACAGGCCACCCTGTCAACAGCTGCCAAGCAGCCCCGCGGGCTGGGCGCGGTAAGCCCACGGCTGGGGAGCTCACAGCCACGTGCTCCACGGCAGCCAAGCTTCTCCGCACCCTGGCAGGTTCTGCGTGGGGAGTGTGGGTGTGTCGACCCTGTCCAACCACCACGAATGCACTGCATGCTATGCAGTCTGCGTGTTTCTGAAAACCTACATAAAAACTGCAGGATAAATCCTACACAGAAACATTTATAACATTCGATCCTAGTCCCACATTTTTGTTTGAGGTGCACCCAAAGCAGGGCATTAGGAAAACATTGTGTACGGTAAATTCCTTATTATAAGGATATTAGGCTTATCCCCTTATATGGAAAAGACGGTATACTTAAGGATATAAACACACCAGTGTCTCAAGACCCCAGCTTTCTGTCACACTCTGATACCACTTGGTTTGGCAAATGCTATAAGCTGTGTGAAGTTAGGAGAACACATCCTATTTCTTCTAGATATTCTCTCTCTATTGTGCAGTAGAAGGCTTTACATACATATAGTAGGTGTTCGCTCTGTGGTTTTCACTGAAGGCTGACTGGTGAGGCTTGCCTAGGAAAGAGTCATTTGTGTGTATCGGTGTTTATTTACAGGCTGGTCTATGCTGCTGTACCCTCAAAATCCATCCAAAAGAGACACACTCTGGCTGTATTCCTGGGTGGGGCGTGGGGCAGCACGCTGCCTGGGGAAAGCCCTGATGCCAGTGGCCCCACAGATGGCCACAGCTGGGACTTACTACGCTAAGCAAGGGTCCAACACAGCAAGCTCCTGGGAGAGCCACCACAGGCTAAAATGATTGCATTCCTTCTCACTCTCATATTCTCATTCTCTCTCTCCCTGTCTCCCTCTCCCCCCCTCCCCCACTCCCCTCGTCCCCTCTCCCTGCCTCTCTCCAGATCTCACAGAGGGAAGTGTGCCTGAGACCACAGAACTTTCTCACCCACCCCAGGAAGAAGGACAGGCTTTGAGATGATCCCCAATGTATTGACAAAATGTTTCTAAGAGCAGATTTTAGGAGTGGGTTTCCCCTTGGGCTCCCCCTGCTGGCTCATCAGGGCAGCGTGGGGAAAGGGGAGGGTGGACCTGGTGGTGGAAATTCAGACTAGACACAAATTGAACAGTTCCTAATCTTGTAAGTGAACTGAAGGCTTCTCAAGTTCACGAGAAACACCTGGGATGCTTCTGGAACACAGGCCCAGGTCCTGATCCACTTGGTCTTGGGGGAACCCTGTCAATGCATAATGTAAGTGTGTTTAACAAGCACCCTAGGGATGTGATCTAGGCTACTTCAGTCCCAAAGTGGATAGTCAGAGTCAGAGGACAGTGCTACGACTTCCACCTGCCACCTTTAAGGTTTAATAACTGTCTCAACAGGAACGTTCCTCGTGGCTGACAGTCATTAATACTATACGATAAAACCCAACTTGTTTTATTCAAAACTGGGGTGAGGTGGGGATAGTGCATAAGCACAGCCAACCCACTGGCCCCAGAATTTCCCCATTTGCAAACTGGGCTGCAATTTACAAAAGCACAAGAAGGGGATGGTGTGAGTCATGATGGAAAAAGGAGGGTTCTGAGACCACCCTGTACCGATTAGTACATGTCACTTAACTTGGAAGGCATGGAAGGGGAAAGAAACACACTGGCGGTTTTTACTACTGTTCTGAATCAAGCGCAATGGCTGTAGCGTCTGGTTTGGTCCTGGGACGGATCCTGCCCCAGCAACCCCTGCAGAACCTCAACCTGCCTCCCTAGGTGTGTCTCCCAGATGGTGGTGGGGACAGGCCGGGCCCAATGGCGCGGGCCCTGGCACCTGGGCCTCCAGGTGTGGGTGCAAAGAAGAGACAGCTGGTCTGGGCATGTTCCAGCATGGGGCGGTGAGAAGCCAAACCAGCCCAGGTACGCGTTCCAAATCACCAGGTTCCATTCCGTGCTAAGATGATCAGAACGGCCATTGCAATCACCTGTAGGGCTTAATGATTTTCTGTCCGTAGCGCAGGGCTCCCTCCCAGTCCTGCATGTACAAGCAGACACCCATGGCCTGGTACATCATGTGCAACATGTACACGTTGCTGTCCTCAAACACGGAGCTCATCTTCTCCTGGCTGAGCTCGCAAATCTCCAGCAGCTCGCTAGGGGGTGCTCTGGAGTCAAGGAAATGACTGGCCCGCCCACGTAGCTTGGAAACATCCCACNGAGCTCTTACAAATTTTTATGAAAGACATGAATAGCAAAATAGGCAATTTCCATGAATAACAACTCATAGAAGAAACACAATTCCTAAGTATGTGAAAAAGCACCCAACCTCATTAATAAATGCATATAAAATAAAATATTTCCACACAGTAGATTGACAAACATTTTTTTTAAATAGTACTGTGTTAAGAGGGTAGAGGAAAACAAATGCTACAAATATCTCTTACTGGTATCGGAAAGGTTTTTTTTTAAAAAGAAAACGTGGCCATATTTATTCCAAGAAAAAAATGTTTCCACTGCTTGATCCTGAAATTCCACTTCTAGGAATCTGTCCCCCAAAATGCTACCACACGTCAGCAGAGCCATTTGTCTGAGATTGTTCATTGTGGCATTGTTTATAATAACAGCAAGCTGGAAAAACCACATGTCCGTAAATAGAATGGCTGGGTAATTATGGCATGCACATTCAATGTAACCTTCTGCCTTTAAAAAGAATGCCAGCCAATCCGTAAATGCTGAAGTGAAAGAGGCTCTTACTGTTAAGTCAGAGATTACAAAAAAATGTCAGTAGCATTCTGCCTTTGTTTCTCCAAATCTATTTATATAGAGACATTGGACAGGCATGGGGAAAATTGGGTTCCCATTCGCAAAGTATTTATAGTCGGTTCCTCAGGCGGAGTGTGGGGCTGGCGAGGAAGCAGGAACAGCTCACGTTTTTCAGGTATGTTTGTGTTATTTTAAATTGATTGAAAAAGTATTACATTTATAACTTTTATAAAACCTACAGAGATGGTGGTCTAAACTTATTCTAGGCTCAGCTACAGAGTATCAGCATTCTTAAAACACGGAGCTCCTTGGAGCCAGGATAATACTCTACTGACTTCTGTACACGGAAAAAGCTCTACAGTGCATACAGCAGATGTTTAATAAATGCCTTCTTACACCTCACTGGACAAGAGACTGCATCCTACATGTGTGCAGTAAACTGTGTGGGTGTGTGTGTGGCGATGAGAGAGGTTAACAGATTTGCGGCGGGTTTAAAAGCTGTGTGTACATTATGAATCTAAAAGCTGAAGGGAAAACTCCATCGGGCTTTAACTATTACCTAACGGGGAAGTTCCCCTCTTTGGACAAGGAGAAACCACCCTGTGTCCGGAGCACGCCTGGTTCTGGGCCTGGGCTCCCTTGCAGCCATTGCTCATAAACAATCCCCAGGTTGCTGCCTTCCAGGCTACGGGGAACCTGGGTTCCTGCTGGCCGCGCGCCGGGATTGAGCAGTGTTTGCTCAACAACACAGAGTTGGTAAGGAAAAAAATTTTTTCTTCTCAAAGTTCCTCTGGAGTGTTTTCTGACAAGGAGAGTAGTGCATAGAACAAGGACCAGAATGAGAGCTATAAAGTCTGCTTTCAGACAGGTGAGGGAAGCATGCGTGAGGCTCCTCGATGCATTGAAGGGGGACCAGGCACTGGACAGAAGCGAAGCTGACATATTCTCCGGCCAGGGAGGGGAACCCAGGTCACTTACCTTGTCTCCCTTGGTTCCCTTCTTGCACCTTCCCTCTTTCTTCCTCCATAGCCACTGTACCCCTAAAGCAACTGCAAGCCTGAGCCTCCTGACGCCGCCTCCTGGGGGAGGCCTCGTTGCGGGATGCACAACAGCTGTGACCTGGCTCCCACACCACCTCTTTGAAACCCTCCCCACAGACAGAGGAAACACAGACTTCAAATACTGTTACCTTTTTTATTCTCTGTCATCATTCAG
The DNA here is from genome assembly GCF_001890085.2 of Hipposideros armiger. NCBI lineage: Eukaryota > Metazoa > Chordata > Mammalia > Chiroptera > Hipposideridae > Hipposideros > Hipposideros armiger. Next base: position 4,753,800 of record NW_017731372.1, read on the forward strand.
GTTTGTTCAGAACATGACAATAAGCATGAAGGGGAAAAGAGTGGCATTTGTAAAATTCAAGCTGTCCAAAGTAGAATACGTGAATCCAAGCCATTATGTCTTAGGAAAAAAAAAAGCATTCAAAAATTAATTTGATATTAAGGTTAAAGATTAAGACCAAGTCCCAGGAAGCCATGTGTAAGGTTTAAGTGCAAACCGTGTTTGTACTGCAATGATTTTACAGAAATGCTGGAGTGATGTACGTGATTTGAAATATTTAAATCCTTGAAGGTTTCTGCACTAGCATTTAAGTAAAAGCTACCACGTTGGCATCATTTCAGTGGCTTTCAATTTCCTGTTTGATCTCAGAAATGTACGGATGATCTTTGCCGTGAGCTACTTCCATGATTGCAATGGCCTAGGAGAGAGACAGATACGGGGTTAAGAGCCAGTCTCCGCACACCTCCGGCGGGGCTAACTTTAATTCAACTTGGATTTCTCTGCTTTAAGGTACAGGATGCAAACTGGCTTTTAGGGCCTGTGTTCTCCTCCCCCACAGCCAACTGCCTTGATTGCATCACAGTTCGGCAACTTGGATTTTTCTGCTTTAAGGCACAGGATGCAAACTGGCTTTTAGGGCCTGTGTTCTCTAGAGCCTGGCCTTTGAAAAAAAAAGACCAGATTATCTAGTAACAAAATAGTCACCCAGTGGCAACTGCTGAGTAAAACACTCTGTCATAGTTGAAGAAATTATATAGAGACATTGATTTCATGACATTCTTTTGCCCCGACATTCTAGAGATTTCAGGAAAAAAATGCGTCAGGGATGGAATAATTTGGCTACATTCAACCAAGTAAACGGGTGTTGCTGAAACAGAGAAGTCCACCGTGAATTTTACATCAGACTTGCTTTGATTCTAGGTTACATTACTGATCTGTAAGACACGACTAAACCATTTCTCCCTTTCAGAAGGTGCATGCTTTCCACAGGTTTCATTTGAGGAAGGTAGAGAGAATGTATTTAAGTGTTTTTTTTTCGAGTGAGGCAAAATAAGGTGGAAGCATTTTCAGTGGCTCCATCACTTCCTAGCTGTGTGACCATGGGCAATTTACTAAACCACTCTGTGCCTCAATTTCCTCAGCTGTAAAATAGAAATGATAACCTACCTCTCAGAGCTGTTAATACACATAAAGAGTTTAGAATAATACCTGGCCTATAGGAAGTATATATCGAAGGTCACCCCTAGGAATTTAGTTTGCTCTTTTGTATTCAACTGTGTTACTCACAGACAGAAAAACTTCAAGTTACTCTTTCTCTCCCAAACAGGGAATTTCTGATGGCCTGTGACTATGACAGGCATTCCTTTCTAGGACATATTATACCATTTCTTTCCCTAGATCTCAAGCCAATAGGAGACAGCCAAGCTGCACTGCCAGCCTTCAGGAATCACCTATTTAAAGGCCTCCCCTTGCCTCTGTATTCATTTCACTGCCACGTTCCTTGCTCAGATCTACTCTATCCTCCACTGATCTTGTACTTAAATACCTACCAGTACTTTGCAAATGTGACCTCACTGGTTAATTTCCTCCCAACTCACTGAAGCAATAGATATGTTAGAAGACAAATTCAGTGGTTTAGAAAAACGGAAAACTCTGTGCTTAACTCACATTCCTAGCCTGGTGAGGCCCTGACACCTTAACTGGGATGTGGGACCTTCCTCCGTCTTCCCAAATAGTCTCCTGGGCAGATTTGGGGAACCTGGAGGATCGGGCGCCTGTGTCCACAACTTTTACACACATTCTCTTATAGGAGTAAACAGACTGTCCTCATGATTATATTTTATCAGCTGGTAACTGCTACGTAAAGAACAATGAGAATCTATTGTTTCAAGCAAGC
>NW_017731372.1:4760270-4762361 GCF_001890085.2 Hipposideros armiger
TTCCCTCTCTCTTTTGAGCAGTTGTTTCTTTTCAAGAACTAGCAGTTGGGCAAAGCCTTCTCTTATTTGTACAGTGCAATAGAAATGTTTTCATCAGCTCTGAAGATCAGGTTTGAACAGAGACCTGGTCTGACTGGATTCCCTCTGGCTGTCTTAGGCGGGTTTAAAGGGTCAAAAACAGCCTAGGAGGAGACGCCCCGAGTCAGACAGGGATGCTGGCTTGGAAGAGATGTCCTGAGATACAGAGTACGGTCAGGACCTTTGCCAGACCAGGGAGCTTACCTTGTCTTTGGTGGTACACTCCTGGCATTCACAGGTAAAGAAATAAGAATCTCTTAACCGGTCATTCCGATCTTCCGTTGGGTACAGGAGATCAATGTAGCTGGTAAAAACCTAAGGGGATCCAAGCAGTTGACACTGCAGTCTGCTACAGGTCAGCTCGCTCCTTACCCTCCCTGTGGCCCTGCCAACATTGGTGGTGGCATCCTTGCAGCTTAACGATGAACACACCGAGTCCCTTAAACGCAGCAACCCCCCCAGTGTTGTCCAGCTGCTTGCAGGTGGAGAGAAAGGGCTTCTATAGAACCAAAGAACAGGAAACGGGAACGTTGAAAGCATCCCTGCCTCTGTCCTCCCCAAGGAGAGCAAGCTGGAGTTTGTCCCAGCAGGAATACCCTTGTCTGTTGGACAGAAGCAAAGACCCCACTCATCTGTGGGACTGGCTGTGGGCTGTGTGTGTCTGGCCTGTTTGTAGCCTCTTTTCCTGCACCAGCTGGGAGGGCTCAGATGCATGGCTGGGTGGGTAGATGGGGCACATGAACACACACACGTACTGATCTGTTTCCCTTTCCTCGCTCCTTCCATCTGCTGGCAGGGGGGCAGGATGCTGGGCTAGGCAGGCTGGGACCAGTCCGCAGAGGGAGGGCATAGCTTCTGATACCAGCACGCTGCTGCCTGACTCAGCTGGGCCAGAGAACTTGGAAAAGTTACCTTTGGGCTCACTGGGGTCTCCCGTCCTTGCTTTTTTCGAACAGGGTCTGTCACTGAGACTTGGAGCATATGGAGGAGACCAGCATTTAACTGTCCATTATCTACTCACTGGGACAGCACTCGCGGCTCATCCCACACCATCCGGCAAATGTCTGACTGAACAGATGGATGTCACAAAGCCGTCAGCGTGCCAGGAACCTCAGGCACTGGCAGGCAGGCAGGGGGGCACGTGCGGGGGCCGCCAAGATCACCCCACCCTAGAGGGCAGTCATGGAGACCTCACGGCTCATTGACACCCTGGGGAAAGGGCTTTGTCCTCGTTGAAGGGCAAGTCACCCCCAAAGCAGTGACTTCTTCAAAGTGAGATTACTGCCTTTCAGATTTGTGAGGGCACAAGGGCAAACCCACCGGAGCAAGCCCTGCCTCACGTGGCAAGAAGCCTCCTCCGCCTTCATTTCTATGAAATGACTGATGGTCACACAGTGCAACAAACAGAAGAGCCCAGAAGATGGCGACAAAGGCCGCTCAGTGTCACTGCTCCCGGCCCAGACAGAGCCCGCCTTGGTGACACCCTGCTCAGGTCTCCAGTCAGCCCACAGGAGCACTGGGGCCTGGTGACTTCCATTCTGACTGTAATTGTCTGTGAGCATCACAGACAAAGGCATCAAGGTGGCGGCCTCCATAACACCATTCGGAAACCAAGACACCCTGACCCCAAACAGGATACCCTTGTCACAATGAACTTAGCAAAGGGGTAGGAAGTCTAACCAGCTGTGGTTTGTCAACAACTTCCCGAGACACCAAGGCCTTTAAGCACACTGGTCGTTATATTAAAATTTTAAATCCAGACATGCCCCCTTAAAACAGCAGTAAAGATCATTAAACTGAAATCTAAAGTGTGTCATTGTAATCCCTAACAATTTATTATTATTATTTTTCATTATTTACTTAAGAACATATAGCCTACACCTAGCGATTTGCTAGGCCAGCCTTTTCGAGGTAAGATATCTTATAAGGTAGTCACGGAGTCACAGCTCAGGAAAGGAAAAGGGGACCAGTGAGCAGGTGACAGAACACCTGGTTCTCTTCACATCCCTAAGT
>NW_017731372.1:4764511-4765455 GCF_001890085.2 Hipposideros armiger
CCCTTTTGGCCACAGGGACAGTATTATTATGTGAATAAATGTTTTGTTTCTGTGGTTCAGGAAAGCCTGTGACAGCTGCTCAGGAGACCCGGACCTATACTGATTCTTTATCTTTCAGATCCGTATGATACCCTGGGCTGGGCAGCAAAAGACAGATGCTGCATGGGTGATAAGGGTTTCCCGAAATTGCTCCAAAGCAATTTACTACAGCCAAAGGCTCCTGTAGTAAATATGCAGCAACTTCACTTGAGACAGAACTAATCTACAACATGGATTAATTCCGACAGGGGATGGAGGAAGGCTCCCTCTATGAAGCAAGGGCTTGATTTCAGGGGATTGGGCATTTTGAAAGTACTCATTCCATCAAGCAGACAACCATAAAGCCATCCTTGGTGATCCATGACAGTCAGAGCTATGAAGATGTGCATTTGTCAACTGGCTAGCCTTTCTTGAATTACTTGAGTATCCCTGAAGTAAAGTCAAGTCCTATAGCTCTTTGAAATTTTCCCCTAGTTTACTCCTTTAGCATATTCTCCCTCCAAACTGTGCTGTTTCTATATTTTTCAAGAAGTACAGATGGAGAAGAAGCTCATATATTCTGTACATCAGCCTATGGCCAATTGTTGGTTGGCAATTAATGTTTCACTTTGAGGAAGAAACCCAAAGATTTCCAAAACCACAGATATACAAAAAGTACATTTGTCAGCAGGGCACACTATAAAATATCCTATAATAACTTGCTCTCTACCTGGCAAGACTTAACAAGTAACTGTCCTCTTACCGACTACTGTCGGATCCTTAAATATAGGGAAAATAGTTTGAAATCTGGCAGAATTAAAAAGATGTCTTGGGCCGGCCGAGTGGTGCATTGGTTAAGAACTGGCTTGGGACGCAAGAGGGCCCCAGTTCGGATCCCACATACGAGGGCCAGTGACACTGCCCTC
>NW_017731372.1:4767728-4770959 GCF_001890085.2 Hipposideros armiger
AGTAGACCAATACACAGCCTGTGAAATCCCAAGATGTTGGGCATTTCTGTGTAGAAGGCTGAGTACACTCTTTTTTTTGTGCCAACTTCAAGTACCCTAACCTGTTCTGTCATCAGGACATTCACCAACTACCATTAACCAATGACCATCAGTCAACGTTAGGTAAGAGTTTAATTAGGGCTTTCAACAAAATTTACTGGGGCATGAACAATGTGTCCTGCAACTTATTAGGTACTGAATGATCTAAGTACAGTTTCAGACTGGCTCTAGCATGTCTTGGCAGTGTCTGGTACCCACAAGATGACAGCAAATGTTGACAGAATGAATGAGAGAATTCAAGAGCAATTTCCAAAGCTGACTTAGGGACAGACAGCTCCTGACTAACTCTGAGGGGTGGGAGACTTGCTCCTTTGTTTCTGAGTCTCTTTCTGCATGAAGCCCAACTGGGCCCCGTCTGTGACTCCAAATGCCTTCAGGCTTGAATGTTCTAGGACCACTGGTGCCTTTGTTCCCTCTGCCTCCTCCTCTTACTACGCAAGAGTGAGTGTTTCTTCATAAGCAAAGTCTTCTATAAGCACAAGTGTCACCCCCCTGTTCCTTTCTCGCAGGCAGTGATGGTGTTTAAGCCAAATTACATAGCAATTTGCCTGTCAGCTTTCCCTCCCTTCAGGAATATCCCTAGAGAAGAAAAGTGAATCTGTGTGTTAAGAAAGATGCATGGGCCATAGTCCTTTTTATTTCACGTCAAATCAGGCGTAAGTGCCTTGCTAAAGCTATTCTCATAATTAGCATTTAGACTAGGTATAGGCTGCACACCAAAAATACATTCCCCGACTACGCATATGTTCCCAGTGATTAAAATGCACCTCAGTGCTGTCGAAGGAATGCAGTCACCTCTGCTGCCAGCTGCTGCTGGGCCACAAGTTAACCCCCAACACCCTGCCCTGGACCAGAGAGGACGGGCCTCAGAGGCTGCGCCATGCACAGTGGGGCGCAGATGTGGAGCTGGGGGCCGAGAGGTGGGACCACAGCATGACATGTGGCTGGAACAGCATTTTTCATTTTTATTTTAGAGTTTTCTTGGGGGGTACTGAATGTCCTTTTTCAAATCTACATATAAAAAAAGATATCGGTGTGTGTGTGTGTGTATTTGCATGTACACACACAATCTCAGAATGAATATTATGATTTGATAAATATAAAGCCTATAAAGGAATGAATTATCTATAGTTATATATATGTGTGTGAACGTGTGTGTGCGCGCGCATGCACATGCCAGAGGTGCCAAAAAAATTATATACAAGTGGACACTTTGGTCAACGTTGCTCAAGCAGTAATTTCCCATAATCAGAAGTGTCTGGACGCTGATGGTAACCACTTTGAGCACCTCTTGTAATTGCAGAAGTCAAACGTGACTTGTATTAATTTTTTGTTATTGGTATATATTATCACAATTTTAGCAGTTTTTCCTTTCTTAAAATGTGTATATATTCATATCTATCGCCTGGATTTTCTAAGTCCAAATTTCAATGACTCTGAGTCATTTTCACCACAAATGTACTTTCTGCTTGTGAGAGCATATCATGAAAATATGGTCCCGTATTTACTACGCCAACACTGAGAAGTCCTCGCAGCGTGCGTTACTGCCTTGGAGGGAAAGTTATCTTCTTTTCACAGCTGGAAGTGAAGCGAAGATACCTTAAATTTATTTCCTCTCTTCTGCTTTCTCATATAACCATGACTCGTCTAACCTAGAAAAACAAGTCATGTATCTAATTTTTTAAAAAAATGTAAGAGAAGTCAATTGCTCAACATTCCAGTTACCAAAATCCACATTTTAGGATGCTTAGAAAAGTATGTTGTAAATCAGGATAATATTATGAAAATCAGGAAGGTTTTCATTACTATTACTTTAACACTCATAACTTGAACCCATTTTTTTCTTTTACAACGAACAGCTTTTTTTTTTTTTCTGATTGACAGTCACACAATAGAAATATATCTATTTATCAAGGAATTCATCAAACTGTTAATAGTCATTCTCATGGGGGGTTTAAGTGGGTTGGAGAAATGATGAAGACTCACTTCTTTCTTTATATGTGTAACTTTTAAAGTGAAGGCATAATGGGTGTATTTTATCTTTCTACTCTTTNCACACAATAAAAATGGCAACGAGAACAAATCCCACAAAAATCCTTTCCTGTTAGATACAGGGCTCAAACCCAATACCTACAGGGAACTGCTACTCACTGTACACAAGACAAATGGTTGTCATTTCCAAGCTGCTTTTTATATTAGGGGATTATTTTCAACATGTTTTCTTCAGATGCTGAGCAATCGCCACCGGGGGAGATGCCAGCTTCCTAAATAAAGGCTTGTGATCCCCCGAGAGTCCTGGAGAAACCCATCTGAGTCTCTCTGCACCTCAATTTCCTCATCTGGAAAATTGGGACACAACTGCTCCTGCTGCTCAGTGTCTGCTTTTCAGGGACGGCGAGGACAGAGAGATTCGCCTAAGCGAGGGGCTTTGAACTTTCTGATTATATCAAGGTCAAAGTTCTGAGAACAGAAATTTCTAAACTACAGGGGAAAGATGCTTGATCTCTGAAAATGCTGCCTTTGAAATCACAATGCCGATATGATTTCAGCCCAAAGGGATTTTTCCCCCAATTAAAACTGCCTGGAAACTGGGGCTCATCTGGGCACTCACAGCCACATGTATCATTGCTCTGGTGGCCAGTGTCACTTGCCTGAACCCTTCGCCACCAAAACCCCACCTCCTGTTTGCGCCCCGCCCCCCCAAAGCGAAGGGGTTGTGAAGCCTGAGAAAAATGAGCTGCCCAGGTTTGCCACATACAAGCAGCCCTCCTCCACTGCCTGGTGGCTAGAGGCCCAAGTGAAGTTTGTGGCTGGCCTTGAGCGTGGGACAGCAGGTAGCACCTTCCCTGTCTTGTCCTTGGGGAGGGTCACCTCCGCCATGCCCCACGGCTTACTGGGTGGCAAACGGCACATGGGCCACCAGGCCCTGGGAAATCTGACAAACAAACATACCAAAAGTCAAAAGCAGGTTTCTAGAAACCTCTTGTGGAAGAAGTATTAAATAATCCATTTCAAGACAGGCTCCTGGAGATCTTTTTAATGAAGAGGGTCTAATGGCCTTTCTCGTTTTCTCCTTCCTTTTCCCCAAGGGCAAACATCCAAAAGAGTTTCTTCCCAAAACACTTCTTTCCT
>NW_017731372.1:4771948-4797407 GCF_001890085.2 Hipposideros armiger
CCCCCCCTCACCACCACTCCCAGTTGGCCCTGGAATCTGTGTCATGGTCAAGAAGTTGGATAGCCCCTGATTTAATGCCTTTCAGTAAGAACATCAGCTGTTTACAGGACTGCGATTCAGCAAAGATCCAAAAATATTCAGCATGCCAGGAGAGCCAGCAGGGGATAGCTCGGGATGCAATAATTCATCCTGCAAGTTCCTACTTCCCCTTAATTATTTCCTAGTAATCCTGTCAACTCAGGGGGGAAAAAAAAGTTATAGTCATTTTTCAAAACAGCACATAAGTCAAAATAAAAGCTAATAATTATAAAATCACCAGCAGCACTAAGAAGACAAACTATGGCTTCCCGTTTTCAATCCTGCCTCATCTACATTAAACAGGAGCTAAAATACCTCCTCAGCCGGTCCCAGGAAGACTTACGTGATTCAAACTCCGTCACAGCTAACAATTTCTCTGAAGGTGTTCTCTCTGGGTGGCTTTTCTAGTAATTGGGGAAGAAATCACACAGGTACAGATTTTAACAACGAGGGGAAAATGGAGTGGTTTCACTTTTACATCCACATGAAGAAAAAGCAAACGATTCTCAATGAAGTAAAGAAATCCATCCAAGTTGTCTGCCATTGGGGGCTCTAAGAGTGTTTGCCCAACAGCCAAAACCAAAAGGCACCTTTGAAAAGCTTTTTTAAAGTGCCTGTCGCCTTCCTAACACCTCGATAATGCTATGCACACAGTAGGCTCAAAAATGCTTGTTAATGGAAAGAACAGTGTCTGGAAAACAACTTTTTTAGGACCCTGACTTAAAAGGACTGAGTCTACAGATGAACTGTTCTATTTATTATTTCTCCTTCTGAAAGGAACAAAATCCTACCCTCCATCCATTTCACACTTTCTTTAAGCATAGGCTAAAATGATCTCAAATTCGGTGTTTCAAAAAGAACACTTGTGGTTGTGTCTGTGAGCCCAGATTCACTTTAAACGTGTTGCTGGCTTTGTTCTAGACACCCCAAGAGGAGCTAACAATAGTAAACCCGCTAGGCTTTGAGAACATGAATAAACTTGGTGTTGACAAGAGTTCAAAAGCAGAGCTCAAGAGCTGGCCCGAGGCGTGTCTTTGTAATCTGGCTATTCAATTTGGGGATACAGGTGGTCTAGCCGAGTGCTCTCACCCCCCTAGTTAACATGTTAAGCTTCCCCTGGGTAGTTGGGTAGCCTGTCTCCCCTCATCCTTTGCAAGCTACTAGAATACAAATGGTCTGTTTTTTTAATCATCAAGTCCTACGGAGATGAAAAGGTGGCCAGGTAACTTTTCATTTAATAGACTATTAGTGGTAGCAGTAATTATAATAAAAATTGAATGAAACTGGTCTAAACTCATCATGGCATTCAGGCTACCCTCCTGGTGCCAAAACATTTCAATCGTCCTTTTTTTTGGGAGCAGAAATCTTCCATTCACAGGATACGTTTCTATAAGATTAGTAGCTCGTTTTGCCTGGGAAAGCTCCATTCAGGAAAGTATACAGCTTCTTCTGAATTCTTAACCACAACACTGTAAATAACATCAATGAGTAGGGGGAGAGCGGGGAGCGGTGGGGGGAGCCAGCAGACTGGTCACCAATCGTGACCCCATCCAGTCACGGCGCTTCCTCCTACCCTTTCCTTCTGACCAAGTATTCTGCGTATCTTTAAAGATAATTTGTAAGGAAGGGTCCAAAAGTTAGCCTCCTCCAGGGACAACACTTCTGATTTCTCGGTGTCACTCCACAGGCAACCCTCTGAACGCCTTCAGTTACCCTGAGCTGGTGCAGTGGCATTTCCACAAGCACCTGACCTAAGCTGAACATAACGGAACAGTGAGCTCAGAGTTTGGAAATGTGCTACATCTGTTTACAGCGGCCCAGGATCCCAACTTAGCCTGGGGACAGGTATGTGCTAATCGTTTATGATCACATTTGGCTTAGACAAAAAAAAAAAAAAGACAAAAATTTAAAAGGTGGGGGTGGTATACAGAGGAGGTGGATGAAATTTCAGCTTTAGATTTACAGTGCAGAGCCTCTGCCACCAACTTATTATTAGCAGGCACCTCCGTACACATGTGCCTCCTAATCTCCATGCGGCCTGCTTCATTGTGTCACGTGAACAAATCCTGTGGTGTTTCCCTCCCCTCTTTTTATTTGGTCCTTTGGAGATCAGGCGCCCCACACGCAATCTCTAAGGACAGAACAAACAAGGGCAGAACAGCCAGTCCCAGCATCATCTTTGGAGGAAACTGATGGTTATCACGTTCTCACCGGGAACATTTTCTTTCTTTCCTTCTTCTTTCTCTTCCCCTCCTTCCCCTTGCCCCATTGTCTACTTTTCCATCCCTAGTTCTCTTCTTTGCATATGCCTTCCTGGCTGTCCCATCCCATTCGTTGTCCCCCTGGATACGGGCAAGAAAAGGGACAGGAAGCGCAGAACACTGGACGGGGCTGCAATGTGGGGTGCACTCCCTCTGTCAGAAAGGCACGAGGGAAACACCTCCAAGCCTTGCAGGCCAGTCTGGTTCCCGAGGAAGCACTCATTATTTTCAGCCAGGTGTTCATGCCTTGAAAGGCCATCTTTTTCTATGCAATCCTGTCTCATAAAGAGCTCAGAATTGAATAGCTGTGGCTGCTCCTGATGGGAGTCGCTGACATCCTAGTTGCACAAGGCAAGTGACAAACCAGCTCACACCTGGAGTGCTGGTTCCACTCCCATCCATATGGATGTGACAGGAAATGGATCCCAAGAATGATGAACAAGAGATGATCACCAGGGTCAGTTACTCATCTTTCTGACCTTTAAGAAAAAAATAAAATAATAAAATGCTCTTGAACATTATCCCATTTCCTCACCTGTTTGGCCAGAATCCTTGCAGTGAGCCTTACAGTCTCGGAGGGATTCCAGTTTTCCCCAAAAACAACCATGGGAGAACATTCCAGCTTGTGCATGGGCCAATCTTCTTTCTGGGAAGGTTAAAAAAAAATGTATTAAACACACACATACTGGAATAAAGTTGGAGAACAGAGGATGCAATAAGTCCTCCTCGTTAAGGTCAAGTGAAATATGTTTCCTTTTGGAAAACATGACCATGCTCGTAAAAGCGAGAGATAAAAACATCCTTTAAGATAGATATGGTTGTATAACCTTGACTTGGGCCTGGCCAAGGTTGTCAGGATGACAAAATTCACTTTGTGTTTTTTCATCAAGCATCTCGTGCCTTTCCGCAGCCTCTCATTATTCCATCTACCTTCCCATTATCTGTGGAAGTTGTCAAATCACAGGGGTGAGCGATTTGGGTCTTAGCCATGATTTTGGCTCTGCTCCCTTCCAGCTCTGCTCTGGCTCTGTTCTCACGTCAGGGCACATAACTGGTGGTTGACGTACACAGCAACTAGTCCCCTTTTATAGGCGACAAAAACAAAACACAAATGAGGGCTTTGTCGAGGGCCCTCAGAGGGTCTGGCAAGGGCACCTATTGGGAATATTTAGGGATACAGACTTCCTAAAGATTCACTGGATGAAACAGGAAAACCGTATTTCTTTCTATGCCGTCTCTGGAAGCTTTGATGCCCCAGGTTGGGGGGGGGGGCGGAGGATACGTGCTCGTTAATAGAAAGGTGGAAGTGTCATCAACTGAGATGGGAAATGATGAGGGAGAATGACATGATGGTGCTGTGGAAACCACGGAAGAAAGTGTCCTGAGGAGCAGGAAGTAAGTGACTGTGACAGCGCTGGTGACAGGGTTAGTGTGGGATGACTGAGAACTGATTGGGTACCATGGAGGTCATTGCTGACTGATAAAACCAGGAGTGGTGGCCTGATGGAGATGACAAGCAGCTGGCAGTGGACTCGAGAGAATGGAAGGAGACACAGAAACTGGGAGAAATGGGGTGAAGGCTTAGTGGGGTGAAGGGTGGAGGGGCATCATTTTTTAGCTGGGAAACATGTTTGTATACGGATGGGAGTCTTCAGACACTGTCCTCCTCCCAATGGAACTGGGTACTGTCATGGTCTTCCCTCCGCCTTTCCTCCTCAGAAAATGGCACGTTGATTCTTTCAGATGCTGGGGCCAGAAACCTGGAGTCCTTGTTGCCCCTCGCCCCCTCACAGTCCACATTCAACTCTCTGTCAAATCCATCATCTCTGCCTTCAGAAGAGGCCTAGATTCTGATCACTTCTCACCACCCTCAGCCTTCTTCCTACCCTGCTGCAGCCCCGACACCTCTCACCGTGACGACTTCCCTGGCCTTAGACCTGGCTGCCTGCCTCTGCCCCTGACCCCCACCACCCATGACCAATAGAGCAGCCAGAGTCATCAATCCTGTTCAGCAAAACTCAGGTCATGGCATTGCTCAGCTCAGAAGCTTCTAATGGCTTCTCATCTCAGAGCAAAAGGCAAAGTCTTAGACGACCTACGAGAGGCCACACACAACGGGAGTCACCCCCCCTCGGCCACACACTCTCCCGGTTGTTCCTGGAACACACCAAGCACACACGCGCTGTATTTCTTGGCTAGCACCCTCTTCCCCTAGAGATCCATATTGCCCCTCCCTGTCTCTGCTCCAGTGTCACCTTTTCAAGATACCTGCCACGAATACCCTGTCAGCACTTTCCCCATCACACCCCTTTCCTTGCTTTATGTTTCTTCTCAGTACGTCTCACCACCTAATACAGTACATAGTTATCAGTTTTTTGGGTTTAGCATCTCTCTCTACCCCCCTGCCCCATTAAAATAAAGGAACTCAGTCTGTTTTGTTCACACCTGTAACCGCAGGACAGAGCCTGACGTTCACCAGACACTCAGTCAAGTTGCTCAGCAATGAAGATGTCTCCCTGCCCCCTACCCACCACCCCCATCCCAACAAGGAAGGACACAGTGTCACTCAATGATTTAATTCAGCATGTGGCACAGACCCTTGGCTCAAGTTCTGTGCCAAGATGTTCTGCAGAGTTAAATAACGCTGTGCCAAATATAACTGAGAGCAGGTAGAGAAAGAAATGACAAGATATGCACAAGGGAGAAGAGGATGAGCTTTTCGCCTCGGCCTAAAAATAAGAGCGCAGTGACGAGGCAAAGAGGTAAGAGGAGCAGGTAGGTCCAGCTCCCTGCAGGCAAGCCAGCTCCCTCCCCAGATGCAAAGCAAAAAGGGAGGCAAACAGGGAGAGACAAAGAGGCCTTGGGGATATCTGAGGGCAGTGGGAACCACCAACTGGGGACAGATGGATAACTAACAACTATGGAACAGAGTCCACTGTGACCCCAGGAACTCTAAGACAAGGCCCTTGCAGGGCCTTTAAGATGCTGGCTTTCTGAATTGCAGGTGGTGTCTTCGTGTTTAACAACAATGAGCTCCTGGGAGAAAGAAGTTTAACATGAACATTTCTTAATATGGTTTATTATTTATTCATAGAATTAAGGTATTAATATACTTAATACAAAATGAATGCGAACACAAATAACATACAATGTTGACATTTCTGGATGTAAACGTCCTCAAAGGGAAGGGAAGCTAACTCCAAGGAACGCTCTGGGAGGACAGCAGAGTGCTGCCGGCAGCCTGGTCCCTACTCGCTCAGCAGAGCAGCAGCTATGTGACACTAGGCAGGTCCCTTAATCCCCTTGCGTCTGTATCCTTGGCTATAAAGAACATGATCTCTAAGTTACTTAGCAGGTCCAGAATTCTGAGTCTATGCTTTTACACCTTCCAATGGTGATAATCAGATGCAAAGCTTGAAGACTACTGAGAAACCCAGGACCTTCAGAGGCTAACCACGCGATCACAAAGGGACGCGAGGCTCCCAGGGGCTCATCCACCTGAACAACAAACAGTGGTAACTGTACATTCACGGGGTCATTCATTCATTCAATAAGCCCTGCAACTTCCCCTAGAGACAGGGATGGGCAATGAAGTCTTGGACTTTAAGTAGTTTATGAGTATATGACGAGCTAAAAGTAAGAGCACCTATAATGTGGTCTAGTGCCACACACAACAGTTAAATCAGAGCTGGATAACTTCAAGGAGGTGCAGGATCACATGGGTTTCATCACAGGGACTATACCAGAATAATAATATGTTTTTACTTTCTTTTGAAAGACGACAGTCCACATTATGTTGGAGGAACTGACAGAGGCAATTTGCCCTAGTTTTGCATATAAGAACTATAAACAATCAGATTAGACAACATTGAAAAAAAATTAAGCTAGCCTTTTTTTTTTACTATTAGTTTTTTTGTACACAGAGTGGTTTTGTAGCCCTTTATGCTTTTTAAAAACATATTTGTCCATTTTTATTTTCTTTATTTTAAGATTTTTATTAAAATATAGTTAACATACAGTTTTGTATTAGTTTCAGGTACACACCATACTTAATCAACATTTATATACCTAAAGAAATGATAAGTCCAGCAACCATCTGACTCTGTACCACGCTATCACAATATTATTGACTATATTCCCTATGTTGTATATTATATCCCCATGACTTATTTGTTTTATACCTGGACATTTGGACCTCTTATTCCCCTTCACCTTTCCCCCTCTTTTTAAAATTTTCAATTGTAGTTGACATTCAATATTATTTTATATCAATTTCAGGTGTACAGCATAGTGGTTAGACATCTATATAATTTAAGAAATGACTCCCCCCCCCACCACCACCACCTAGTCTAGTGCCCACCTGGCACTATACATAGTTATTACAATATTATTGACTATATTCCTTGTGCTTTACTTTACATCCCCATGACTATTCTGTAAACTGCCAGTTTGTTCTTCTTAATCCCTTCCCCTTTTTCACTCAACCACAAAACCCCTCCCCTCTGGCAATCATCAATATGTTCTCTGTATCTATGAGTTTGTTTCTGTTTTGTTTGTGGGGTTTGGCCACATCCACAGCTTATGGGCTGCTGTGCGGGAGGCTTCCCCCACTGAGCGGGATTCACCCTAGCAGGCTCTGGTGCCTGTTGAGACCACCCTTTGCGTATGCAGCTTATGGGGCTAATTGGGTGGTGCTCTGCTGTGTCTGAAGCCAACCTCCAAGTATGTTTGTTTTGGGGCCTCTTGCAAGGGGCTCTCGTGCAGGCCCAGGTCACCCACTGTCTGTGACTGGCTGGGGACTACCTGGTAGGAGCTACAAAGCCATCCGCAATTGTTTGCTGCCTGTGCTAAACCTGGAGGCATGTGGCAGAGGCCACGCTGCAAACTAAGGACCGCTGCCCCCAGTACCAGGCCTGGGGTAGCTTCACAAAAAGCCAGAACACCCTGAGGCTTGCTGCCAGCTGTGGGCTCCCTTAAGGTTCAGCTCTTCATAAAAACTCCTGCGGTACACGAGTTGGGCGAGGCATGGTCTCAGGGAGTCACTAGAGTGGGAAGATTTGTGGTCAGCAGGTTAATGTAGATTCTGGATTGGTGCCAGTGTGGAGCCTGAAGCTACTCAGCAAAAGTCTCAGAGCCCACCAGCTGCTGCCCACCTGGGTCCTGCAGTCTCTGATAGTCTTCCAAGAAAGTGTGTAATGTGGGTGGGGCTGGCTGCTCATGGATAAAGCACCTCTAGTGTTGGGTGAATAGGGTGTGGCAGGGACCCAGTGAGTTAGCAGGGTGGAACAGCAGAGCTAACTAGGCCAATCAGATTCAGATTTGGCCTGTGGGGGAGGGCTCAACACAGGAAAGATGGTTCCCACCTACCAGCTGCACAGAGGATGACCCCACAAAGGGAAAATGGCGACTGCCCTTTGGCCCTCACTCTGACGCCCCGAGTCACTCCACCAGAGCCCAAGGTGAGTGCCTGTGAGTGAGAGAGTCTGTGCGTGGGTTGTTTAAAAGGACGTCTGGGTTTCCCGCAGCTTTCCGTCCCATCCGGGCAGCCAGAATTCCCACTGTTTTTCACAGCCAGATGTTGTGGGGTTCCTCTTCCCAGCACCAGTACTCTGGGCTGGGGAGGCTGGTGTGGGGCTGGGGTCTCTTGCTCCTTTGCGGGGAGGGGTGGGGAGAGGGAATCTCTGCAGCCAAGCTATCCCTCCCGGTTCTCAACCGCCACATGGAGGTTTGTGTCTAGCTGTTTCGTGTCTCTGCCCCTCCTACCAGTCTCGACTGTGGCTTCTTCTTTGTATCCTTAGTTATAAAACTTCTGTTCTGCCAGACTTCAGATAGTTCTCCAGGTTGACTGTTCTATAATTTCATTGTAATTTTAATGTGTTCACAAAAGGAAGCAGGTAGTGTTTATCTACTCTGCGATCTTGGATCTCCTGTCATTTTTTCTAAAACCTTTTCTCCTATTTTTCTTCAAAATTCAACCTATTACTCCTGCCCCGATTGCAATCTATATAAAACTTTAAGTAAACTCAGATTCCATTTTCCAGAAAAATAATACACAAATAAATGCATAGGAAGCATTCAGAAAGACATACACCAAAGTGTTACTAGTGACTTTCTCTGGAAAGATAAAATTATGGATACTCTTTCTGTTTGTCTTTCAGTCTGTACTTACTGAGTTTTCTATCATGAGCACTGATTATTTGTGCAATAAACTTAAGTAAATCTATGTAAAAGGAAGATGTGGGATCTTTCTGTACCCTTTTTAAGCTTCTAATTCATTTTTAGCCAACATAATAACTGCTCTGCATGACTTTCCTTTTTCTGCACGGACACAAATGCTTAAAGATGCACAAGGAGTTGCAAATTGTCTCCTGGTGCACCAGCATTTCCAATACTGGAAGAAAACAGCGATTGTTAATGTTACCCTGTTTTCTGCTGAGCAAAGAATACACTGCCTTCCTGGCTAAGACGACTAGATTTTTATTTTGAGGTTCCCTTTTCTAACTCTTGAATTTGGTGTTTCTCTTGTTCTAACAGAACTTTCAAAACAGACACAACCCACTTGCACACATGCATATGTGCTTTTCTAAAATGTAGACTAGTAAGAAAATATCAGAAGATTTCTGCTTTCTACTACCATTATTTTCCCAAGGAAGAGTATAAAAGGAATCAGGTGCATACTGACCGTCTCACACAAAGATTACTGACACTGCTGAACCCCCACCATGAGGACATATGCTTCGTTTTGTATCCTCAGTAAAAGGGTGATGGGCTGCACTTAGCCATTCATACATTTTTTTTCCTACTGTAAAACATGTACAGAATGTTTCTAAACATTATTTAAAAAAACAAAACAACAGTGACTCAGTTGGAGATGCTTCCTATGTCTGGGTTAAGAGACCAAAGTGAATTCAACCGGGATTGAACCCATGACTCTGACCCCATTCACTCTCATCCATAACAACGACAGGATCATATGAGCATTTCTGAGACATTTTCTGCATCTCAGTTATTTTCTAGTTGATAAAAGTCAAGAATTTTCTCACATCTTTAGTCACATGCTCCTCCTGTTAAATCACCGCCTGTGCATGAACCTTCCTACTTTCAAAAGCACTCATAACCCCATCACCTCCATTTACAAAACACAAATAGTTTTTTCTCTCTACTTGTTAATGTTTAGAAATAATACCTTAGAAAGTTCTACTCCACAATGATTCCACTATATAATGAGGTTTTTTTTGTTTTGTTTTGTTTTTTGTGGAGGGCAGTGTCACTGGCCCTCACATGTGGGATCCGAACCGGGGCCCTCTGGCGTCCCAAGCCAGTTCTTAACCATTGTGCCACTAGGCCAGCCCTATAATGACTTTTTAAAACTATTACATGTACAATTTAATGAAAAAGTCTAAGTAAATAATAATGCATTAGCTTCCCAGGCATATTAATAAAAATAAACATAGTTCATTAAAACACACAGGTTACAAAATAAGCCAAACTAAAAAGGGATTTTTTTTTTTTTTTTGTATTTCCTCCCCATTACCCTTTCATGCATCGTCAATTAAAATCTTTCCTCTGGCAGGATCACACCAAGTGAACGAACAGGGAAGTAAATGGGACAAGATAGTCAAATTGTATAAAATACAGTGAAATCATAAAGCACTGCAGTTAGAGAGGAGGGCCTGGGGGGAATAAACATTGTGACTAGGCTCTCCTAAGACGCTGTATTCCTTGGAAAGTGGAAACCCTGGGAGAGGACTGTGTGCCTAGCACTCTTGGAGGGGTTCCTGACAAAGACCACACTGGAAGGGCCTCTTCCCCTTCATAGCCATTAAAACCCACTTCTCTTTCTTTGACAGATTCCCAAGGTGGTTCTTCTCCTGGAGGGCCCTCAGGGCACACAGAGTGTTGGAAAGTGGTGACAGCGCTCCCCTCTCGTCCCAGTTCTGCCCTGCAGTGACCTTTGGCAGGTCGCCCAACCGCTGACAGGCTGGATCTGATAACCACCATTCCAATCCCTCCCTCTGCTGTGTGGTACTGACCACCTGAGGACTCCAGGTGGGTGGGTCCACCTGTGAAGAAGGTAATGACCTGCCCTGGTGAGGACTAGCAGGTGAGGCTGTGCTTTCTTAGGTGGAGAGTCACTCACCGACCTTCCTTCCTCATCTGGGCTCTTGTTTCTTGTTTTGTGCCCTGTTTTATCCTGTAGCAGGGCCTCCACTTTGATCCCTCCAGCATTCCCTCAGGCAAAATCCTGAATACATTCTTGTCTGGAGCAAATGCCCCCGATTCCTTCCTAACGATTTTCTGTAGGAAGCCCTTGCAATGCATTTATTCCTAGGCACTTACTGTTATTAAACCCTTTTGACTGCTCTATCTCATTACTATACACTGCCCTGCACTTATTTAGTTCTTCAACTAAAGGATGGACACCCTTAGTGGCCATTAGCCTCCTCTGTTGACAATAGTAGATGGAAAACAAAACAAAAAATTTATAGGTCAAATCTAGCCTGTCACTTCTAGAAACAAGGGGCGTTAGAAGCTGCGTTATCACTTCTTATCCAGGAGGGTCCTTTGCTCACTACTTAACAGACGTGTAGAAAAACTGTATTGCAGAAGTACTCTCCAGGGCTGAGGGTCCTCTAGCCCAGGAGCTGGGCGAGTGGCAGGGAAGACTCTCTATCATGAGGCTGGACACAGCATGCTGTCCTGGCCTGGGGCCTTTGAACATGACTTAGAATCATAAGACTATATCCTCCATCCTGGGGTCCTTGCTACCCAAGCAATCTTGTTGTGATTTAACCATCTGGACAATGTGATTACAGGAGGAGAATGTACAGATGATCAAACTGCTTGTTATAAAGTAATAAACAGGCATAGAGGCTGGTGTGTTTGGTTAATGTGAACCTCCCAAGAGAGGGCACCCCTCCCTGTGTGCTCACCAATGAGGTTTCTGAGTCTGTACATCTGGGAGACTAGGTCCTGATGGCAGGGGAACCACATGGCCACCTCAAAAACCCCACGTGGACACCATGATGATTCATCAAAATAATGCCACCTAGTGAGGCCTAACAGAAGACAGCCTGGCAGTACGCTCAGGAGACCATGAGGAAACCGATCCTCTCTCACATTCTGACGTCCTGTGTTCATGCAGAGTTTACAGTTGATCTGAGAGGTGAAAGCTCACTTTGTAATAAACATTACTCACAGAGTGCACACCATTAGTGTTGTCAAGTTCTTAGAATCCATCCATCCTCTTGGGTTAAAAAAACAACAACAAAACAAGCCCCTTAAATCTAAAGTATGTTGTATACTTTATTCTTTGCATAAAGCTAAGCTTTCGTCCAGCCTGAATTATTGTACCATAATTTTTCATAAACCTTCACACCTGCATGGTGTCACAGTTTATACAGAACTTTCACATCTATTAATTCATCAAGGTGGGCATTACAGTCCTCGTTTACATTCGTAGAAACTGAGGCTGAGGCAGGTCCTGGAACTGCCAAATTCACAGAGTTAGTAAGTTGTAGAGCTGGGATCATGTCCACCTACTCTTCCGTGTTATATCATCTGAACTGTATATGATTTTCCACCTTGCTTCTCTAAAACACCGGAACATAATGAGTTAATTTTTTCTAGAAGTGTTTAACTTAAATATAGAAACAGCTAAGTTATCAGGCCTGGAATCACGTCATGTCATTCCCAGGGCTCGGATCTCTCCAATGCTGTAGCAACCTGACCACAGAATATTCAGGCCACAATTGGTAGGAGCAAAGTACGATCTCTCCCCTTCAAAAGAAGGCACACTCCCTAAAAACTCAACTGCAAGCCCATTTATGTTTTTCACCCTCACACAGGCTGAGAACCTCTGGGAGCCTGTGATGGGAGACAGGGAAGGGATTGTGCATATGGCCTTCGGGGCCAGGGAGACACGCCCTCGCCCTGGCCTGGCCTGTGCTTCGTTCTGGAAACGGGCCACTGTGTCTGCAGCTCTACGGTCAGATGACACATCAGGGCTTAGCAACCTCTCCCATGGCTAAATAATGCTCTTTGGGGATTTTCAGAGGCCAACTGCACAGGGAGAAGAGAAAGAAACAGATGAAATAGTGGGTAATCAGAAGTAGACAGCGGATGGGGTGAACGACACGAAGTATGGGAGGGCCAACAACCAAAAAGAGGTACGGATACGGAGAAAATCCTCCCTGTCCCTTAGAGCCACTGTTTAATACCATCAGCATTTCATAAGGTGTATTAATAGGTTTCCATTTAAAAAAAATATAGACAGGGGAGAGTATACAGAAGTAAAAAATCATATTCTCCCCAAATTCAAATAGTTAGAACATTTTGTAGAACTAGTATCTAGTAGGAAAGTTTGGAAACGCCACACCTAATCCCTCAAAGAGCCTACGGGAGTACCCCCAAACTCCTCAAGTGTCCCATTTCCACATTCCAGGGTTCCCTTGAACTTATCCATCAAACCAGATAGCCCGTGGTCAACATGCAGCCAGCCTCCTGAACCTGCTCATCCAGGGCTGCTTCCAAGGCACTGGCTCCAAGTACAAGTTCGGAGCAGCCACCCTCTGGTTGTACAAAGGCTGTGCCAGGGGCTCACCTAAGTCTAGCCGGAAGCAGGTTGGGTTCAAACAGCCCAATGGTGACGTGTGGCCTGCTAGAGGGATTTATAAAAATATAGACCTGTGAGGGTAAACACTTGAAAATTTTAAAGATCACAGTTTTCATTTGTCATCTCTGCATCTTCCATTTGTTGCTGGTGGCTTTGGGGGCAAGCTGTTAACCTTGGTACTACATCTGCCTGTTTCCAACATGGCTCTCCTTGTGTCTTTCCCACTTCTCCCCCTGCACCTTATTTCTGATCCTATAATGGCCCCCAAATGTTACTGCCTGTCACTGGTCCTGGGCCAGCACACAGAGGTATCCCACCACATCCCATGCCACAACTAAGCTTTCCAGCTCTGGCTACAGGAGGGTGCTGGGGAAGCCGTGACAAGGAAGAGAAGGGTGTTGGGGTCCCGATCTTCACAGGAAACAAGGCCCTCCCTGCCAGTTGGCCCAGCACCTACCTGACACTCCACATTGCAGTAAAATGCCTGCTTGCATCTTCCACATTTGGACAATCCTTCTTTCCTTAAAAACAGAAAGGGCACTGTAGTGGGGAGAGGCACAGAAACGGGAAGCTGCACATTTTATCATGCAATAACCAGCGCCATCTGGTCAGAAAGCAGAGCCAAGATTCACCTTACCTTCCTCTCCCACTGATCAGTGGCATTTTCCCAAAGGAGACTTTGACCAGATTCAGTCCTTGAGTGGGAATGAGTTAGTCAAATCATACACGGGCCGACATTTACAAACCCTGACAGCGTGAAGGGCACTTCCCAGAGATGAGTGACATGCTCTTTGACTCATGAGCCTGGCTTGGGACACCACAGCTGTTAACATCACCCACTCTATCCCTCAGTAGTTTGCGGCAAATCAAAGGCTCTTAGGTCCTGATTTCCTCCCCTGTTAATGGGGGATAGAAATAAACCAAACCATTCTGGAAGTTTGACATCATAAAGGCAGAGGACTAGGGTACACCTACATGGTGACAATGCAATGTGAGTGACAGCTTGATTATTTAGGGACGCAAGAAATGCTGAAGACAGAATTTAGGATGTCAGTGATTCGAATGTCCAGAAAGGTAAGTTGAATAATGCAACCCAGCAAGCGCGGTCATAGTCTTGAATAAAATATAACTGATGTGATTCGGATACACACCCATCCTGTGAGTGTGCTACTAATGATTCTTCTTCCTCTTCGTAATTAGGTCAATACTCCCTATGTGTGGCCATATTATTTGCTTCCCATAAAGGACAGGGATAGCGACATTTTCCAACTGTTAGGTGTGAGTGTTGTTTGCTGTGTTAGACGCGCCAAAGCTTTTTAAAGTACTATGAAGTCACTGAATTAAACCACACCCAACAGAATTCTTAAAAACTGCTTTGAGGTAGGGAACACCACATCGATTTTATCAGACCATTATCTGTAAAGCCTACGGTCTAATTCTCACCCACCGCACTTTCTGACCCATAGAAATGACAGTGCCACAAGGGGCATTCTGCAGCTGCCAGGGGTGCTGGATGCCAGCGCAGTCACCTCATGGCCACCCCTCCTGGAGCACGCCCAGGGGAGCTGGTATTTTAGAATTTGCATAGAATCACGCCGCTGAGTCCTCCTCTGCTCCTTGTCAGCCAGTGGTAGTCACCACTCTCCTCCCACGGAATCCAGAAAGTGTGCCAAAAATGCTAGTGTTGGAACGAAACAGGCTGCCTTGTCATTTTCATGACAGCGCTTGGATTACCAGAAGCTGCCTGAAGAATGTGTGGGAGCAAAACACATCTTGCGCTTGAAGCATAAATAAATATTCCAAGTTTGCACATCTCCAAAGGAACCCACAGACTTAGCTGAGTGTATTCTCTGGCTTGAAATACCCTCGAGGGTGCATCTCAAGGGCTCCACACTCCCACTTT
Organism: Hipposideros armiger; assembly: GCF_001890085.2. NCBI lineage: Eukaryota > Metazoa > Chordata > Mammalia > Chiroptera > Hipposideridae > Hipposideros > Hipposideros armiger. Next base: position 4,786,806 of record NW_017731372.1, read on the forward strand.
GCATTTCAGACTGTAAAAGAAATGAAACACATGGTCCCTGCTCTCCTGCACTTCCTAGCTAGGGAAACGGGATGGAAGGTATGTTCAAAAACAACTGTGAAGCGACGTGTAGGCAAGTGCTAAATGATGTGGACCACGCAAAAATGCCTTCCAACATGAGGTGTGTTCGCAAATGGATAATGGGAGGATAGCTGCCGCCCTATAAAAAGGTCCACCTGAAACTGTCATTGTGAATGTTTGTTTTTGCAGGAGGAGAGGTCATAGACCTCTTTGGGAACTTGACTGAATCTATTTGCTCTCCCCAACAACCCACCTTCTCCCCCGACCCAGAAAACAAGAGAAAATTCTGTAAAATTTCAAGGGCTCATGAGCTCCAAGCCCATACTCAGACCATTGAAGAGCCTTGGAAACCAGAGTGAAGACACCCAGATATAAAAGGTTAGGAAATTATCACAAAAATATCATTACTAGCTCTATCCCACACACAAAAAGCAAGGATTATACAGGTCTTTCTGCACAAACACCAGCAGTCAAGTTAATATGAAATAAGGCTTGTTTTCAGCTTCCAAGAGAGAAAAAGCAATTGGGCTTTGGTGAGCGAGAGAGGAAATCTAGTGGTATTTCATTAAAATAATAAACCTCCCAAAGGCCCAGCTTCATTCAACCCAGCCGGTCACCACGTCCACAAGCCACAAACAATGAAGAACAGGAGGAAAATGGTAACTTTTAAGTGCTGGCAATATGTGACATCATTTCTACTATGGATTCCAATAGTTCTCAAGTTGTGGTCTGTAGACTGCTGGAGTCCCGGAAGCCCTTTCAAGGAGCTGGTGAGGTCAACACTATTTTTAAAATAATACCACTGTCTTGACATTTGCGCTGCAGAGGTGTGAGGTGTAAAGGCGCCCAGAGGGGAAAACTTCCAGTGTCTTAGTACAGACCCAGTCGGTGACACCAAGCTGTTGCAATGGCCACTGTGTTCTCCACTTTCATACGCTCATAGGAAAGGGGAAAAGGCCAGTTTGACTTAATGTCCCTGATGAAGCACTAACAAACATTAATTTTATTATCTCGGCTCTTCGGTATGTAGTATGGTTTTGTGTTGTGATGAAACGGGAAGAATGCACAGATCCGCTCCATACTGACCTGTGATGGCGGCCTCAAGGAGAAGCACCTGGACGTCCCCGGAGGTGGGAGCTGAACCAGCCACTTTTTTCTTGGAATACCATTTTTTACTTGAAAGAACAACTTAAGGCAAACTGTGGTTACGCGGTTTGAAGCGAGCCCATCACGTCAAGGAAAACAGCTGGCAATATTTGCTGCCACTGATTAAAAATTGGGCTTTCAAGCAAAAATTAGAGCTTTGGAAAACACATATCTGCCATCTCCTGAGCTTGACAGTATCGCATCGGATGAGACTGGTAGTGATATGAATACATGTGAGTGTCTGGATATGGTTTGATGAAATGAGTCAACTTTTAGAAGGTCTGTCTAATTTAGTGAACCCGTGTTTTCTAAATGACCAGTGTGTATGAGGTTTTTAAAATTATGCAGGGCTAAAAGAGTCATTCAAAGGGCAAGATAGACCAGGGGATTTTAATACATAAGGTTTACAGGGATGGCTTCAGGTTACACATTACAAGTAACCTTAAAACAGTATCACTTATCAAGTTTTAGTAATGAATCAAAGAATATTGACAATGAACTGAAAAGGCTACTAAAACACTCCTCCCTTTCCAATTACACATCCAACTGAGGCCGGATTTGCTCCACATACTTCAATCAAAACTCCGTAATGTCCCAGACTGAATCCAGAAGCAAATTCGAGCATCCTGTTGTCTTCTGGAAATCCAGACATGAAAGAGATTTGCAGAACTGTAAAGCAATACCACTATTCTCAGTACTTCTTTCGTTTTGGAAGATAGTTCTCATTTAAAAAAAATGTCCTGTTAACAGTAATGGTGGTTGTCATTTTAAAATGAATACTTTATAATTTTGTCTGTTTTAAATCCAAACACGGTAAACGCTGATAAATGTATAACCCAGAACGACAACTGCTCTTTGGCGCTCTCAATTCTTAAGAGTATGGAGGGGTCTAAGACCCAAAAGTTTGAAAACTGCTGATCTATCTTAATAATTTCATCAGCTCTATGAAGGAGTTATTATTTCTATTTTTTCCAATGGAGATAATGAGGATCCTAGAGGTGAAATACACTCATTCACAAGTTGGCAGCACAACCAGAATTCAATTTTGTCTTCATCATGCACGCATACCCTTCCTTGAGGACTGGGACAGTTATCCAGGAGCATATACCACAGGCAGCAAAACCAATCTGTGTCGGGAAAGGCTAGTAGCAGTAACAAAGTGTAAGTAAAGGCCTTCTTTCCTCTGGTCTGCATGATGTCCCAGCTCCAGGGCGTCCCCCTCAATGCTCCTTTCCTTCAAAGATGCAAAGGGGAGGACCCCACGGTCAGTTTTCAAAATGAGATTTGGGAAGGGAGTACCTCCACAGAGAGGGTCTCCCAACGAACTGTGGCACAGGAATCGATTTCACTTGACATGGGTTGGAATCAAATAAGGATTGATTTTTGTATTGAGTCTGTGCAAAGCGGGTCCCTCCCTCTCATGCAGTGTGGTAAATCGAAGTGTTCCTTAGACAGACACTGGACAAGTCCACGCAGTATCCTGTTCTCTGTGAGCCGGGTAACAGGACGCTGCTGCTCTCAGGCTGGCTTCACGGTGTGCAATAGAGTCAACTACCTGGTTATATGTGAATGTCCGTAACATACATCCTCCTGAGCCAGGCTGCCTTCAGAGGAGAGGAGAAAAGCTAACCCAGTTGCAGATAGTTAACAGCTTAAGAATCTAACTTTCGTCAACTTTGTTTGTAAGCAATTCTAGATGAAGTGGGGTGGGGTGGGGGAGGGCACTCTGTTGAAATTACCCAGATGCGTGCTTCCGTTCTTTCCATAGCTCGGGAGACATGGAAACTTTTCCTAAGTCTAACAGTTGCAACTCCAACTAACATGTGCTGAGCGGGTACCTGCCGTCCTGTGTAAGAGCTGAAGTGAGAACAGGGAGAGAGAGAGGGCCTGTGAGTGTTTGACGACTGCTGACTGAGAAGTTTGGCTAGGAAGAAACCCCATAGGGGGATATCCGTTTTCACTGCAGGAGTACACAAGGCATTTGGAATAAACTCTGTTCCTACAGAAGACACAGCCGTAAATCTTTCATTTGCAACGTAACATGATCGGAATTGTGCGGGAGGTTTGGGGGGAAATACTGCAAAACAAAGAAAACAAAATTCCCCTCAAAGAAAGATTCAGAAAGGTCACTTGGAGGAATGGACTGAAATATGAAATAACTCAAAGGAAGTGAAGGGTGAATCACTAATAACTGCTCAGAGTATCTCAGCCTCAGCTGGACGCGCCCTTCTGGGCCTGGGCTAGGGCCCAGCCATTCTCCTTTGATGGGTCTGTGTGGGGATGTTTTAGAAAGCTGCCCAGGAGACTCTGATGTGTTTCCAGAATGCCCAGCCTATGGCGAGCCATTCAGGTTGAGTGGTTTTTGTATAAGGGCAGAATTTTGCTGAAGAGTGTTGAAGCATTCTTCTCTGCAATGCAGGTGTTTTACAATGTAAGCTCTCTTAAGAGAATGAATGAGACACACTGGGTGTATCAGGCTGTTTAGCTACCTTGATGATGCATGTTTAGGTAAGAATAAAGTGGCGGACACTGTATTTTCTAACTATGGCAAGAAAGTATTCTAGAAGCCAGGTGTGAGTTTTAAAAAAGAAAGCCTCCGCTTTCTGACCACCTCCTCCTGATACCCACTTCACAATTTAGGATGAATATGGTGAGAGTTACTTTTCCCACCTCCCTATCACGAATCCTTTTTTTTTTTTTTTCTTTCTGGTGCTTGAAGAATTATACGATTTCGGGGAGATTACTAATCCTTTCCGGACCTGTTCCTTCTACTCTAAAGATGTAGTTTCTACCTCATGGGTTTGTTGTGAAAATTCAATGAGAAAATACAAGTGACATGTACTAGGACTGTACTTTTAATTAGCCTTCACTCCTTTGGGTTTTTTTGTTTTTGTTTTTTTTCCTCTAAAGTGATGTCAACTCTGAAATATCTTCCGTACGATGTCACGACTCATACTTCCAGGATTTATGTATCTAAAGCCTTTGTTTTGATGGGCAAATATTTACCCTGCTGTGAAGAGAAGGACTCTTTGAACTTAAGAAATGGTGCCAGCCACAAAGGGAGGAAAGAAATGATACAGGAAAGTGTAAGGATCTGATTATTCGTGACCTGGAACGGCACTTAGAAGACACGCTCCTGTCGTTTTTTACTGGAGGAGACCCACACGGTGATTAATTTCCTTGCTTTTAAAATTTGGAAGCCATGAAGATCAACAAGTTCGAGATGTAATTAACAACTCCTGCTAGTTAACGTGTTGCCGCAGGTGCTTTTGGTCTAGATAAAAAGGATTTGATCCTGTAAGCTCCCTACTTTCTGCTACTGAAATGAATGCTTAGTGGGTTTCGCCATGAAAGGAAATGATCCTGGCATGGAGGGGGTTTGCAATAACAATTACTTTTAACTAACGGCGACAGAAGAAGTGACAAGTGTGCTCTGTTGAACAGAGACAGCCCCAGCCAAATGAAACAGAGAAAAGGAAAAAAAAAAAAAAAAAAAGCCCAGCGGCGCAAATCTAACTTCACCATGGGTTGAAATAAGACAATCAGAAACAAAGTTAGCCTCCCACCCAGAGAGAGTGGTTACACTGGCAAAGTTTCATTTGAGAGAAATAAAAATTGGAGGAATGGTGGCGGAACCCTATTATAACCCTAGTCGGGACAAGGATAATACGAAGGCTATGGGTTTTTGTGTAATAGTGAGGTGCTCCACTCATCACTTTCATCCACAATGGAACAGTGAAAAGGGACCCACGTGCAGCGGGGGGCCTCTTCCCAGAGCCCTGCTGAACCCTCCCCTTCACACTGGGCTTTGTTCTGAGGCTTGTTAAAAGTTAGAGCCCAGGGCCTCTAGGGGAGGCAGGAAATATTTAGGGCAGCAAGGGAGCAACTAATAGGCTTTCCCAACTATTGGAACAGGAGCTAGGTATACAAGGAGAAAGCTGGCCTGGGTGGTCAGGGCCATGAATCGTTGGCCTTGCTATAAAACGGTGACATGACACTGGGGGAAGGGATGAGGCGATGTAGGTCAAAGGGTACACATTTTTCAGTTATAAATTCTGAGGATTTCATGTACAGCATGGTGACTATGCTTAATAATCAAGTATTGTATACTTGAAAGTGGCTGAGAGTACATCTTAAGCATTTTCACCACACGCACGCAAAAATTAATTCTGTGAGGTGATGTGTTGATTATCTTGATGTTAATAATGATTCCACAATGGCTATGTGTATCAAATCATCGCACGTGTTACAGTCTGAATAGGTACAATGACATTTGTCAATTATTCCTCAATAAAGCTAAAAAAAAAATTATGACTCTACACCTCACTGCTTCATTAAGAGTCAAGCTCAGCAATGAAAAAAATAATGCTGACGCTGATTTAGGATTTGCTTTAAGGCAGGCTTTGGTTGACTCAGATTTTATTTTTGCCTTAGGAAGAAAATTCACAAAGCTTATGGATAGAGGTGAGGAATATTCGGCCTATGGAACAGGGAACATTCAATTACTCTTTTCAGCGCCTCGACCACACTTCCATCCAAAACCCTCATCTTGTAGGACCTGTAAAACCCTAAAAGCTCAGGCCTGCTTAATGAACCCACACGTGCAATTTAAAATTAACGTTTTCCTCTGGAACCACTTCCTATCGGAACTTTTGTGGGAGATCAGAATGACACTTCCTTGCTGCTTTATTTTCTGCTTCTTTGATGCCTAGCGGTTAGGAAGCCAACAGGAAACAATGAATGCCTTTCTTTTTAACTCAGATCTCTCATAAAGGAACTGACAAGAAGTAACAGCCACCATTTCTTCTAACGGTGCCATGAACGGCAGATGCCATCATGAGTACTTTGTAATGAATACCGACAAATGCTAGATTCCTCTATGACCGCCATGGCCCTAACTTCCACACACCTAGGTGACTAAGTATCAAGGAAAAGGAAAAAACCAAAGGCACATAAATGTAACTATTTAAAACCTTAACAATATCCTCACTTCAACACTCTGGCCACAGAATAGGGGGGAAAAAAGTGACAAAACACCTTTATAATCGAATGCTAAAGGTGAGTTCTAGAATATAGTCAGGCCCTCTAAACTACACTTGAGTATCAATCTCTTGCCCAAGAAACAGGTGACATGTTCTCGGTCTTATTTGCACCGTTTTAATTGCTTGCAGACACCCTCTCATCCTCTTGGCTTTCATTTTCTCTAGACAAACAGTAAATAATTGAATTGCTAATTTGTTTAGGTAAATTACCCCAACTGCGGATTTTACCGTGATAACTCAAACTTACCCGATGTTGTTTAAACAGAGGTATCAGATTTTTTCTTCAATCCTTATTGATTTCATTTATATTTCTGAATCAAAAGAACTTTTTTTATACTATAAACCTTATACATGAGGCAGGAAAGATGTATGTTAATATGCCTTGGCCAAGTAATTTCCATGAAAACATGTTATTTTCTATGTGTAAAGTACTGTGCCAGGCTGTTAGAGGAATGATATTTTTTGTGAAAATTGAGCTTTATGGGGGAAGTAAGCCCTGTCTTCATGACAGTGGTAAATATAAATACAGGCAAAATGATTCAGCATCCAAATGACCCAGATGACACTGCATTGAGAGCAGGAAGCCACTGGCAAGACTGAGCTCTTTGAAGACAGAGAAATGAGGGCACTTGCAGAGAACGTTGTCTTATTCATCTTTGAATCCCCAGGGCCAGAGCGCAATGCTGGGAATGGTTGGGTGTTCCATAAATGCAAACAGTCAACGATTGTAAAAGAGATATAAAGTAGTAGCTACATAAAATGAGGAGGTTTGTGAACCAAAGTAGAGGAACCTTCATAAAAGAGATGCAGTTTAGGCTGGATCTCTCTCGAGGAGATACAGACTTAGGGTAGAAGGCCTTACCTGGGAAGGAGACTAAGGGTAAGGAAGGAATGATGCAAAGAAAAGCCTCCTAGGTTACAAATGGAAAAAGGAGGATTGAAGGACACAGCACCTTTGTGGGACATAGGAAAAGACCACCCAGACTGTGTTTAGTGTTTAAGTAAAACAGTTAAGGAGAGATAATGCTGATTAGGGGGAGGGCACTTAATATGGAGGACTTGAGCAGTCAAGGTTTTGTCTTAAAGACAACAGGAATCAATGATAGTTTCTGCAAGGTTTATAAGGATTCATTTTCCAGGAATGAACAGAACTGTATATTTAGGTAGATAATGAGGCCTGTCCAAGGAGCCACTAGTAAAATAACTTGCAGAAATGAGACTATTTTGTTTCATCAATATTTACAGAGGGAAGAGAGTGCCAGGCTTGGGCTAAGTGCTGGGGCTACAAATGTGAGTCAAGACCTGTTCCTGCACTCAAGGCGCCAGTGCGACGAAGGAAGTACGTACAAGGTGCTACGGGAGCAAAGGTAGAGAGAGCTGATCCCAGCCTGCAGAAATCAGGACAAACGTCTCAGGACCTGAGACTCAGCCAGGCAAAGAGAATAAGCAAGATGTACATGTATGTGCATGTGTGTGTGTGCACACGTGTGCCTGAGTGCACATGTGCATGCATGTGTGCCTGAGAGTGCACATGTGCATGCATGTGTGCCTGTGTGCACGTGTGCATGCATGTGTGCCTCTGTGTGCCTATATATGTATATGTGTGTACGTGTGTGTGCATGCACGTACGTGTGCATGCGTATCACTACAAGCAATTCGGGACAGCTGGAGTAAATCCAAAACAGCAGAGCAAACTGGACTCAAACATCACTCCTGACGCCTAGCCTTGTGGGCTCCCATCAGGCAGCCCTGACTCCGCAGTGTGGTTCCATCAGGGCCTTTCTCTGAAGAGTCACAGAAAGAGAGGGTGGGAGTAGGCTTCCTTTTCCCCCTTCCCTGGACCAAGAACATATTTAGTAGCTGGATGACTTAGAAGGCCCCAACACGTGCCCAAATCAATGAAATATTAAGTGAAATACATAGACCGCAAATCCCTGCTATCTTATAAGCCTGAAAGATTTTTATGGTTAAAAAAAAGGTGGGTTTTTTTGTTTGTTTTGTTTTTTTAAAAGACTTTATTGGGGAACTGGGGAAGGGGAACAGCCAAGTTGTTGTCCTTCAGTCTTAGTTGTGGAGGGCGCAGCTTGTTCAGCTCCAAGTCTACTCGCCATCCGCCTGCCCATCGGCAGCTCGCGGCTGCTCAGATCAAGGTGCCGTGTTCAATCTTAGTTGCAGGTGGGCTTACCCCACCATCCCATGCGGGAGTCGAACCGGAAACCTTGTTGCTAAGCGTGCACACTCTAACCACTGAGCCATCCGGCCACCTGTTGGCAGCTCAGGGCAGCTCACTCAAGGTACCATGTTCAATCTTAGTTGTGGGTGAGCATAGTCCACCATCCCATGCGGGAGTCGAACTGGCAACCTTGTTGTTAGGAGCATGTGCTCTCACTAGCTGAGCCATCCTGCCACCTGTTGGCAGCTCGATGGCAGCTCAGCTGGGGTGCAGCTCACTGGCCCATGTAGGAATCCAATCAGCGACCCTGTTGCTCAGAGCTCACGCTCTTAACCAACTGAGCCACTTGGCCGGCCCCCTAAAGGTTTTTAAAAGCGATGGTTAGAAATATTTTCTCAGGCGTATGAGTAAACTAAAGTTCAATAACTTCCAAAAAATGTCCACCCAAAGCTGCTCTTGTTTTAATACAATGTGGGAATGTTACAATTTCATGAGACCTAAGTATTATCTGATCAAAGCTCTCCCTTATTGTATAAATCATAAAGTAGAGTGTGGTTAAACATAAAGAATTTTCTTTATGACATACACAGATTCCAGTTTTCAGTGAAATATGAGAAAGAAAAATAATCAGCCCCCAAATCTTACTGCCTTCAACACAACATCTGCTGAAACTATACAGAGTTCAAGGCACTATGGGTAAAATAAAGATGAAGAAAACCTCCTGGAATATAAATCCTGTGGTAGTAGGGATTTTTGTCCCTTTTCTTCACAGTTATTCCCCAGGGATTTAGAACCCAGCAAGTGCTCCATATAAATATTGGTTGAATACATTAAAAAAAGAATCCCTACTCTCAGGGAGTTTACCATCTGCTCGTAATTAAATGTCTCTTACGGTTGAGGTTTTGAGAACATCTGAGGCCATCACTGTGAACAGTAATCATCACTCTACTACAGATTTGTGTGACTGACGGAGAAGAGATTTTGCAGGTGGCACACGGGCAAGTGTTTCCTAGACAGACATGACCACGGTGACGAAAATCAACAAAATATGAGCCCGGGACCCACATCCCTGAAGAGTAAATACTTCCTGGGAATCACAGACCTAAGTGAAAAAACTGCTCTTGTCCAAGGTCTTTCCATTTTTGTCACAGATTGCGACATAACTCCCTCCAAGTTCCAGGACATAAAATCCTCAAAATTTTGATTTGGCTCAGATAAAAAATGGCATCTCTTTGGTCAACCAGGTTTCTTACTCCACTCCTTCCCCCAGGAAATGTCTCTGTCTTGTGCCCTGGTGTGAAACTCACTTCTTCAGTGAGTTGTTTTTATTTCTCCTCTCCTCCTTGGGGACTCTGAATCCAATCCTGTGGGCACCAACACCTCTTGTATTATATCACAGTGCATGCGCTGATACACCCCAGTGTCTCAGCTCTCATGGCAACCACCCATTTTGGTTTCTAGGGACCACAAACTTGCCAAGGATAAGCACTTATGAATTCTCAGATCCATGTCTACCTATAAAAGCTAATTCAATCCATTTTAATAATACACAATATTTCCGTGTGGTCATCTGAAACCCCCCACTTCGTGTACAAGAGTCATCAGATTTTATAGTAATGAATTGGCACAAGGAGTCCCATCCTGTTTTTTCGATTTTTGATTGAAGAAGAATCTGAGAGACACAGCTGGAATCTCAGCGAATGCATGGACTAGAAAGCCAAGTTGTTTCCTGAGCCCTCAAGACTTTTTGGTATTATTTTCCTGCTAAATTGCATATTCCTGTCCTTCAGAGGAGTCTTGAAGAGATCTGATTTCCTTCTGTTCTATTGTGTTGGTGTGAACGCCTTTGCAATTGAAAAGGAGGCCGCTGAGGGTGGTAGGAACAGAGTCTGCAGAAGTTACACAGAGTGAGGTGTGTGGCTTTGTGACTGGTTAGAGCGAGCCCGTGCTAATGAGGCCAAGGTCATGGGTTCAACCCCTGAAAAGGCAGTTACTTCAGTCAATTCCCTGCTGGAGGGCTGCACCCCTAAACTACTACAGATTTGCCAGAAATCCAAAGCTGACAGGGTTGGGAATGTGGGTGGGAAAGGTGGCCTGATGTATAGCAGCTGATTATGCAAGTCCCTTCAGAGGGGACAGAGACCTCTGGTCCCAGAACTGACTGCTCTCTGGGGGTGGGGG
>NW_017731372.1:4797482-4804137 GCF_001890085.2 Hipposideros armiger
TCAAAATCTGAATCTGGTCAAGTACAATCAAGGTGCCCTGCTTTAGGTCTGCCTCGTTCCCTGGTGATGATCAAGACATGTACACACATTCAGAGACATGTAAGCAAACCCAGAGAGGGGCTGTCTGTGACAGGAGCAGGAAATGACAAGAAGCGTTCAATAACAGAGGGGAAATTCTCTTAAATACAGTTGGCCTTGCACAGACCAGATGAAAGCATGTCTTGAACTGAGAAATATGACTACCTCACTCTATATCTGAGGGCCGCAAAAAAGGTGTGTGTAGGGGTGGGGAGTGATGTTAATTATTAATGACCCCAGGAACATAAAGAATATTTATAATTACTGATCACCTCCTTGGGAAGCGGAAATAAAGTGGCATAAAATTGAAATTATTTCATATTTTCTTTATGTAGACAAAAAAAAAAGAGAGAGAGACGGGGGGGGGGGGGGATATTAACCTAAGGCAAAAGAGGTTAAGTCGAAAAACATCAAAATAAAGTAGAAACTTGCTTCGCAATTCTCTATTTCAAGTTCAAACACAGGCAACTTTGCCGTCCCAGGTTCTCACCAATTCTGGGTTCTCCTGAAGATCAGTTGCTGCCAAACTATAGCACTGGATCTTTCCAAAGAGATTTAAGACATATCTTGGTATTTTTTAAAGAACTTTCTGAAAGACAGTGTGCCATCTGCTCATCCTACAGGAACACTATCGAGGGGCTTCTAGAACACCTGTACCACAAGTTCTACTTCCAAACCTCACCCATTTCCCTTTGCACAGAGCAAGGCTCTGGAGAATGGACACACTTAAGAAAAGGAAAAGGGGTCATACGCTGATGCTGCCCTACCAGCGGGCACAGAAACAAACTCTATATGTAGGTATGAAGACGAAGATGACAAAGTCATCATAGTTCTAGCATCATATTTAAAAATATTCCAAACCGACAAAAGGACCAAAGCCTCGTGTTCATTTTAATGGATACATCAATTGTAATAATCAATATGGAAAAAGAATACATGTAGCTCTTATGCCAATTCCAAAGCATTGCAATGAACACAATCTCTGAACCCATAGCGGCGTAAGATGGAGATGCAAGACAGGTGAATCAATTTATTTGTTACACTTTTAGAAATAATGCATTGGTTTGTTGAATTGACTATTTGGGGAGCAGGGAGCAAAAGAAAGGAAAAGATAAAAACTGGATTCACTCGAGGAGAAATCAGAGATGAATTCAGTCCTGGTCTCAGGCCACAGGGGCAGCGGGAAGGAAGCTTATACTCAGAAGGGAAGACAAGACTCCATCCATGGACACAGAGGCTGGCCTTCAGGAGGCACTCAATAAACATCTGACACACAGACAAAATGAGCAATTCCAGGAAACAACTTAACCTGTCCAACACTCAGTTTCTTCCTACCTAAAACGGGTAAGGCCCTCTCTACACCAGCCACCCTCGGGAGCATCAAACTAAGAATGTGTCTGGAAATGCTTTAGGAGCTGCAAAGAGCAACGTGACTTAAAGGAATGTCATTTTTTATGGGCTCTTCAGACTTTTTTTTTTTTTTTATGGTGAGGATTTTTTGTGCATTTGCTTTTGGGAGGGAAAGGTGTTAGATGGTGGTTTTAACTCACCAGGGTTTGGATTTCACTTCAGGATATCCTGCTGCTGTTTTGTCTCTTTCATCTCGAAATCATTTCCAAACGAGCAGCTTGGTCACTGAGCCCCTATAAGCTATAAATTATGTTCCCTGCATATGAAAAATAGGCATGTGACAGCGCTTGGCAATCCTTGGTCTTAAAGGAGCGAGCAGAAAAAGAGCCCTGGTTTCCTTGCTATGCGGAAAATTCTGTTTTCCTCCATTTCTCTTTTCAAATATTTGTTCAATCTCATGGTAAAAGAGTATTACAGTGTCTAAGTCCTTTGGAGCTAGAAAAGGATCTTTTCTTAAAAAGCTTTACCTGGGTAGGTGCATTATATCATTTTTCCATTAAGCTTTGAAAAATACTGAGAACTGACCCCAGACGCCCATCATTAACCTGGGACCTGAGGTTAAGAACTGCTGCTTTGAGCTGTGGGTCAACATTGCCATCTGAAAGATGACTCCACTGGTCAACAATTTCCAGTATTTCCTTCCCAGTATCCCCCACTCCAACCCCACTGCCACACAAATGTCCCTGAAATTACAATATTTTATCACACTAGTGAACAATTAGCCAGCAGAGCTCATCAAACAAGGACAAGCAAGACACCAGGCCAATTTTGACAGCGCACTATGTGTTGGGGCCGCATGGAGCACTTGACTTCCATGGTCTCAGGACTAGCTCAGTAGGCGAGTATTCATGTGCACATTTTACAGATAAAGGAACCTGGGAGTTCAGAGAGGTTACATAATTTGCCTAAAGACAAATCATCGGGAAGAGATGAAGCCCGAATTCAAACCAAGTCAGTCAGGCACCGAAGTCCCTCCTGTGCAGTCTCTAAATAAAAGAAAAACTTGAAATATTGAAATGTTGACAGTGATGACACATTTCATCTGATAGACAGATGGCTGAATTTTGTATCCTTTGATGTAAACTTTTTAGAGGAAATCTGTTGTTTGTGTGTTTTAATCTTACTACCCATTTTTTTGAAAACACATGGAAAAAAGAGGGACTCCTTTAACTGAGTGGGTGTCCGATGTTTCATTCAGAAAGCAAGATAATCTGAGGACACGTGAAGCCATTTCTGCCTTTAGAGGCTCTCCAATTCTCAAGAGAATGTTCTGGGAATAAGCAGAATCTCCGCAGCCCTGGGGACACCACCACCCCTTCCGATGGGCAGCTTCAGGCAGCCAGGACCAGGGCTATTCCATAGAACCTTCGGAAAACAACATTAAGAGTCATGGCTCTCAATACTCATTAAGACCAACTAAAGATTACTTTGACGGTTTGGTAAAACAATGGAAAAGAGAAGAAAACTGCTACAGAATAAATCTGGGGGATGTTACATCTTTACACCTGCTGAGCGGGGACATCCTGATCAGAGCATTTTGCTCATGCAAACATTTAAATTTTTAAAACCACCACTCTGAGTGAGCCAGACATAATATAAATTCCTTGAAACGGGGTTCCAATAGCTCTATTCCAAGGAGGTGAAGTGGGCCTTCCTACTTTCCCCCCACCCTCCGCCCCAGACTCTGAACAAACTAACAACAACAACAAAAAAGACAATATTCTTGTCCTTAAATGACCCATGAGCCAAGAGAATAAAAGATCAACAGGGGAACATCTGCCCACCTCAGGAACTGCACACACAATGGATATTCAGATAGACACAAGGCTACAGTGGATTTTTCCCTTTCTGAGACATAATGTCAAGTGTTAACATACGTCACATATCAACACAATGTAAAAAAATCTGCCACAAAATGCAGGCCAATGGTTAAAAAATACACCCGTGTACACACACACATGCATAAAACGTATCTAAGAGGTCTGATAAGGACAGCTCTCAGTTGGAACGTTTACATTTTTACATTTTTAGAAGCTGCCTTCTAGCAGCTGAGGCAAGATACACATCTTCCCTAGAGTCATCCACCCTAACTGAGACAATGGGATACAAATTTAAAGCTCCCAGAAGCAAAGCTTTGTCTGAATTGTCCTGACAAGTAAAAATCCCGTTCTACTGTGACCTAAGAAACTTCCCAGTAGTTTTCAACTTAAAGAACATATTTTATTCCTGAAAAAAAATCACTTATTTTCCTTCAAAATAAGTTAAACCCTGATACAATTAAGATGACAGGGGAAATCTCTAATGGTTCATTTATCTTAAGCAATATTGTCTGTTAAAAACTTCTGGCACAAGAAAGGATAAGGAGTAGTTTTCTTTGGGGGGGCAGCGGGAGGGTGGAGGTAGGAAATAGTGGATTTGCCCTGTATGCTTCAATATTTGAAAATTCTGCTCTTACTCCCTTGAGGCACCGTGGAGACTTATAGATGCCTTCCTCTAGGATAGCCAGACAGACTGATTTGTTCTCCATCACAGACAAACAGCTGGCAGAGGAAATGGTGCTAAATTTGTGAGAATGGTCTAACCACTGATTCTAAACTAATCAGCTCTAATAGGAATCATAGAGTGGAGTACGAAGATATTTCTAATTTCATAGGTATCACGGTATCATTATTTCTTGTGTATTATTTTAGTTGACTTCAAAAGACTTGTTGGGGAGAGAGGACGTGAGTGTGGGTGCTGACAGAAGTTCACCTGAGCCAACAGAGAAAGGTGGGGGAGGTGCACCCCCCCAGTGAGGGGTTGAAGGCAACAGTTAGTGACACTAACAAATGGTCATTCAGAAAATGGGGGGAGGAAAGCAAATTTTGTCGCATCTGGCAGGGTGATCTGCCAAGTTGCATCTGACTGTATATTAATGCTCTAAGGTTGGGGGCGTATAGAGTACCGTATTTGCCGGCGTATAAGATGATTTTTTGGCCCTGAAAAATATGCCTCCAAGTGGGGGGTCGTCTTATACGCCAGGTACACTTCAGATAGACTGCCCATAGTGCTTGCCCCGTGCCATAGTGGCCTCCCGATGCCCGCCCACTTCATTCCACATACCGTTCAGGCTGCTTGCCTATGTTCCTGAGAAGCATCTACGGTACCAGTCTATAGAGTGTGTTTTCTTTAGTGAATTACCGGTATGTTTACCGGTAATAAACTTGCACTGTTTTATGTATATGTTTGATTACATACAGCCTTGTGACATAAGCATGTCATAAGCATTTGAATATAAATTAAAATGTTGAAATCAAATCTGATATTGTTTTACCTTTTATTTGGTGTGTGGAAGGTGTGCGGAAGAGGGGGTAGTCTTATACGGCGAGTATATAACAAACTCTGTATTTTGAGTGGAAATGTTAGGGGGTCGTCTTATACGCCGGCAAATACGGTAGATAGGAGATTCATTCACAGCTAAAGAGAAGTATCTCTCAGCGCTGCTTCTCCCCCTCTGAACCCAGAGAGATTTGATTTGTAATTCACTGGAGGAGCGGACTGGGAACTACTATCTGAGGACCTACTATGTGCCTGGCACTGCAGTCTTCTCTCACACGACGGACTCCAAGAATCACCAGGATCCCTGACGAAGGGAGGGAGGCACCTTCTGTGGCTGGTGACCCTGCTTTGCTCCTGCCACTGTAGACACCCACACTGCTTCAGACTCAGCCACAGCAAGGCTCAGAAGATCAAGGGGACCAGTCACAGCAGCCTTTTTAACTTTGGGAAAACCCAATGCTCACTTCACTCACACGTCGCAAAGTGGTGCCATGACCCTTTAGCTCCCGGCTCACCAATTCAAAGAGCTACATCACATACAGCCCTTCAGCTGCCCGTGGTATGATTCTGTGCCTAGTTCCTTTCCAGGTCCCCCCACGCGGAAGACAGCTCTAGGGAGGGAGTCTGGGCAGGATTACTATAGTATTCAGCTTCTGTCCCCCTTTTTACTATGTCTTATCATGGAATAAGGAGCACAGGTCTCAGAGATAGAGTATGTCAGTGTATGCTGGACTTGAGACCTGTATTCAAAAGCTACCTGCAGGACATCAGGTTCGCTTAATCTAGCCCAAGAATCTCCTTCAAAGATACGGAAACTGAGATTCAAAGAAAGTACAGCAGGGTCCATTTCTCAGGGAGTAGTGGAAGGCCAGGTACAGAGCAAATGCCAGCACCATGCTCCCTGCCTCACTAATCTTACTGAGCACCTAAGTAGATGGCAAGATTTCATTCTCTTAACTGTAGGTGTGACTACGTACATACACAGTCACACTTCCTCTCTGGGCATTAGTTTTCTTGCCTGTAAAATGCAGAGTGTCGCACTGGTCATTTCTAATGTGCCTTCCAGGTGTACAACTATCATAAGACTTGAAGATACAATTATGTGAAAAAAATATGCACATAGACGAACACAGACATATATCCACATGATATGCTACAATTAAATGCCATTTTCAAACACACATTGTGCCTAATTCCCCCCAGCGACCATGTCTACGCAGTCCCAAACATGGGCTAGCTACCTGCCATCAGTGCAGACCCTCAGAGCCCGGGGGTGTGATCAGTGCCCCTCTGGCTTCTCTCCAAACCCCAAGTGCAGAGAGTAAGAAGGAAGAAGGGGGGGCCATGTGCTTTACGCGAAATGTTAAGTGTCATTGGGGGAAACAGCAAGTCTGCGGCGCGGCTGGGCTGTGGGCAACAGAACGCGCCGCAGGAAGCACAGGCACCTGGGGTCCCGCTGGCGATGCACCGAGTGGGCAGCGCCCGGCCAGGGCACGGGACAAGCCTAGCTCGGGAGCAGGACCCTGCCCTCCCAGGCTGGCACATCCCGCGTTAAGCAAGTCTGAAAACGTGCCATGCAGGCAGGGCATGCGGCGGGAACTTGCCTCCAGTTTCCGATCGCACGTGGCTCAGCCTGGCTCGGGGTGAAACAGCCCCGCCCGCCCCGGCGGCCGCGGCCCCGAGTCCGGCGCTAGGACCCGGCGCGCCGCGCGCACTTCCTCCCGCCGCGGTCCGAGCTGCGGCGCTGCGCCCCCCTAAATAAAAGAAAAACTTGAAATATTGAAATGTTGACAGTGATGACACATTTCATCTGATAGACAGATGGCTGAATTTTGTATCCTTTGATGTA
>NW_017731372.1:4804197-4838353 GCF_001890085.2 Hipposideros armiger
CCCGCCGCCTACCTGGCGAAGCAGTGCTCGCAGTGGTTGCCCCGCTCGTTGACCGTGAGCACACAGGCGTAGGCCGGGCAGGAGAAGAGCAGGTCCCCCAGCTGGAAGGGCTGCAGGGCCCGCAGCCCCCGGCCCTTGCCCGGGCTGCTGAAGCGCTCCAGGCCGCCGTACCCCTCGGCCCTCATGGTGGCGGCGCGGCGGACGGGCTGGCTCGGAGGGGCGCCCGGCGCAGGCTGAGCGCGGAGCTGCGGCGCCCCGCGAGCTGTTATTGGAGAAGCGTCACCCAGAGCTGCGGGGGGCGGGGTGGGGAGCCGCCCGCCCGGCCGACGCGGCGGCGGCCACGGCTCCCCGGAAGGGACGACGGCCCCGCCCGGCCCTCGCGCGCCCCCGTGGGGAGGGGGACCGGCCCCGCGGCCCCGCCTCGCGCGCGGGACCCTCGGCGGCAGCCCCGCACGCGCTCGGGGCCGTTTCCGGTGGGGCCGCGACCGAGCGTTGCCGCCCCTGCGGCTCCTGGAAGGAGGACGTGAGACGTCTGCGCCTCCGCCGCGTCTCCACGGGGAGCGCGGGACGCTGCCCCCCGTCCCGGGGGCAGGACAGGGTCGCCCTCGGGGACCGGGGTCCAGGGCCGCCCCTGGACAGTCGCCTTGGCCCATAGGATGACCCGTCCTTGGGAACTCGAAGGGGACAGAGATGGTTTTCAACCTTAGGATCCTGTGTCCTTGTCAGAGACCCTAGAAGGAGTCCCTCGGGAACACGGAAGCGAAATGACAGCGGGAAAGTGGGATGTGCTGAGGAGTACAGGATGCTTTCCTAAGGTGAAAGGAGTTTAAACCTCGTAGGGAGCCTCTGAGTTTTGTTCAGCGTGAACATAGTCTTCCCTCTGCCCCTCTAGCGGGAGTTAATTCCATGGACGGAAGAGGAAATGCACAGGCCGCTGAGGTTCGGAGGCTGCAGGCTGAGACGCAGAGGAAAAGCCAAGACATAACCTTGCCTTCAAGGAACTAAAGACGCTTGTTGGGGGCATTGCCATGCTGTGGCTGGCGTTTGACCACTCACGGTCATGTTAGAAAAGTCAGGTGTTATGCGTCTTGTAGAGGATAAAAAAGCTCATAGGACAACAGTGCTTGGCACATAAGTCCTGTACACGTGCACACTATTGATGGGATTCATATGAAAGAAAGATATAATCAGTGTGCACGTAGGATTATGTGAAGGCTGAAATTGATGTGCATACAGGTGAGATGAAAAGCCTAAAGAGAGAATTTAGCAGAAAACACGAACGCTTAAAACTCTAACTTGATTCTCAAACTATGTTACCCGTGTTAAGTTCAGGACTAGTTCAGCAAAAGGAAAGACGCATATGATTTGAAGTATGTCATCAGGTCAGTAGGATTTTTGACACTTCAATGAAATTCCTAAAATGAGTAAGCCTGTATCCTTCCTGTAAAGAAACATCAGGGATGCTATTTCATTGATGCATTTAAGAAGCGTTCGCTGAGAGCACCCACTATGTGCCAATCACCAGGCTAGAGAGTTGAACAAAAGGTAGGCCTGGGTTTTTGCGTTTGACACATTCACTTTCCAATAATAATTACCGTTAGTGATTGAGTATTATGGATCAGGCATTGAGCTAAGTGCATGAAACACAGTATCCATTTAATCTATAATAACAGCCACCCAATAAGTTAGGTGTTATGTCTCCCCTTTCCAAAATTAGGCAACTAAGACTCTGAATGATGTCCAAGACCACACAGTTAAGTTGCAGAATTGGCTTCACCCTCAGGTCAGTCTGAACTTGAGGCCCATGCGCTCACCGCAAACATCCCTCTGCGAACAAATACAGCTTACTGAATATTATGGTGGCTTGTACAAAGTGTTCTGTGGGAATACAGGCAGCGAGTGACAAGCTCAACCTGGGGAGTGAGGGTGTGGTCAAGGCAGGTGACATGTTCAAGTGATGTTTGAGCTCAGCCTAAAGGATGGACGGGACTTTGGAAGTGTTAGAGAGGAGAACAGTTTTCCAGGCAGAGAACAGCATGTACAAACAGAGGGACCTGAAAGGAGAGCATGTAGTTGCCCCCATCCCCACCCCCGAGTGGTCCTGAGTGGGAAGGAGAGGGCAGGAGGTGAGTTGGGAACACTAGAAGGGCATCCTCTCAAGAGGTGAGTTTTGTACCAGATGTGTGGGAGTCGCTGAAAGTGTTTAAGCAGAGGGGTCCAGTGTTTTAGTTCCACTGGCAGCTTTGCAGATAGACTGGCAGGGAAGAGGACTGAACACAGGGCCAGCATTTAACGGAACATGTACAGTATTTTAAATGGGAGGTGAAGAAAGCCAGAATGAAGTAGTGGCATTAGAGAAAGAGGCAAAGGTATGTCAGAGTAATTCCTGTTTCTTACTTGGCATATGGTCTCCATGTGGGGAGCTACACGGCAGGCAGACAACAGAGAGTGTTGGCTGTCTAACTAGAGCCTGATCAATCTTGTATGCTCAAGATAGGAGCCATAAATATCCTAGAATTTTGGGACTGGAGGAGGCATTTTCTTACTAATGAGGAAAGTGATGCTCTGTGAAGTTAAATAATTTGCCTAACAACCCAGTGGTGGCAGAGAGAGCATGAGATTTCCACGACATATTCATTCAACATTGACATATTCATTACATGCTTACTGTGTTCCAGCGACTGTGATAAGGGCTGGTGATGTCATGGTAACAAAAACTGACTTATTCCCTGCTCCCAGAGAGCTTGGTACAGTCTGGAGGAAGCAGACATTTCATCACATATTCACATGAATACAAACTGTCAGTGGTCTCGAGTGCTAAGGCAGTGCTGAGGGGATCTAACCTTGTCTGGGAAAGCTTTTCAGGAAATAATGCCAGAACGAAATCCAAAGGATGAATAGAATTGAATCAAGAGAAGAGTAGGAGGGACAAACATTCTGAGCAGAGGGAACATCATGTGCTAAGTTCCATAGGTATAAGCTGTATGAGAGACAGAGTGACTGGAGCAGAGCTAGAGAGAGTGTGATGTTCGAGATGATTTTAGAAGGGAAGTAGTTCTTGTTGGACAGGCTACAGGCGTCGACTCGGACCAAAAATTCTCCAACAGGTGCCAGACCACTCTGATAGATGAGCTTTGTGCCAGCCATGCTACCTAAATCGATGATGACTATTGCGTTTTATTGCATCTGGATATATGTTCATGAAAGGAATTTCTCAAACCTTAGAAGTTTCTGAATATGGGCCTACCTAGGCAAATCTTGGAAACATTTTTGGGCTCTATAGTTTTTTTAACTTTCTGATTCCTGGGGGCTCTCACCAGCCCAAAGGTGCAAAGATGACATAGAAGTAAACAATTGCAAACAGTAAATAAGTTACAAGGAATAATTGTGCAAAGGAATCTACTTGTTCACTTTTTTTTAATTGCAAGTACTTATTTCCTCTTTCATTAAGAAAGGTTTTCAACAGCTGAGAAAAACACTAGCATGGCTACTGAGTGGTCTTTCCAGGTACGTGGTGGCTGGAACAGACTTATTCTTGGGGGTGAATCACTTATTCCTGTGATTTGTGCTGAACTCAAGTGATTGGAGATGGGGAAACAGTCAGTGAAGCAACAGCCATGAATTTAGGAGCTTTAAATTATGAAGAAAACCGTGTTTAAAATAAATGGTGAAGGAATGGCAACAAACCAGCCTGGCAAACTGATGACAGCACTCTTAGTTCAGCTCATGCTTGTCACTCTGCCACTGCACATTCTCACATTCCGTGAAAGTCGTCTTCCAGCTGTCAGGGTCCCTCCATCGTTTCCACTTCCTTCTGCCCCGTGGCTTAGAAAGGAATGGCGTTTGAACGGAGTTGTTTGGTCACCTCACTGTAGCTCAGAAGTGATACAAGGATAAAGGCCCCCATTGCTTAATATCTCTAACCTAGAAATTGGTTTAATTCGCGAGTAAACTTTCCTTCCAACCACAGATTAGCACGTGAAAGAAATAGCTCTGACCTAGGGAAATCAAGCCTTAACAAAGATGGAATACTGATAAACATGGGCAACGGACCTGTACCCAATCCTGGCACCCCTCTACATGTATTTCAGTTATTGATTATAGATTATGTGCTTACACTGTGATAGACCCTCATCATGCAAAGGTGAAAAGACCAACATACTTGCAAACAGTTATGTAGTAACTGCTTCATGGCAGCCAAAGGTATTAGGTCCCAATCCCTGGAATCCGTGAACGTTCCCTTGCATGGTTTAAGAGGGCCTTGGAGCTGTGTTAAATTGAGGCTCTTGAGATGGCATGATTATCCTGGTTTATCAGGGTTGGCCCTCAATGCCATCACAAGTGTCCTTACGAGAGAGAGGCAGAGAAGATTTGACACAGACAGACAAGGAGGCAGCAGTGATATCACGGGGCCAGAGATGATTGGAGTGATGTGGACACTGCCCCAGGAATGCACAGGGCCACCAGAAGCGGGAAGAGGCAAGGACCCGATTTCCCCCAAGAGCCTCTGGAACGAGTGCGGCCCTGCCGACACCTTTCTGTCAGCCCACTGCTGCTGCTGTCAGACTTCCAGCTTCCAGAACCATAAGCCACCCGTTCTGGGGTAATTTGTCACAGCAGCCACAGGAAACTAATACAAATCAAAACACAATAGAAGTTTTAGTAGGGAGATGAACAAAGTATAGCAGAAAGGCTTCACAGAGGAACTGGAAGACTAAAGATTGACCAAGGGGAAGAAGGCTCCCTAAAATGAGTGTAAGAACCTGAAGGTGTAAATTCACTGAGGTAGAAGAGAACTTGACAATCCAGAGAATTCTTTTTCTTTTCTTTAACAAACACTTCCGTAGCTCTTCCTGTGTACCAGGGGCACTTTGTAAATATATTCTCAGTCCTTCTAACCGCATTTTGAAGATGAAGACACTGAATGACTATCATTAAAGAACTTGTCCAAAAGAACAGTGGGGTGCACACTCAGAGGGCTGTGTGCGGCCCGTCTGCCCGTGCTCTGGGCCATTGCTCCATGCTGCCTCTCTGGCCAGAACTCCAGCCCTAGGCAGACAGTCACCGGTGAGGCTGGACCAGCAGGAGTGGCCCCATGAAGTAATGTTCTGTAAGGCGGCGAGCAGAGGAGCTAGGTGCACTACAGGCACCAATGGGCCAGAGAAGACATTCGGTGGACATGACCCAATTGTTGCTTTAGGAGGGTCACTTTCATGGCTGCATGGAGGATGAATTACAGGAGGGTGAGGGCAGAGAGAGAGAGAAATAAGAAGTCTAATGCAATAGATAGTCCAGAGGAGAGACGTAGGCATGAGCAAGAGCAGTGATGATGGAGAGGAGGGATACGGATTTGAAAATGTTTAACAGGACCTGGGGATTAGAGTATGAAGGGAAAGGAGAATGGGTATTACAAGCCATGAAAAAATATGCTCAATGACAGCTGACATCACCTCCAGCCAATCCCTGGAGTTCTCATCCTCCCTCCTTCCATCCTGTGGGCGTTCCACAAACAAGATCTCATTATTTCTACCTTCCCTGTATTTCTAGTTTAATCTCCCGTCATTTCCATTCTGATGTCACTTGGTGCTTACACTTCACTTCTGGATTACTGCAATAGCAGTCATATTTTGAGATAGCCAAGGATCATACAGCCAGCTCCTCATTTCTTCGTATACCCCTTACCGTTACCTCCCATTTATGCCAGTGGCATTGACTCGAGGAGAAATGATATTGTGGCTTAGGAGTGAAAAGGCTCCTGGGCTTCAGGGGCCTTGGGCCTCAGGAGACGCAGGGCTCCGATCATGGCCAATTCATGATAACGCAGGAGCAAGGGCTCCCTCTGCCCCTGAGAGATTTTCCAGGACTCAGGTGAGAGAGCTGGAAGGAAAACCAAAGGGAAGTTGGGGTACTTATCTGAGATAAGGCATGCCCCTTTGTTTCCCTCCAGGCTGAACCCTGGAGGAGTAGGGTAACGTAACAAAAAACCCCATAAGGTTGAGGGGATTCAGAACAGCCGATAGCCTATGGTCTAATATCATGTACCCCAGAATTCCCTGCATACTAGAATTGGGTGTGTGGGGTAAGACCTCTTAGGGATCTCCAAAGGGAAGCAGGACAGTGAGTTCCCATACACACAAGAGGAGCCCTAAGCCAGACAAGTGAGGCATCCAAGAGAGCCACTGTGGAGGAGATCAAGGGGACAGTGCAGAGAACAGTTCAGACATGAGGACCAGATGTCCCGCCCCCTGCCAATCATTCAGTGCCTTAGCACCGTGGTGCCATCCAAATGCAAGAGGCAACCCCAGGGGAACTGACTGACTGGCATGACATTTTTACCACCCAGGGAAAATGAAGACTCATGATGAAAATTGTTAGTTTTTTGAAACACATGCAATTCCAGATGAGCTTCATCTCTCCATTCTGTGCCCTAATTACTGCTGTCAGACACACTGTGTTAAAAGAACAGCTTGAAGAACTTTCAGTTGCCCTTTATTGTACATTTCATCAAGGACAAGCTTTTTCCTGGCTTGAAAGACCTATGTCTAACTATCTAACCTTGAGTTCTAGCTAATCTCAGAAGCTTCTCTAAATATTGATGCCCGTAACAATTTCCATTTCCTAAGGTAAGTTTTATCTATTTGTACCTTCTATAATCAACAACTTTATATATGTATCCCTATGTAAGTTAAATGTCTTTAAAGGAAGACAGTGTATATTATATTTATTTGGTAGTCTTCTCTGTGGATAGTGCAATCCTTATGTGTTACATCCTCAAACATTTTCTGAGTGGCTCAAGTGCTTAACGGGCTGATACAGTTTTGATGGGTGATGATACTTTGATAGTAAGAGTATGTTATACTGGTCCTGTTTTTGATCTAGCTCCTAGATTTTCTTACACCCTATCCCAAGAATGAATAAACAATTCTAGGTCGTAAATCTATGAAAAGTTAAGAGATCAGAACCTTTATTCTGGAATAGTTAAGAACTATTATCAAAGGAGTGAGAGTTTTTTGTTGTTGTTCAGAGGGGTATATTGTTATTTTCCTGATCATGGAATCATAGGTGTTGGCTTCCAAGGCTTACGAACCCAGGTGGCCAAAGACACCCAACGCTCCGTTGTCTCGCTGGCAAGCAAAGGTGTGGGCCTGAGCAGAAATAAAACTCTGCTTCCAAGCTGACGTGCAGCAAGAGCATCCCTAACGCATAATTTGCAGTCTTAACACCAGCCTCTCAGCCGCACTGCAGCGTTTTCACTACAGGCAGAGTTACCATAGAAGAAGAAACTATTTATATCAGTGGGAGGAATAAGAAAGCCAGAGAAAAGTACATGAATAATTATTTGAGGGTCGGCTCGATCAATTCTTAAACTAGCAGCCACGTTCTCTTGCATGTAGAGGGAAAAAGAAACAAAGAGAAAGAAAGAAAGCTTGAGTTGGTTTTGTCCTCATCATTCAGGAAATGTGACAGTTCTAACCATATACTAAAAATTGAATAAAAAGGCAACAAAGACCCAAGACAAGGCCCCATTGCGGAACGTATTTGGTTCTCATCTAGACTTACAAGCTTTTTTCTTTATCTCTGGAAAGTCGCGCTAGCTTCCCCCCCCCCCATTTTTTTTTAAAAGGTACTAAATATAACAAAGTTGATAAGTTGTGCATATTTTTATTTTGCTGAGAACTGTTAACAACTTTCTTATTTGGGGGTGAGGCAGTATCATCTAATGGTTGGAGAAGGAGAGATGGGCACAGAAGTTGATTTTCTTACCAAAGGCTCATGACCTTGAGCATCTCACCAGGAGCCAGATTTCTGGAGCTTTATGCTCCCTCTAAAATCCCCCCTGATTTTACATGAAAGCCAAAGAATTCCCTAAAAAGATGAGATGAAACATGATAGTTACAGCTGGAAAGCCCTAGTTTACCTGTTTTATAGGTTTAATCTTTGCAAAAAATGTCAATATATGACTATCATTTATTTCTTTTATAAGAGGAAGAAAAATACAGGAGGGAAAAAAAAATCAATAGAAGAAGACTCCGTGCAGAAGCTGGAAATGGTCAACTGTCATCACCTTAACTGTGAGCTATTAAACACTTAAAAAAAAATCTTTGGTTTTATTTTCTTTCCGTAAAGGTTAAAGATTAGTGACATTGAATGTGATTTGGGAAATCATTAAAATTTAAGGTAAATACAAAACATTTTCTTAAACTGGAAAAAGAGAATTTGTTACTTTGCTTGAAATAAATGAATTTGTACAACTTTATCTTGAAATACAGCTAATTTAAGATCCAAACAATTATTGGAACTATTTTGGAATAGTTGTGGAGGAGTCAAAGTTAAATCAGACCCAGATCTGTCCTCCAGGAATTTAGAATTTAGAAGAGGAAAATATACTTAGGAGGCTATAAAAGTCTACTAGACTATAAGCCTCATGAAGACAAGGAGATTAGTCTGTTTTGCTCCAAGCAATGCCTGACACACAGTAGGTGCTCAATAAATACCGGGGGTGCCCCCCAAAGATGTGGAGACTTTGGTCACCGTTGCTCAAGCAGTAGTTCGCCGTAATCAGAAGTGTCTGGACACTGATGGCAACCACTTTGAGCACCTCTTGTAATTGCAGAAGTCAAACGTGACTTGTATTTATCTTTTGTTATTGGTATATATTGAGTATTACAATTTTAATACAGTTTTTCTTTCTTAAAATGTGTATACATTTTTTGGTCACCTTCTGTATTTGTTGGATGAATGGATGACCCAAGGCAGAGAGTGCTGAGCCATATGAGAATTGTGTAAAAAAAAAAAAAGAAATTGCTAATAGAAGGGACAGGTAACTTCCAGGATCTTTGAAGGATATGTAACTTACAGATAATTAAACTGACAATCAGCCCATGAACAGAATCTCTTTTGTTATTGTTTTTCAAATCCGTCAATGCTTCTGCCATCCTCATCAAGTAAGATCATGAACACATTAGGTAATGAACACGTTAATACTCTGGGCCTCCATGAAATAAGGAAGTTAGACTAGATTAGTGTTTGTGGGAAGAAATATGCAAGATGCTTTTAGATGGCAGAATGATTAAATGTGTAATGATTAAATGTGTCCACCAGCTCATCAAACCTCTGATTTCATAGATATTGTTGGCCAGGAGGGAGACCTAATGGAAACATATTAAATAAATGATAGTAGGGGGTGTTATGCAAATACGACAAAACTTGTGAACACAACACATTCATGACTGAGGCTTGGGAAACCGGGGAAGATCATTAAGGTCAATTTAGTTTTATTGTTTTATTATTTAAATTTTAACTTCAACCCAAAAAATTGCCTTTGCCCAACCTAAATAATGTTAAATCTAGTTCACGTTCTTAAATCCTCTGAATTGTTTCTCCACAACTTTCTGAATAGTGACTGACGAAATATACATAGTGTCTGTTTATCTAGGGGTGTTTTCTGCAGTGACCCCTTATTAGACAACGGTGACTCTTAATAGTAGTATTAGTTCCTCCTATGGGTTTCACCAGTCTATAGAAAAATTATACAAATACGAACAATATAATACTTATATTTAGAAAGCTAAACTGACCCAACTTAAAGAGAATTTTTTTAAAAATCTGACACTAGGACCTTTTCAAGGCTAGAATATCTTTTCTTTTTAAATGATGGATATTTTTTAAATGATAGAATATCTTTTCTTTTTAAAAGATGGTATTCTTTTTAATGTTCTAGGCAAAAGAAAAATTGTTAATCCTATGTGGAATCCATCACCTTTTAAATAAATTATACTATTTTTCTGAAATTTAGCGACGTGAGTGTTAAGAATGGCATGATGGAGACTGCATGGGATACTTCCTCAGTGCCGATTGTGGAGCTCTCAAATAACCTTAGGCTAAATGTTTAAAATCATGACCCCTTGATTTCCTTTTGTTCTTGGTCACAGACACCAGTGCTTGTCTATTCCATTTAATACACCAGGCGACTACAGCTCAAGAAATACAAGCCCACATGCAATTGAAACTGTGACTTCTTTAAAGGCATCTTAAAAATTCATTTCTGTTTTTACCACAATTTCATTTTTTTTGGAAGAGAGATTACGTATCTTCGCTGACAGTGTTATTAACATTACCATTTTAAGCAAGCATTTAGTCATGTAGTTTTATTGAATCCTATTATTTCTTGGACCATAAATGATTTATGTTACCCAGAGTGCTAAGGAAACAAACCATGGGAAAAAATTGATAAGCCCACTGATTTTATTGTTAGATAAGCAATGTATATTAACTTGATAAAGTTTAGAAAACACATATAAACTCATTGATTACCAGTGTAAGATTTTGTTGTAGGTCTTTCCATGCCGTTTGTTATGAACATATAAATATTTCATAACAAAATGGGATTGTACATGCTGTTTTATAACCTGCTTTTTCAACTTAAAAAATATGTTATAAATCTCTTTCCATGACATTATTTTTATATAATTTTAATGACTTCATATTGTGATATATTGTGAAATGCTATAATCTATTTAACTAGTTCCTTGATGTTAGATACTATTGATGTCTATTTTTCTATTATAATACTGAAATGAGCAGCTTCGTCAAGTTAAATTTTCATTTACATTCTTGAATAATTCATTAGGATAAATAATTATAAAGTAAAAACTGAAAATCATATATAATCGCACCAACCAAAGATAATTACTCTAAACTTTTTAGTAAATATCTTTGTAGTTATTTGTAGTTATTTGTAGGTCATATATATATATATATCTATATCTATATATATATATATATCTACAAATCTATTTAGAGGTAACACACAAAATTTCATACTGTTCTATAATCTACTTTTTCCCACATATCAGTGACATCTTTTAGTGTCAATAAATATTGACCTATAACATCATTTGTAATGGCTCCAGCATCTTCTATTGTACCATAATTCATTTAACCAACCCCCCAGTTCATGGACTGTTTTAAGTCTGTCATCAGTCTACACAATGCAGTAATAAATAATCTTTTAAATAGTTATTTGAATATCTAATAAACACATTGTTTTTCTTTTGGGAAATGTTACATGTGGTACTATTTCCTGGAGATTCAAGATGCACATTCATGTATTGAGCAAATATCTATTGGACAATGACCAACTGTGCTATGTGCTGGAATTAACATATGAAAGACTCTGGAAATTCTTACAGTAAAGAAAATTTTAAACTTTTTAAAATTTAAGGTTTTCCAATCTTTTGGAATTTTTTTGGTCATGGAAATCTTCACACATACACACCCCCCTACCTTTTTTGAAACAGAACAGTTATGAGTATTTCATCCATCCCACTTGGTACAGAATTTAGAAAATGCTAACCTAGTAACAGTCTTGTTGAAAACTACTAATTAAGTGTCCATACCTATATATTACTTTTATAGGAACTCTGAAAAAAAAATCTTAGGAATTATTTAGAGGAAAGATACGTTTTAGACATTTCGGAACAATACATCTTTGATCAAAATTGCCAGATGAACTTCCAGAGTAAGTAATATTTTGGTATGAATATTTTGGTAGGACACTGGAGTCTTATTTTACTTTATTTTTTTAGATTGTGTTCATATCATTAGGACCAAAGGTAAACTTGAACATAAAAGGAGAATGTAGGATACAAAGTAGTTTTTGGCTAATCAGCGGATTCGTTGGGGGAGAGAAGTGAATTTGCATGGGGAAATAGTCTAGACTGAGAAGGAGAGGCTGAGAGAGAGACAGATGAGGTTATTAAAAGGAATTAAGGATGGAGGTTATAAGGATTATACAGCAACATGGGAAATAATTAAAATCAAATATTTGGTAGAAAAAGAAGGATGCCAAATCCTATTCATAATATGTAAACACCAATAAGAAAAAATTGGGTAGGGGGAAACCAATAATAGTGTTTGGGTTTGGGTGCCTTTTCCCCCCTCATCTGTAAT
The DNA here is from genome assembly GCF_001890085.2 of Hipposideros armiger. Lineage (NCBI taxonomy): Eukaryota > Metazoa > Chordata > Mammalia > Chiroptera > Hipposideridae > Hipposideros > Hipposideros armiger. Next base: position 4,816,150 of record NW_017731372.1, read on the forward strand.
TGTGGTTTTCCTTTTTATTTTTAAAATCTATAATACAATTGCAAAGAAAAGAAATACTAAAGGATCAGACAAAATTAGGAGAAGAAAGGCTTATGGAGGAGGAGGAAGATAGTGGGTGAGTCGAACAAAGGCAACACGTAGATTAAAGTGAATAAGGGTAGAAGAGAGAACATTCCATTTGTCCTGGAGGAGATCATTAATGGCCCAAGTGCTGTGAAGTGGACAAAAGCTAGTCTGTAGTGGGGTCAGATGAGAGAACCAGAGAAGAATAATTTTTTTTTTAGGACCTAGGAGTATAATAATTCACTTAGAGGTTCCCCCCTAGCCACTATTACTTTAGTTCGGGTTTTATCATGTTGGGATTTTGCCTATATCAGTTTTTTTTTTTCTGGGAGCTGATAAAACCTTAAAAAAAGAAATCCTATGAGTAAGTTTCTTTGCCCTTACATTTGAACTGAATAATAAAGAAATAGTAAATTCTCTTTCTGAGCTATGCTAGAAATGCTACCATATAGAAATCTTAATAATATACTCTGTGCATGCCATTTAAAAATGGGAGAACTTGGTCGCCCAAGGTCATTTCAGATGCCTTTTTTCCCTAAGTGATTTGTGTATATTTTATCCATAAAAGACAAATTATTATGAAAGGATATGAAATGTAGGTTTAAGAAACTCAAAGAACAAAGTGCATTTTTTTGCTCTTTGAATTTCTTAAAATTAAGCTTTTAAGACTCCTGCTGCTTACCTTCAAGCAAGCAACCTTGAAACTACTCCATGAAGCCCGGTTAAAGGATGAAGCAAAGAGTTTTCACTGATATATTTAAAAAAAAAAACCACACACACAAAAAAAACACATGGGAGAGAGAACATTTAAGTCTTCCAGTATCCATACTTATTAACTAAATTGAATGCCTGTGGTGGGTCTCATGGGAGCACACAGTAGCAGCCTCTTTATATTACAACTCAGCCAGAAGCATTTATTCCCTTGTAATTAAGGCCAAGGGTGCAACCAGGGATGCGAATGGAAGCAATTAAGTGGATTATTCCAGTCCCTCAACATTTCTCAAGAGTGTGTATGTTTATGGCTTTCTGTTTGTTTGAAGTCCCTTATATAGTTCCCTCAGTTCTCCTTGGTGCTGTAGGTCCAACCTCAGATAAGAACAATAGCTAATACTTAGGTAGCGCTTCCTATGCGATAGGCCCTGTTTTAGGTGCTTTAGATATATTACCTCCGCCCATCCTTTCAAAACTCTGTGGGGGCTAAATGTGAAGTCCTAGGTCTCCAGAAGCAGATACTGAGATGAGGTTCAAATACAAGGGATTTATCCCTGAGGTGTTTCCAGGAGAGACAGGTATGGAGTAGGAGAAGCTGGCCAGGAACAGGTAGTTGAGCCAAGAAGACCAAATTCTCCAGTCAGTCGCTGCACATCAGTGAGTGCAACTGCCCCTCAGGCTGTCTGGCCATGTTCACAGCTCATGGGCTGCTGTGGGGTGGGGGTGAGGGGTGGGGTTGCTGAGTGGGATTTGCCCCACTGGGCTCTGGTAGTTGTTGAGACCACTCTCTGTGTGGGCCACTTGGGGGGCAAACTGGGTGGTGCTTTTCTGTGGTTTGAAGCCAACCTCCAAGTATATTTGCTCTGGAGCCTCTTGGGAGGGGCTGTGGTGCAGACTCAGGTCATTCACTGCCTGTGACCAGCCAGGGACTATCTAGTAGGAGCTACAAAGCCACCTGTGGTGTTTTTCTGCCTGTGCTAAATCTGGAGGCACATGGGAGAGGCCACGTTGCAAACCAAGGATGACTGCCACCAGTACTGGGCCTGAGGTATCTCCGCAAAAAGCCAGGACACCCCAGAGGCCTGCTGCCAGCTGCTGGCTCCCTTAAGGTTTAGCTGCTGATAAAGCCTCATGTGGTACAGAAGGGGTGAGGCGAGGTCTCAGGGAGTCACTGAAGTGGGAAGGGTTGTGTTCACCAGGTTAATGTAGAGTCTGATGATGCCAATGCTGAGCCTGGAGCTACTCAGCAAAAGTCTCAGAGCACACCGAGGCCAGTCGCTGTCCACACATGAAGCCCGCAGACCCTGATAGCTTTCCAAGAAAGAGTGCAATGTGGGTGGGGCTGGCTTCTTTTGGAAAAAGTGCCTTGATCATTTGGGGGAATTGGGTAGGGCGGGGTCACAGAGGAGCTCACCAGACCAATCAGATTCAGATTTGGCCTATGGGGGTAGGCTCAACACAGGAGAGATGGCGCCTGCCTGCCGGCTTGCACAGGAGGAAAACCACACAGGAAAAATGGCGACTGTCCCTGCAGTCCTCACCCCAAAGTCACACAACTCAGTGTCTCCCAGTATGTTGCCAACACCCTCCAAGTCACTGTCCCTCCACCAGAGCCCAAGGTAAGTGTCTTCAGGCAAGTGAGTCTGTGCATGGGCCCTTTAAGAGGACATCTGGGTTTCCTGCAGCCCAGGTGGTCAGAATTCCCACTGTTTCTCACAGCCAGATGTTGTGGGGGCTCCTCTTCCCGGCACCAATACTCTGGGCTGGGGAAGCCGATGTGGGCTGGGGTCTCTCGCTCCTCCAAGGGGAGGGGGTGGAGGGGAGGGAGGGAATCTCTGCAGACGAGAGATCCCTCCCGGTTCTCAACCACCACATGGAGGTTTGCGCCAGACGGTTCTGCGTCTCCGCCCCTTCTACCGGTCTCATTGTGGCTTCTTTTATATATCCATTCAGCTAGACTTCAGATGGTTCTCCAGGTTGATTGTTCTATAATTTAGTTGTAATTTTAGTGTATTCACAGAAGAAGGCAAGCACAGTGTTTACTCCACCATCTAGGATCTCTCATCTACTTATCATCCTCTTCATCTCCCATTTTTCAGTTTATTGTCCCCTCCAAGTCATCAACATGATTTTTAAAATTTGGTTTGGGTATAACACTGTTTTCTGAAACATTTTAAATATATTTTTTTTAAACTTTAAAGGAGTTCACTTTATTTTTTTTTCTAAAGGTATTCTCTTTATTTTTCTGTTTTAAAATGGGGAGTGTGTATAATACTTGTCTATGTCTTTCCACTTGATAAAAAGAGGACATGTTGGTGCATAACGGTGGGTGAACAATGAAATGAGCTCCTCATGAGTTTGAGAATGGTTGTGCTAGAGCAGGTGACCAGGAGGGAAGCAAGTGGTGACCAACCTGTGTCAAGAAAATCAGCTACAACCTTGCTGGTCCAGAGGCAGAGAAAGAGACTAGACAGAGGCACAGCGCTTCAAGGGGAAGGCGTAGGGAATGTCAGAGTTGTATAGTTGTCTTCCTGTGTGTTTTGGGTGAAGTGGAAAATGCTCCTTCTTTTCAGATGCCTGTGCGGGGTGATGTTGTCTGAGCCCTGCTCTCTGCTGTGCCATCATGATGGTCAAGGTGGAGAAAAAGAAGGAAAGGCTTGAGTGCTTGCAAATGGTTCTGAGATCCTAGATAATAAAAGCTAACTCTTCCATGGAGCTTATTAAATGAGAGGGACTGTTCTAAGAATCTTACATCTATTAACTCCTTAAATTCTCCTAACAACCCTATGAGGTAGGTATTCCTATTTTCTCCATGTTACAGAAGAGATAACTGATGCACAGAGAGATGAAATAACTTGTTCACCATTACACGACCAGTTAGTTGTGGAGCTGGGATTCAAGTCCAGGTTATTTGCTTTCAGATTCTGTGTTCCTATCCATTTACCCTGTACCTCCCAACAGAAATGTAGAGAAGGTGCTAATAGTGTTACTACTAATTACTTATTTGTAATTCAATCTATTTCTGAATGCTTTGCAATTTTTTTAAAGGGACATCTATTTTAACACTGGGAAATAGCTATGGTATAGGAGAAAACTTGAGTTCTGATAGTTAGAAACATTTACCAAAAGGTTTTAAAGTTGATATGAAATAGAAAACCCACATAGAGTAATACCTTGGTTTGCGAGCATAATTCGTTCTGGAAACAAACTACTCGTATTGCAAGACATCGTTTGTTTACCACATTAAAATGTATTAGAAATGTTTGCTCGTTTTGCGGAACTCTTGCAAACTAAGTTACTCGCAATCCAAAGCTTTCCTGTACATGCTTGGAAACTTTAAAGAAGAAGAAGAGGTGGCAGTTGGTAGGTGAGCACTGCGTTCTGCATGGAGGAGATGCGTGTTCCATGCCCATGGGGAACTGCCACTGGCAACAGTTATATCGCAAAGTCACTCTCAACACTCAGCTGCTTGCTAAGACTTAAACTGCTGGAACCAGATTTGGTGAGCTTATGTTACCATGGTTTGGAGGAGCCATGCATATTAGTGTGATATATTTAGTCTTCAGAAAGTTAAATTTAAGGTTAGCTTTCTTAACAAATAATAATATATGTCCGTATTGTGGTTATTTGCTTCATGTCTCTAAGTAAACAATCCCACGCCTATGTATTGAGTAAAACCCCCGTTTATGGTTTGTGGACAGGAGTGACTGACTCTCAAGGGATTCACTAACTTGCAAAAGAGCCCAGCCGCTAGTGCCTCTGCTGCCCTCTAGAGGCGTCAGATCAAGATAGCTCATCTCTGAACCCTCCCTGTGGATTGCATGGAGAGGCCGCCCTTGTTCTCCCTTTTGAATCTCCAATAAATGCCATTTGTCAAAAGGGTGAAAACCCTCAACTTCCAAAACCAATAATAGGACTTAATTAAAATTCCAAGCTAGGCCTTTGATCGTTACTCTGTTTGTACTCAGGGAAGATATAAAGCTTCATTTCAAAATAAGAGCAATTCAGGGATATAGCCAAAGTGTGTGCCTGGACTGCCTGCCTAAGGACAAATGAGGGATTGTGCTGGGGTTGGAATCTATAGGCAAGCTTTGAAATCTGTAAACATGTGTTATGTGTGGGTGTATGAGATGTTAAAGCTTTTTATTAATGTTTTCCCAGTAGCACTAGATATTACATGCATCAGTGTATATTTTCAAAAAATATTCATTTCCATCCATTGGAAAAAGAAAACAAATTATAAAGCCCTTTATAAAAAAACTAAAACAGGTCTAATTTCAGTCTTAGAGTTATTCCATTTTTGTCATCAACAAATAAGGCATGTATAAATAAGTCTACCTTTCCTATCTATTTATTCAGCAAGTATGTATTGAACGTACACTATGTTCCAGGCATGGATCAAGGTGTTTGAGATATGCAAGTAAACAAACCAAGATCCCTGAATGCATGGTGCTCATTGTTTGGCAGGAGACAGAGAGGGAGACAATAAACATGGTAACTAAGTGCAGAGAATGTTACAGTGTGATCATAGCCAAGGAAAAGTAGAAAAGGAGAAAAATAGAGCAGCATGGCAGGAAATTGGGATAGGTGGTTGGGATAGAAGAAGAGTGTTTGTAATGTTTAATAGGATCCCTATTGGTTTCATTCAAATATGACCTCATGACATCTGGAAGGAAAGAGTAAAAGAGCAGCGAAGAAAGACCCTGCAGGCATGCCCAGTGTGACTGGGACTGAGTAATCAAAGGCGAAAGAGGAGAAGGATATGAGGTCACAGAGGACTTAGAGGTCCAGTTCACAGGGGTTATTATGAAGGTGTTAGTTTTCATGCCGAGTATAAATAGGAAGCCTTGGATGATTTTAGTAGAAGAGAAGATCTGACTTTATATTTAAGAGGATCAATCTTTTAGGGAGACAAAACTGGGAGCAGGGTCTCCAGTTAGGAGGCTATTGCAGTAATGCAAGCAAGAAATAACTGAATCAACACAGGCTAGCATTATAGAATGGGTGGCAGAGAGAGATTCTGGATATGTTTTGATAGTAGAGCCAACAGGAAGAACTTATAGATCAATTAAGTGTGTTTGAGAGAAAGAGATGAGTCAAGGGTGCCTTAGTTTTGTCCTGAGCAACTGGAAAAATGAAGTTGTCTTCCACCGAGAGGGAAAAATTAGGTAAAGCAGATTTTGAGAGGGAAGACCAAGGGTTGAGTTTTGGACATGCTGAGCTTGAACCATTAGATATCCAGGTGGAGATATCATAATTAAATAAGGAAGTTGAGATTGGAGAGGGGTCAGGGCTGGATATTTAAAACTGGTCACAATTGGTGTACAGGTGGTATTTGAAACCACGAACCTGAGTGAGATCACCAAGACGATGAGCGTGAATAGAGAAGAAAACATTAAGGACTGTGTGCCCTTAGCATTATTCTGTTTTATGTGTTTATTATGCTTGTTACGTTTCTCATTTTGTTTTGAAAATCATTACATTGTACAAAATAAAAGGGGAAATTGACACTTATCTAAATTACTGAGGATAATCTATCGAAAAATTTACAAAGTGTATTCATTTTTCTTATCCTGTTTGATTTTCTACAAACGTCCTCATTATTTAGACATTAGGACAGTTACAATTTTAGCTGCTTTATCCTAGTGTTATTTCATCAATCACATATTAATGTTTTGGATTGTAAAGTTCAAAAATGCTTTCAAGTGATTCTCTAGGTGGCGTAATCCTCATCTGTATTTATTTTCTGTATTTAACTAAAGTGTTCTGTGGGAATATGATTGTTCTTCCCTCTCTTTCTAATGTTCATGACTTAACAGTTCTCATTTCGGTGACATAGTAAATGGCTTCTAAAAGTTATGCCCAAGCAGAACTATTACTAATCAAGGAAAGAGAGAAGAGGGAATGCTGTCTCTAGGCAAAGATATGTAAATACAGAGTGCGCCAAAAAAATGGATACACATTTTAAGAAAGGAAAAAACTATTAAAATTGTAATACTCAGTATATAGATAACAAAAGATGAATACAAGTCATGTTTGACTTCTGCAATTACAAGAGGTGCTCAAAGTGGTTCCCATCCCATCAGCGTCCAGACACTTCTGATTACGGTGAACTACTGCTTGAGCAACGTTGACCAAAGTGTCCACTTGCATACATATTTTTGGCACCCCTGGTATATTTGTTGTTTTATCTAATAAAGACAGTTGGTGAAGCTAGGGAGTTCATTCGACTGCAAATAAGCCATGTCATAAATGCATTTTATCAATAAGACTTGAATTTTAATGTCAGAACCATTTTAACACTCTTTTATAGTTAATTGGATAAATATGGACAAGCATGGGAACTTTTTTGTTGTGGTTTTTTTTTCATAATGAACTGTATCATCATGGTAGGCAATCTAGATACTATAGGCATAGGATGAGATTTATCAGTAAAGAAAAACCTAATTTAATCCAACTTTAAAAATAAGGGAGTTTATTGACTCATATAATGGAAAATAAAGAGGTAGTCAGGCTTCTGGGTTTGTTATTTGAGAACCAAGTATTTAGTTTTATTTTGTTTTCTGCCTCTCTGCACTCCCTTCAGAGAAAGCTGGTTTGCTTTGCAGGTCTGGAGAGGCTGCCACAAGTAGCTGGGCTATTTGCTTTCTTGAAAATGCCCAAGGAGAAAGAATGCCTTCCTCAATTATCAGGCAAATAAATGATCTGAGCTTAGTGCCTTGTGGCCAGTGTTGATAGTCTTATAGCCTCGGTCACTTGATCCCTGTGACAAAGAAGATGGAACACCCTTGATTTGCTACATCTTTGAAGAGGTCAGTGGGGTCAATGCCCTTTGAGACACATGGCTGCTACACAGCAGGTGCGAAGTAGCATGGTTGCCAGGGAGATGTCATCACAGGTACTCCATGAGCCTGAATCATCCAGATGATCCAAACTCAAGTGACACTCCACTTTTATTTATTGTTGGGACTCAGCTTCCTAACCTTGACTATATTTCCCTCTGAGGGCCTTTTTTCATTTAGTAGTGACAGAAAACCAACTGTATTTGGTTATGAAAAAAATTTTAACTAAAACTCAGTAGACACAGACATGAAGAAAATCTTTACTTTTTCCTCAGTGACTAGCCAATGTAAAAACTAATGCCTTGTTGTGTCTATAGAGAATGTCTTTTATACCAGAGTAGATATAGAATAACATATACAAAAACATCATTTTTATATGAGCATTTCTCTGCCACAAATATTGTTTGAACATATTTATATGATAGAACCTTATTTCTAATACTTTCAAGTTCCATTATAGGTGTGATTCCAAGAAAGACACGTCACAGTGTAAAGGGGGAGGGTTTCAACTAGTTGATGAATCTAACCTATGTGATGACCACAACTTACCCCTAAAATCATATTAAAATGAAAGTAAAGGTGTGTTTAAAGGCACAAATCCTCCAGGACAAAGAGAACATGAGAGGAGTTAACAACAAAATGTTGGAAGCTGGAAAGGTAATGAAGAGCATGAAAACTGAAAGCTTCCAGTGGAAAAAGCACAGAAGCAACTTGATTTGAACCTCTTAACCACAAAAGATGCAGGAACTGATGGTACAAGGTGTCTTTGAAAGTGAAGGTATAGATGGAACTGAAAACAGAATTGTTTACTAGGCTGTTGAAGAATCCGGTAAGACCCAGATCAGTATTTTCATGCTGTGTAGGTGGGCAATTGCCTCCCTTCTCCATTCCTTCATACCATGCTATAAAGAGAGATTTCTTTTCTGCAGAGGTGAAGCAGAAGAGCTCTGGACTGGAAGACACCGGTACACTGAGGGTAGGGGTAACCTCCTAAAAACAGTATGATCATAATAAAAGTGGGGAATCTCAACTTTATTCCCTCACTAGGCTCCCAAAATGCCAGAAGCCATGCAGGAGATTGGAAATCCCTTCTCTGAGGAATCTTACTAGCCCAAGAGCATAGACCTAAAAATACTGACAGTCAAGGATCCAGTAATAAAATAGCTGAGCGAAATCATCTGACAATGAAGTCCATCATTCATGAAACCTCACCACCCCCCACAACTTCCAATCAGCTTTTTAGTTCTGCATTTTTAAGTATCAGCAGATTACCATACATTTGAGGGAAACCTCTAACAGGAAAGATAGACCAAACAACAGAAAAAGAAATTTAGAGGAAATAGGAACGATGTTTAGAGAAGAAAACAGTGAGGAAAAAACTAGCCTCAGAAATATAAGAAAAGTCATTATATCTGTGAAACAAGAACATGAAAAGAACCCTTGAAATTACACATATGATTTCAAACATGAAAAAGTGAAAGAGAAAGATAAAATAGTGGAAAATGTAAATAAAGAACAACTTGACAAGATAGAAAATAGATTAAATTAGACTACAATACATTCAATAGATTTCTAAAATTTAGAGGATCAGTCTAGAAATCCTCATATTTAAATAACAAGAGTTCCAGAAAGAGAAAATAGATAAACATTGCCAGAGATAGAAATTGCCAGAGAAACAATTCATGAAAATTTCCATTTACGAATTGAATGAACCCACCAAGAACATAGTATACTGGATGAAAATGGATCTACATTATGAGAGAGCACCATAAAAATTTAGCACATTAAAGATAAAGAGAAAATCATAAAGCTTCCAAGAGAAGGGAAGTTGAGACCAAGTCACATACATAGAGTGTCAGAATGGCATTTAAGTTAGTGATGACAACACTGGAAATTAGAAAAGAATGGAAAAACATCCTAAAAATTCTGAGAGTAAATGAGTTCCAACCAGGAATTTTATATCCTGCCAAACTATCATTCAGAGTAAACATGTTTTCTGATACACAAGGTCTCAAAAAAATCTGACTTGTCTGAGCCCTTTTCCCAGAACTGACTAGAGATATGGTATATCAAACCATGAAATAAATCAAGGGGAATGACATAGTATCTAGGACACATGTACAGGGAAAAAAGACATTTCCTAGGATGCTGGTGAAGGAAGATTGTAGGACATCAGCTGTGCAATAGACCTACAGAGAACCTGGTTCAGATTGGAAGTTATTAGATGAAACAGTTTTTGATTTTGGCTTCTTTCAAAGATTTACATTTCTAGAGAACAATTTGTAGCTGAATTTGTGATAACAATTTCAAAAACAACAAATAAAAATAATGACACTAGGAAAACAAAATGTTCAAAAAATGTAAATATAATCCTAATATATTATATTCCATATTTTGTTGATTCTAAGATGCTATGAGAATTATAAAATGCACCAATATTTTATGTACCACTAAGAAAGAAAAATCTCTGCAAACAAATGATGACACAAGTACTTAATGTTAGTCCTGTGTTTCGTATGAATCAGTCACATCAGTTTCTTGTTGCTTTGAAATTTCTTTCTTCTATACTGGGGATTTGGTATCTTTTCTGGTCTTCAGTTGCATTGCTGTGATACGGAATCCTTTTCATATTCTCATTAACCAGCATAACATAGTTTCTTTATTCATGGGTATCTTTTTTCTTAGATCTCACAGAAAGCACTTGGTTATGCTTTGCAAGAAAATACTGAATTGCTGTCATTCCTCCAATGACAAATATTTGCTTTACTAATAATAAATTGATGCTCCACTACTTTGTTTGTTTGTTTTATTTTTGACTTTCTATGTGCCCAATAACTTTTGTTTTAATGCCAATTCATAGTGAAATTGTTTTGAAGATATTTTTTATGGCAGTTAAACTCAACATGTGTTGTGCCTATCATGTATGAACTCAACTACTGAAGTGATGACATTATCAATGGCTTTGACCAAACTTGTGCATATGCAATGACAACTATATTACAACAGCTATCTGGCTAACCACAACCAGATTTAAGAGATGTTAAAGTGTGAGAAAAAATAGAATCTTTTAATAAAGTAGTTCATCTATGATTAAGATAAACATAGTAATAATACTATAAAACACTGAGTATGAACCAATCAAAAGTTAAGATGTAACTATATTGGAGAAATGAGGGAAAGTATATATATATATATGGCAATGGGAACATCAGTGTAGAAGAAAAGCTAAATCCTTAATTTTTATGGTGAAAGGGCAATTGCTAATACCTAATCTTGAAAATTCATGATATACAAGTAAACATTTTATTGAAAGATAATATTAACATATATTAAATAAATAAAAGAATTGAGAGAGGCTGCATCTGGATAACAGTTCCGGGGTTGGGGGACTCTTTTTTTTTTTAAATAAGGCCTTGAACTATTTGAAATTTTAGGGTATGCATGAACAGTTTGATAAATACAAAATTTAAATTTACAATAAATCAGTGGCAACACAAAGTCGTTCACATAATTTTCCACTCTTAGTAAACTATAATAAAATTTACAAGTCTTATTGACATTCTAAAAAAAATCTCAGGAATCACTTTCTAACAGGAGACATGATACACCAGATGTGACAGAAAGTACACTGTAGGTTTATGACTCTTCTGGAGTTATTAGTTATATGCGTACCGATGTAAGAAAAGAGATCTTCTGTGCTGTTAATGAAAGTGAATTTTTATATTCTGGTTCAGATGTTATCCTACCCAACAGACATGAAAACTTTCTCACTTTAAATATTGATGCGGGCATTTATACCTAGAATGATTCCCCCCTCTCTGCGTGCTAGTAATCATGACTGGCTAGGCTGTTAGCCATCCCCAAAGTACCCTCCCTCATCCAGTTTGCAGATGAACCTCTGTCCCTTGTGATTCATTACATCTTGGTAGGTTTGCCTTCCTCTGTTCACATTTGAGGTTGGTTGTAAGCTGGTGGATCAGATTTTGTAGTCAAGAGGCAGTATCTCCCATGTCTTAATCACCCTGAACCCTCTTAATGAGTATCTAGCAGGGTAGCACGATTTAATATGAAGAGCCCTGAAGCAGGAGGCAGGAGACTTGATTCTTATCCAGGCTGTGTCATCTCAGTGTCTCACTCTCTGTACCTTAGTTGTCCTACTTGTTAACGGAAAGATTTAGAACAGGAGCTTTCTAAGGCATCTTACAGTTATAATATATGACTGTGGACATACGCATTTATCTAAAAGCTTTATTACTAGATTAAATCACAGTATATACACTGTGATCTTTTTGATAAAACTCTGAATATCAGTGTGTGTAATAGGTTAATAAAGAAGGACTTAAAGAGCTAGATAGACTTAAGTTATTGGACAAAGAAAATCTTTGGATAAAGAATAGATGCAATTCCTTACAGCAAAAAACAATATTAAGGTTGCATTTTATAGCTGTAGCATATGTATAGATGATACCTTAGGGATAAATGCTTCTTAACTAGTTGCCGCACTCTTGAGAGTGAATGGGGCACATATTCTCTATTTCTAAATATTGTTTCTACAAAAATTAACTGCTTTAAATATTAAGCCATTAGATTTTATCCTGTTACAACTATCATTGCTTATGTTATGCACCCTGTGATGTCACCAGATCAGGCAGAAGCTGACTTAGCAAACTCAGATAAATAACAAGCTTGAAAACAAGTCATCTATACTTAGTTAATTAAAGGATCAGAAACTATCCTGAAAACAGTGTCAAACTATAACATAAAAATGCTCATACTGCACCATGGTACATACTGCACCATCTAACAAAAATATCCTCAGTTCAGTTACTGTATGTAGTAAAAACAGTAATAAACATTGCCTATAATAATCAGAGTTAGTCCAGGTCCCGAAGGCTTAAATGACAAGGCAGAATACACTGTGCTCATTGTGTTTAACACCAGGCGGTATGATCTTTGTGCTACAAGCTGGGAGTTGACCTGCAGTTAAAAGACAACCAGCTTTTCCTTTCTCAGTTCTACCACTTCTGGCAAAAGCCATGCCATAAAGGGGACCAGGTGAACAGCACAGATTTATTCCTGTTACTAGGAAAAGTCCCATGGAATGTCAACTCTATGTTCAAGCAATTGCACATTATTTATTATTTAAAGCCCTATGTTGTACATGGACCAAGTCACTACCTCAATGGCTTTTCAACTTCTGATCTACATTAGAAATATCTGAGGATTTTTATTTTCAAATTCATGTATTTGGACCCCACCCTTTGATATTTGGCTCAATCTGTTTACAATCTATATTTTTTTAAAACTACACTAAATGGTGGCTCTAATATCAATTTACAAAAAAGATTGTAAAAAAACCCCCAAAAAACCACACACACCAAAACCTGTTATTATGACAAACCTTTTAATGAAACATTTCTGACACAAACCATTTATCTTAAATTCTACCTGAATTTTAGACCATTACTTTCTGGTCTTTAGGCAGGCAATCTTAGTGATATGCCTTGTTAGCTTACCACATCATAGTCTACTTGTTTCTATAATATTTTGTTAAAAGAAAATAGCTCGTTATACTCTACTTTAGTCATCTTAATTTTTTCTTTTCTGGGAGGTTTCACTGAATTATTTATTCCATATTCCTCATAGTATGGGGAGCAGGGAAATCTGTAAGTCTTAGGACAGGACAGATGAAAAATATAGGTAATAAATTACGTTACCACCACTTTTCAATATCTCATTTCCCCTTTTGACTTCCCCACATTAGTAGGATCAATACCCACAGTACGTGGCCATTTTAAAAAATAATGTACAATTTCAGAACCTCACACTTTTTTGTAGATACAAGGGATCTATCTTTCCAGATCCCCTCAACTCATTTCTTCCCTGATTCTTATCTAGTACAATAGTAAAAAAAAAGTTCAAAGGAAATACAAGTTACAAGTAGATTTCTTCTCCTTTAGTTTGTTTTCTAGTTTTGTTTTCTATTATTCATGACAAAAGATAGGGGTATGAGTGATGGGAGTGGGGGCAGAGGAGCAAGGATTGGGAAGTTTTAACATACCTTGTGTTGGTGGGAAATTTTCTTAAAATCTCTTCCCCAGCGGGTCTTGGTGAATCACACGTTTTTTTGACGTGGATAGGAGGCTACAAGATGCAACTAGCTCTACGTGCAGTGAGGAGGTGCAAAGCGACTTTGAAACATGGCTGGACTGACTTGGAAAATGCTGCCTTCATGGTGGAGCTACTCAGCAGGGCCCTCCGCGGGCCTCCGCGGGCCTCTGATTGACGACCTGTTTTCACTTCCGGGCTTGCGCGGAGCCCCAGGCTGCCTGGCCCCAAAACACCTTCACAGGCTTTAGAATCCCAAGACCTTCTTGGGCTAGATTTTATCCCATCCTTTCCTAGATATAGTCTTTAATTCACACACACATGCACATACTTTACTTTGCCATGAACGTGATGAAGGGGAGAGAAAGAAAAGTGAAGGCTCCAAGGGAACAGACAGATCCTGTCTTTTATCTCAAGTCTCTTTTGCTTCTTTGGTTCATGGGACTCTGGTTTTGGAGTCTCAGCCCAATTTGAACGTTCAAGCTGCCTATTACTGGTGGAAAAAGGGGGGGAAAAAAGAGCCGCTTCCCTGTCTCTTTGCCTTAATCTGCACTTCACGTGGAAGAGTGTGCGGCTGACCCAAACCTCGCTGACATGTCAGCGTGCAGCCGCAGGACGAGGGGCGTTTGATTTATAAATGGAATGTATAATAGGCACGATGCCTTCTGAGCCGAACGTTCATGGAAAATCACATGCCGCTCACATGAGGGACCAAGATCTTTTTTTATTATTTTAATGAATTGAGTTTTGTCAGTGCACCAGGGAGATAAGAAGATACCTGCCAATAACCCTCTGATTGTGTCCTCGGCCAATTGGTGGGCTTGAACACGGTACTCCTCTCGTCAATTGAGTTTGTGTGTTAAGACAAGGTTTAGCTTTGGATTTGAAGCTCTCGCTCAAACAAAGCCACAGATGCTCCGACGGTGGAAACCATCACATAATTCTCCTCTTTGTTTCTTTAAAGAGCACGGGGTTGGGAGGGGGGAAAAAATCCATTTTGGGAAGACTCGGTCTGAAGATAATGATAGTGAAGATGAGAAAAGACAGCAGGTTGTAAGTTCTGGTCTAAGTTCGGAAAGAGAGAGAGAGAGAGAAAAAAAGGTTGAAACGGTCATAAACTACAGCAAGGCCAACAGATCAACCAACATGAGAAAAACCAACAGGTAACAAGGGGCCGCTGGAGCTTCTGAAGAATAGAGATCAGTAGGAAAGCATTTTGAATGAGAAATAAAATGCTCCTTCCTGTCGGCGAGGAAGGGAGGTGGATGGTGCTTGAGACATGGAAAAAAAATGCAATTAAAAACCCGATATGAATAAAGATCAGGTGTGAGAGGATGTCACCCTGTGGCCTTTGGAACTGTGTTTCTGCCGCCTCCAAAAATTATTTTTTTCCTGGAACAACTGAACAATGTTGTGGAAAAGTGGGTGCCAGATACTTTAGGAAAATGAGACACAGTGAAGCGGATAAAGAAGACAAAGACAACTGCAGTCATAGGCAGTAAACTGAAGGCAGCTGAGGCCAGAGACAAAAGGTGAAAATTCGGAGCCAGCAAGGTGACTGAACCATGGGAAGGAAGGAGGCAGAGATGATTCACAATAACGTTTGAAAGACATTGGCTTGAATATTTATGAGCACGTTGCACACTGCTTGGCCTTGGGGAACTGCCTTTGTTCAGTGAGCCATTTCCCAGTTTTAAGGCAATAAACAGGAAACGAGCTTGAAAGATGGCACGGATGCTTGGTCCATAGTGTCTGAGAGTGAATCTGAGATAAGACTTTGACTCAGAGAGTGATGGAGTGGAGTGGAGGTATTGTCACCAACGAAGATGGTCTCTCACTATCACACTCTAAGAGGAAATGTGTTACTAAAATGCTACGAAAAGGATTCCTTGACATGAGACTAAAGTTTCCACCACATCTTAGTCTGGGGTAATTTCATTTCTATTTAATCCCAGATACAGACAAGAATAAAGGAGTGAACAAGGTCAACTGTAGAATAATGGAAACTTATGACACCATAAGTAATTCACCTTTGGCGGGGGGCTCATGTCTATATTTGTATCGATATCCTTTCATAAAAACAAGTACATCAGAGGCAATTTTAAGTGTGATTTATGGTCCATCCATCTTAGGAGTTTTGTCCAGAAAATAGGTCAAGAAGATAATTTGTAGAAGAGGATGATCATCATCCTTTAGGATACTATGCTCTTCTCAAAATATCAGTGATATGCCCCAAATATAGTATCTCAAATGCTCCTTTATTGAGCATTATAGCTCTGTCAGCATGGCATTTCCCTTCTATCATTTGTTTTTAACAATAAAGTGAATTTTTCCTAAGCCAGCCAAGGACCTACTTATATAACTAATTTGTCAGTGTTTGTTCTGGCAGTGAAAAATCACTCATAACTGTAGCGGTACTGTTTAAGCATTCATTAGTAAAATTCTGCCCCGAATGAGAAACAAGGTATATTTATTATCCAAATATAAATGAAAAAAATCCACGAGTTAGTTCCCTATGGAATTGAAACACTGCTAAATGGCACAAGGAAAGACATAAAAGAGTGAGAAGCAAACTTGGAGAACAGAATTGCCTGAGGCATCAGAGAGCCCCTGAGTTGGCTGATAGTGTTTGTGCATAGTTAGTGGAAAATAAGGGCCCTTTCTCATCTTCTAGAGCATTTTATCAGGGAGTAAATGCACCCGGACTAGCCGTGGGAATGGGTAAGGAGCTCACGTGCTGTACAGCTCAATACCCAAAGTAGAACTTGGGTCACAGGTTACGTCAGCATCAATAACAATGTGGCAGTTGAGATACAGCACTCAGCCACGGCATTGACTTGTTGGAAAGGAAATGAATGTTCAGAACCTTGACAAATACAAAGGTTGTTGTTACCTTATGTCTTGGGGGCAGCAGAACAGTCCGGAGAAGTTGAAACCCAGTCTCTTCATTTACTCTCTCCTATACTGACAAAAACCATATTTACAAAGGTCAGCTGAGATAGGACCATGGTGGCTTCAGGGGGGTGGTTTCAGCCAATACTACAGAGGTCATTTATCAACCTTCCCAAATTGGGGATATGGAGTCCTTAGGTTGCTCCATCACATGTTAAAACAATCCCCACAATTTCCTGAAAAGAAAAAAACAAAACAAAACACTGCACGAGTATTTATTTTATGTAGAGTTCCAGGGTCCCAATGCAGAGAAGCCATAATTACACGTATATCTACATAACATTCATAGTTGGCCAAAACCTTTAATATGTTTTAACTCATGTAGTAATCAAAAGATGACTATTTGCTTTCACTAGGTAAAACGATTGAGGATAAAGTTCATGTTTTGTTTGTCTTCAGACAATCATTGCCTAATACGGAGCAGAGCCCATGATAGGCACGTGATAAATGTTTGTTGAATAATGAAACATATTTAGTTTTAAAAGAGATTTAAATGTGTCATTAATAATTCATTTAGCTTCTCTGTTTCTTGTGTAAAAAGTAAGATGTTTGGACTAGATTTGTCCACATTGGCTGCATAGCAGAACAATTCTGGGGTTTTTAAATGAACATATTCCCAGGCTCCAGCTCAGTCTAATCAGATCTCTAGTTGTGGATATAGCCAAAGCAAGTTTGAGAACAAGTGAACTAGCTGAGCTCTGAAGACATTTCCACTTTTAAGATTCTCTGAAATAAAAGACTACTTGAGTATTTTAAGTGTTTATTTATCGTTAACGCTTTCAAATAGCTAAGTAAGGACAGGGGAGGTTTTCAAGACTTTGCCTATTAGAAGTGAAGATAATGCATCTTTGAAATGATCATGTAAGGCCAAAAAAAGCATACTTGGTTTACAATACTGTTTTATACGCTTTCCAGAAGAAGCTATGACTACTGTAATCCCTTGTATTTATGTTGTGTGTTGTCAGTGACTTCATCTCATTATCTTGTGTGATTTTCCATGGTATCCCCCTTCTCCCCCCTTTATGTTTGTCTTCTGAGACCCACACTGGCAGGTCAGAGAGGAGAGAATCAAGGGAGTAAAGACACTGAGAGCAAAACACAATAGGAATTAGCATGTTTGACCCTTCCGGCCATATGAGATTCTTGCATTGTTAGTCAGCTAGCTAATTGCAATTTAGAAAGCTGTAGTTGTCTGTCCAACCTGGATGTGCTACGTTTGCCCAGCTGCTTTCTTGCCATGGTTGATAATTAGATGGTGACTTCTGTCCTTCTTAAATAGGCAAATTTGGAGTCACATTAGACTGTTTTCACCACAGGGACACTGCTGGGCCTTCTGGGCAGTTTGTGTCAGCTGTAGGGCAAGATTCAAGACAGGACCTGACAAAGCCAGGTAATAACGATTGATGAAGATTTTATATATATATATATATATATATATATATATATATATTCTAAAATGGAAATGCTAGCATTTCTTTTCTTTTTAAATGAATGTTGTATGCACCATTTTGGACTTAAGAGCACATTAAATAAAAAATAAATACTAGAAAAGAGTCACAGGCAAGAAGACAGGAAACTTATTTATGTCACTGATGGCAAAGTCAGGTGAGAATGTTTCTGAGGGAAAGATGAAGATTTGAGGGGTATTAGTTGGACCTTGTCTCAGAGAACTATGGTGTGTGTGTGTGTGTGTGTGTGTGTGTGTGTGTGTGTGTGTGCGCGCACGCGCGCATAGATTTAAAACGTCTTAATTCTTTAAAAAGAACATTAACCACTAATGTATTAGGGAGTTAACTTATTTAACAAATATTGATTGAAAACCTATTATGTGCTGGGCACCTTTCCAGCCTTTGAGTAGGCCACAGTGGACAAACTCCTCTGTTCTCTTCCATCTAGGCAGTAGCATGACCTCCTTCTCCAGGTGAGCCCTCACCTTTGACCACAGAGAGCCTGGAGGCAGTTGCTGCCCCCACAGAACAGAGGTCCAAAGAAATGTCCACAGCCTACATCCTGCCCTCTTCCTGGCGGAGTATAGGAGTTGGGTCTGAATGAACTGAAGGAATACCAACAAGTTGTTTCTATAGATACATTTTTCCCCCCAGGCTGTCCTCAGAAAAACTCATCCTTTTGAATGTAAATCATTAGAAATAGTCATAATCTTTCCCCTTTGACATCACTTTGAATTACTAACATGGTCCACCCCTGGGCATTAATGTTTTAATTTCTCTCATAGGGAGCTATCCGTTTGGGAAGTGGATTTCTCCTCCCATAACACCACAGGCAGACAGAGATCAGTCCAAATACGAAGTCACATGGAACACAAGATGAAGGGACTCTGAACAGTTTATCCTCTGCACCCATCTCTACACACGCACACACACGCGCACACACACACACGCGCGCGCGCACACACACACACATTTTTCCTTGTAATTGATAAGAGGCTTTTGTGTCTGTGGTAAAGATTTTGCTTTCTAAGGTTAAGTTTTATAGATCCGGGAAGTCTAAAATGTGGCAAACATTAAGATGTAGGATTACATTTTTAAAAATGCTGGTGCTATGTTTGCAATACTTCTCCAAGTGTTTAGACTATCTACACCAAAATCAGTAGAAGGGTTAATTTCAGACCTAATTTCTATTTATTGGGTTGTCGGAAAAGTCGTGACGCGTTTTTGCAATGAAAAACATAGGAAAAATACATCATGACTTTTCTGACAACCCAATAAAATTGTTCAGAGTATATATAAGAGTGTTAACAGGTATAAAATAAGATTTCTGAAGGTATGGTGTTATAACGACACTACAGAATTCTCATTTTGAGTAAGTCATTCGACACCAGCATTCAGACACTGGAAGGTCACCTTTGTGACTAATGCCGTCAGTTCGTCCACTCCCAGGTCAGCATCCTTCCCAGGTTCCTTTCTGTCCTTTCCTTTTCTTTCCCACCCTCTCCTTGTCCTCTCTTAGCAGTCTCTTATTCAAATGATCTGCATTCTGATTTTCAAATCTTTTCTATCCTACATCTTTATATGTTTCCTCACTTCCCCCTCACCTCCCAGGCTTTTACCAGTTCTCAAAGGAGGAGCTTTAGAGGATATTTCTCAAAACCAGAGGCCTGACTCTGGGGATGTTTTCTTTTCCATAATCTTCTCTCCCTCCCCCCTCCCTGAATGGAAGAACACAAAGGAATGAAACAGACCCAAATGTCACCTTAGAATAGTCGACCCGGGGAGTTCCCGGATCATTATACTTACTGGTGATAATGTTGGTGTTGACGGTGGGGACAATGGTAAATGTTTATTACCCATCATGCCTGGCTAATGGCCACAAGAGCTCCCCTTTAAATGGCATGGGTTGGTTGAGTTCTTTGGCACTGGTGCTCTACTGCCCAAAATGGCAGCAGTAAGAAAGTCAGTGATGGTTATTCCTCTCCCAGTGTGCAGAACATGATTTCATTGGAGATGCAAGGGAGGGAGTGATACAATAAATGCAAAACAATGTACTCCTTGCTAATTTTAAGCCTCTAATACAACTGGTATATACGTGTACTATGTATTTAAAAAATTAAAATATATATATATATATATATATATATATATATTTATAAAATTCGTCCTTACATTTACATTTTTGGACAACTTGATAGAAAGCTGGACTAGAAATGCACTGAAGAACATTTATAAATGAATGAATGTAAATGCAATCTCAGTAAATTAACAATGGTCTGGAAGAAAAAAACAAAGGAATAATTTACACCATTTAGATTCAAGGGATTAGCTGAATTGAACAAATTAGCCTATTAATATTGTAGCATCCCAAAACAGAAAGTGCTTAATAAATATTTGATGACTTACTAACTGTAAAGTTTGTTTTTGTTTTCCTCATTAAAATGTGTGAATAAACAAAACAAAGCTAAAATACATGTCTCTCCATGTGGGAAAGCTGTGATCACTAAAATCTAATCTGCTTTGAATTTCCACAAGTTACCAGCTACTCTTTAAGGACTCAAGGGATTGTTGACATTAACCAGGATTTCCAGGAAATCAAGATTTGATTCAAATTGAGATATGTAAGATTTTAGGAACCCAAAGATTTAAAAGGCATTAAAATAAATGTTGACTAATCACTTCAGAAAATCAGTCTGGGATTAGATTATGTTCTTCTGATAAATCAGAAAGTCTTAAGAAAGTGAATTAAACACCACGCACATTAACATCTGTGTTTTATCTGTGAAAATATAATGAACCATACATTTACGTTGATATTTTACTTGTATTTCTTGTTTGCCAAATTTACTCAATTTTATCTAAATATGGTATTGTAGGATCATAACATGACCACATTGGATATTCTATTGCATTTTCAGGGAAGAAATAATGCATACATCTGAAAATGTTTAATCGTAGAATGACACAGTTGCAAGGATCTTTACCAACTTTGGAGAGAAATCCCTTCTCTTCTCAAAAGGGGGAAACAAGGCTCAGAGCGGGACAGGATCAGCTTTAGGACATACCCGTGGTTCTCAGCAGAGACCGCCTAAGTGCACGGTCCGAAATGTCTATCTTCTCCACAATCACCATCTTTGACAGATGGTTCTTCAAAAGGAGAAGCAACCGGCTACCAGCTGAGCTGCCTCTTGAAATTTTTCCTGATTATTTTAAGTTACTTTGTTGCTAAAGTTGTGATAGAAGAGAAACAATCCATTCCTTGCTATAGAAACAACCAAATGTTCACTGATGCCTGAGTAGAGTTTAGGGGAAAAAAAATAAAATCTCATCAAATGACCTGTATAGCTACCGACTGACCCCCAAATAATGGTAATAATAACTAAAAGGTTTGACTGTTTACTCTCTGCTGAGGGCTATGTGCTAAGCATGTTAAATGACTTTTATGTGACTCACTTTTGAGAAGCATTATCTCATTTAATCTTCCCAATAACCTTATAACATGTATTATTATAGCAATATGTTTTAAATAAGGAAACGGGTTCAGACAGGGTAACTAACTTACCTATTGTTTCATTGCTGGTAAGCCAGAACTTGAAACCAGGTGGTCTGGCTCTGGACCCTTAACCAGGCTTTTAAGCTTTATACTATGTCCCATGGAGAAGGGAATTTGCTATTTGACATCAAGGAGAAGTCCCAGGTAGCAGTGGTCATGCGGGCAGCTCATATAGACATCTCCAGGACTCAATGAAAATCTGCCTTAAAACTGTATCTGGGAACCAACCCATCATTTTTCTTCAATCTTGAAGTGAAAAATTCCCACCCCACAAAATACAACAAAAACCCTTGTGTTTTTTACTATTTTGTTTTTTTGTTGTTGGTTGTTTGATAATGCTTTATTGGCAAGGTTTCCTTTGTTTGATAACCGTTTTTTACTGGGCCACTTGAAATCTGAAGTTGGAGTGTCGTTGCTTTGTGGAAGGTAGTGTCCTATAATGTTTTGTTTCCCAAGCTCTGGTCTCAGAACTGCTCTACACACTCTTAAAAATTATTGAGGACTCCAAAGAGCTTTTGTTTTTTGGG
>NW_017731372.1:4840493-4842729 GCF_001890085.2 Hipposideros armiger
CCAGTGAAGCAACGTCCTCCACAACTAGACTGAAGAACAAAAGGACAGCAACTTGTCTGTTCCCCTTCCCTGATTCCCCAGCGCTGTTCTCCTCCCCCAATTCCCCAATAAAATCTTAAAAAAAAAAAAGATATATAGGTATAAAACTCACCTTGGCTGTATGTGTGATTAAGCATAATGCAATATTGTCTGAAATTGAAATCCCCATTAACTTCTTCTTCTTTTTCTTGCTATTCATAAGGTGTCCACTTCATTAATTTAGTCACCAAAGAGCTATGTTTATATATATTAGGATTGGCATATTAGGATTGAACTATTCACGGAAACTGAATTGCAGGAAGAGACAAGGGTTACAGAAGTATTTAGATTTTCCCTTTTTGAGAAAGTTTAAAAAAAGGCGACAAGTCGAAAGACATCTTAAACTTGTTCTCCACAACAATGTCTGTGGTGTGTCAACTAAACTTCTTACTTCTATGGGATTGTTCCAGGGAAACAGGGTTAGCATCAGAGCCTGATTCTCTGCAAGACAGGAACAGCTGCCCGATGCGTGTGGGACGTCTACCTGTATTCAGAGGGCTTTAGTATCGAATGGATCTCACTTGATTCTACTAATGTAAATATCCCTGTTCTAAGTCACATGGATGAGCCTTGAAGACATAATGCTAAATGAAATAAGCCAGTTACTGATGGAAAAATAGTACATGATTTTTCTTCTATGAGGTACCTAAAATAGTTAAATTCATACAATCAAAGAGAGGAGTGATGGTTGCCAGGGGCTCGAGTGAGGGGCAGTCGGACAGTTGGTAATCCATCGGCATAAAATTTCAGGTAAGCAAGGTAAGTTCTAGAAGCCTGCTGTAAAACATTGTACCTAGTTGACAATAGGTTACTGTATGCTTAAACATTTGTTAAAAGGGTGAAATGTTCTTACCACAATAAAATAACATAATTTTTGAAAACTACTCCTTTCTCTGAACATTCCAGGGAAATGTAAGTGCCTGAAAATAAAAGGCACTTAACCTCGTCATGAGGGAACACAGCTGCAGGGCCTTCGCTGAGATTCGTGACCAGGTATGAGTGACCCAGGAAGATCCTGACTTCTTCCCCTGTTGTGTGTCCTCCAAGTTAAGTGGTGTTTTGAGAAGCAATTTATGTAGAAACCCCAACTAGCTCTGACTTATTGAAGTAGAATCTGTATGTGAGTGTTGAGAGGACATCTTGTAAGTCTTCAAAGCAAATGGCCATGTTTGCTGTTAGCTTACTTGTTTTTAGAGAAATCTGCAAGAGCAGGAAAAACCAGCTTCCAGGCCAACCATGGAGAAGGGTTAATAATAAGCCACTTCACTACTTCAGGCGAGGAACCTGAAACAACCCCTGCCAGGTGCTCCAGATGTTTCCTCCCGCCTTGCCTCATCTCTTCGATTTTATCTGTCTTGCACTCTTGCCAATTTCTTCTACCTAACTGCACATTTCCCCCACCCCGCCAATATGCTCTGTAATGTCTTTAAATAATCCAGGGGCTAAGAATTGAGAAAGGATGTGCTGACAGAAAGTGTCCATTATACTCCAAGCAGCATCCACTTACCGCAAGTGTAAAAACACATCCTTATCTGTTCTCAACTCATTGAATGATATTTCCACGCCACCCCTAGAAGTTGTTTGTGTGCCCATGCCAATGGTCTTTCTGAAGCCATGGAGTGAAAAAAGAATTTTCCCCAGAGGACAGGAGATTATTTATGTTGGAGCCAACCAGACATTTCGCAGGCTCCGGTATTGTCGCTGTAGCCAGCGATGAGCGGATGTTAGCTTCTTCGGATGCACAAGGAAGAGTGCAATGTTCTCACTGTCCTGATGTCATCTCCGATTATTATTTTTGTTGTACTTCTAAATAATAGGATTTCTGGCAGAGAGACTTATCTCAGGATTCAGCACAGTCGTGTTCTGAGATCCCGGGCCCTGGCGATGATGGATTTATACAGGTTGTGATTCTCTTGACTAATTTGCTTTGAATGAACACTTGGGAAAACCAAAATGTTATTCCCAAGATTTTACATCCTAACTGGAAATACAACAGGAAATATGGAGCAAAAAAAAAATTATTTTTCCACCTCTGAATGTCAAAATGGACTTTTCATTTGTCGTTGAAATTAATTGAAAAAGTAGATAGCTCAGTTGTTTCTTCTTCTTTACATGAAAGTTGCAAGAGCTTGCAGTACCTTCCCCCCCCCCCCCCCCC
>NW_017731372.1:4842849-4844733 GCF_001890085.2 Hipposideros armiger
ATCCAACTCCAGGTTGAGCTGTTGTTCAGCATCTTAGCTGTAGAGGGCAGTGTCACTGGCCCTCATATGTGGGATCTGAACCAGGGTCCTCTGGCGTCCCAAGCCAGCTCTTAACCATCGCACCACTCGGCCGGCTCAAGCTTTTGTTTATGTGGGTTATTTCTTTCTTTCTTTTTTTTTTTTTAAAGATCTTATTGGGGAATTGGGGAAGGGGAACAGCCAAGTTGTTGTCCTTCAATCTTAGTTGTGGAAGGCATAGCTAGTTCAACCCCAAGTCCAGTCGCCATCCTGACACCCGATGGCAGCTCGCAGCCGCTCAGCTCAAGGTGCTGTGTTCAATCTTAGTTGTGGGTGGGTATAGCCCACCATCTCATGCGGGAGTCGAACCAGCAACCTTATTGTCAGGAGCGTGTGCTCTTACCATCCTGCAACCATCCTGCAACCTGTTGGCAGCTCAGCAGCACCTCAGCTCAGGCGCAGCTCACTGGCCCATGTGGGAATCGAACCAGCGACCCTCTTGCTCAGAGCTCGCACTCTTAACCAACTGAGCCATTTAGCTGGCCCTATGTGGGTTATTTCTATGAAAAAAAGTTAGAAATGGGTTTGTGTTTTCTTGTATTTAAAAATTTATCAGTTTTAGTTAGTCTTAGTGGTGCCATCAACACACATGCAGCTCCTGGCAAACTCGACTGTATACTCATGAGAAAATGAAAGTTAAAAAAAAAAGTCTTAGTATGATGACAATAGTTTTGGCCTCAGAGATGTCCACTGTTATCATGAGAATCACTGCTATTATGGTACATTCTGGCTCTGTCACTTTCTAATTGGTCAAGCTGCTTAATCTCACTATCTTATTGGTTTAGTGAGTACTAGTGAGTATTCAATCTTGTTAGTATTCAATAAAATAACATGTGTTAGTACCATTGAATAATTACGGGTAAGCACTCAATACAGGTAGCTGTTATTAATATGGGTCTTGTATCTGACTGAGAAGTCCTAGCTCACTAGGATAGTTATATAGGGGAGCAGGAATTATCTGTACCAGTGAGTGTTACATCATGAGTCCTAATGGGCTCCTATCCAACCTATTCTTCCATTCCCATAATTTCCACGTATTTCCGAGTAAAATAATATTGTTTTACTAAAAATACCCATTTTCTAAAATAAATGTGACTGACAGAGAAAGAAGATAACATGATAGTTATTTAATGCTTTTATCATTTCTGAGCATTTTGATTGATCAAAGAGGAAGACTGACATATTTTATTGATATCACTCAATTTTCATTAAAAAATAAAATCTGTTTTCACAGAATAGTCTATCCTATAAAAATGGTATTTGTACCAAGGAAAAGTTCAGCTCAAGAACTGTTACAACAAATATGACTAAAGTTAGCATCTCTGATCTCCAAAACAGGTTTTCCAGTGTAAGCTACTGTGACTTATTTCAGAGCCTCTTTATACACTAACACTCCGGTGACATCAAGAGTTGGGAATTTGCTGAGACCTGATTTGGTTCAATAATTTATGAGTAGCAATTGTTTGTGGTGTAGGGTATATTTTGTGAGAAAAAGGCCTTGAAAATATATGTGAAAAGATACATAGGTATAAGGCCGGCCGAGTGGTGCATTGGTTAAGAGCTGGCTTGGGACACCAGCTCTGAGCAGCAGGGCCCTGGTTAAGATCCCATATGAGGGCCAGTGATGCTGCACCCTCTACAGCTAAGATGGGGAACAACAGTTCGATCTGGAGCTGGGCTGCCATGAGTCACTGGTGACGGCGTACACTGCAGTGCATCTGCAGTGAGCTGCCAAGAGCTGCCGTGAGTGGCCATCCAATGGTAGGCGAGCGATCTGCCTCAGCCGGGAAGAGCACAATGATAATA
>NW_017731372.1:4847048-4888957 GCF_001890085.2 Hipposideros armiger
TAGGTTGGCGTCTTCGCTCTCAACATCAGGGAAGGGAGGAGGTTCTCTGGCTTCTCTGCACACTTCTATGAAGGAGCCAAGAACTGAATCTACCTCTCTCAGAGGAGATCACAACAGGGAAGATCGCCTGGAAAACCGTCCCAGAGATGCAGTGCCATTCCACTCTGCCAGGCCCTTTACTCCCACATGGCAACGTCCCCCATGGAGGAACAATGATCCTGACTTTACAGACAAGGAAACTTGGGCTGGGCGTGGCTCAGTCACCTGTCTAAATGCACAGAACCAATGAGTGTGGAAAGAGGGATGGGAACTCACGTCTGACCACCAGCAGGAATCACTCATTGCTTCGCATACTTCGTTATAGCCTGAGCGAGAGGTGGCGTGGAGAGTTCTGAGCACTGGCTGTTAACGTTGGTCTGGACATTTGGATTAAATGAAATAGAATCTGATGAAGGCTTTGGATGAGTTTCTGCAAGAAAATGATTGTCTTTTTCTAATTCTTCAGCCTGAAAATTTCCCCAGATAGACCCCACTCTAGGGAGCTTGCCCTCCACCTGCTCTTTCAGGAATGGTCCTCTGCAGGGTCTAAGGAAGCAGCTCATTGCGGTTCCTCCTCAGGGGGAAAAACAGGGCCGCCAGGCTGCTGCAGATCGAGACCCTGCCACTGGGGCTGGCTGCCAGCTCACACACTGTCCCCTTTGTCCTTTTCTCTTGGAGGCTTCTCTTTCTTCATTTAAGCCAGTTTTCTTCTGTATCTGTGTGTTGGTGAAAAGGAAGAAAAAGATGTGATAAAAACTGGGTCACATACCCCATTCAGCATGCCTGAAGCACTCCAAGGGAGTTAGTATAATTTTAAAGAATTCCATTAGATCTGTACCTGGTAACTATCCTTTAGTTATTCTATTCCCTTAAATACTATAATTTTTGCATGAGTAAGTCACACAAACTCTCCAGGCCTCAGTCACTGAAACTATGAAATGAAGAGGATGAATAACATAAAACTTAAGGTTTTTAAAATAAGGGTCTGCAACTGAATAGATGTTTCTCCAAAGAGGAAATACAGATGCTAATAGACATATGAAAAGATGCTCAACATCACTAATCATCAGAGAAATGCAAATTAAATCAGAATAAGACATCACACCTGTGAGAATGGCTATTATCAATAAATCAACAAACAAGTGTTGACTGTTTGTAGGATTGCAAATTGGTGCAGCCACTATGGAAAATAGTATGGGGATTTCTCAAAAAATTAAAAATGGAACTACCTTATGACCCAGCAATTCCACTTCTGGGTATTTATCCAAAGAAACCCAAAACACTAAATAAAAAAGATATATGCACCCTATGTTCACTGCAGTATTATTTACGATAGCCAAGATATGGAAGCAACCTAAGTGCCCATCAATAGATGACTCAATAAAGAAGTGATACCTATATATAATAGAGTACTACTTGACCATAAAAAATAATGTCTTATTATTTGTGACAACATGGATAGACCTGGAAGGTATTATGCTAAGTGAAATAAGTCAGACAGAGAAAGACAAATACCATATGATCTCACTTATATGTGGAATCTAAAGAACACAATAAACAAACAAACAAAACAGAAACAGACTCATAGATACAGAGAACAAACTGATAGTTGCCAGATGGGCAGGGGGCGGTGGAATGGATGAAAAAACGTGAAGGAATTAAGAAGTATAAATTGATAGTTACAAAATAGTCAAGGGCATGTAAAGTACAGCATAGGGAATATAGTCAATAATATTGTAATAACTATGTATAGTGCCAGGTGGGTACTAGACTTACCAGGAGGATCAATTTGTAAATTATATAAATGTCTAACCACGATGCACTCAACTGTAATTGAAAATAAAAAAATTAGGGCCTGCAAAATCCAAATTTCATGAAAAAGAAAATATATATGAAGGCAAGAATGTAGAAGCAACTTGATGGTGCGACCATAAGCCCTTCAAGGGCAGGGACCACCTCTTTAATTTCTTTTGATTCCCCCTAATGCTTGGTGCTTAGCGCTGAGCAGGTGTTTGATAAGCCTTGCTGGCTGTCAAGCCAAGTGCTAACATGCAGAAGCTTTATTTGTCCGCACGAATCTGTGCTGGGAGCCATCCCTGCCAAAGTGGACCAGTGAATTAAATATTCCATAATTAGACTTACAGGGTTGCACCAGGCATCCTGTGTCCCTGCTTGTCAACATGTCCCCACGATGACATAGCGATAGCTCCCAGTCTCTCTGGGGCCCATGTTCAGCTGATGGGAATGTTAATTTTACTTGGTTTTTATTCTTGACAGAGAAATAACTTATCAGTGAAGCCCACTAGAGAAGGGCTGTCATTTTATAACTCAAGAAAGGGTTCATTCCCTACTTAAACTGCAAGCAATGAGTTGGGGGGGGGTATAAATTAGAAAACTGAGAAAAGAGACCAGCCTGTTTGTAAAATTAAAAACATGTAGTGTAAGTAGCCTGAAAAGGGGCATACATATACACTTTAATCCCATTTATTGAGTACTTATTATATGTCAGAAATCATGTGTATGTTATCATTCCACTTTATCTTCACAAACCCCCATGGCAATGCTAGTACATTATTGGCCCATTTTAGAGATGAGAAAGTAGGTTCAGAGAGAGAAAGTAGCTTGCCCGAAGTCACATACATGGCAACTGGTGAGTGAGGTCGCCTCTCTGATCCCCTTAATTGCTGTCCTCTCCCTCCCCCACCTCCTCTTTCCCTCCCTCTCTCCTCTCCCCTGTTTTTATGTAGGGAGGGAGCCATCGTTGGTGTGTTTGGCAGTTGCCTTTCTCCTGCCTTCTTCCTGTCTATAGTTTGTGCTGAACAGATAGATGAGTAGTTTTCTGAAAAACAGGTTATGATGGTTCTGTTTGTAGGTATTTCTATGTAGGGCTCTGGGAACTGTATGTATGTATTTTGTACGTTTTTTGAGTGCTTTCCCCTTCCTTCCCTATTACTTTTGTCAAAGAAGGGAAAAGGGCCAGGATTGAGAATAATATTTTAACAGTCACAAAGAGGCCTCCATGTCTAAGTTGAGAGTTTCTGTTTTACTTGATCCTCATAACAAACCTCGGGAGGCAAGTGGGGCAGTGTGGCTAACCCTCAATGTACACACAAGGAAGGGAAACTGCATTCTAAAGGACGTGCTCAAGGTCACGAAGATGATGAAGAAAACATTGACTCTAAGTTTGGGCTCCTTGAAAATACAGAGGCGTGTGGTTTCAATACTCAGTTCCCAGAGCTTTCTAGGGGATTTGGGGCCGATGACAACCTGACTTCATACCACTTCCCCGCCACTCCCAACTCTAAACCTGGATCTCAGTCCTGACCCAAGCAGCTGCAGGCTGGAAAGTGGCTCAGAGAAATTAAGGCCTCGGGTTCCATTGGAATTCCAACAACTGAGACAGGCCCCGAAGAGCAGAAAAAGAAAGACACATGTACAAGGGCACCCTCAGCCAAATAGGTGAAGATCAAACAGAACAATGCGAATAAAGAAGAGAAGCCTGGGAGATATTTTCCAACTTTAATTAAAAAAATAAGACCACCTAAAGGAATTCAAGGCATACTCAAAAAAAGACTTTCCAATTAAAAACTATGATTTGTGAACTAAAATACTTAGCACACAATTTGAAGGAGAGGGTGGACACTGTTGAGATTCAAATTAATAATTTGGAAGACCAAGTGGAAGGAAATATCTTTAAGCAAAAACGAAAACAAAGCCAACCAACCCAAACAAATAAATAAATAAACAAAAACACCAAGGGAAGAAAATCATGAGGGAAAAGATAAGAGATTTGGAGACCAGATCCTGGATGGTTAACATGTGCTTAAGGGGAGTATAAGAAGAAGAAACTAGAAGAGATGAAGGAGAATCAATAATAAAACAAAGAATAGGAGAAAATTTTGTTGAGTTGAGGCTGCTAAAAAAATCTAAGGGGGGACCATGGGTGATGGGCAGCTCCTGTAACACATGGGGTTCAGACTGTCCGATCAGTAATGATGGAGAGGTTATTAATTTGACTTGTCTCTGTGTATTGAACATTATGTACATATATGCATGTAAACTTATAGTCTAAGGTATGAAGAGGCGCATATGGGGAGAAAATGTATATACGTTCATATATACACAATTTGTTTTTGTGAGTATATGTGTGTATATATATTCTCCCCCTCCCCCCATCCCTTGTCTGTGTCTCTTTCTACCTTAAACTGTAAGTTTAAAAGCAAGAGCTGTATGTTTGTGTCCTGTGGTGGCTAGAGGTATTTAAGGTTGGTGACTGATTAACTTTTGCCTTGCTTTCTCATTTCTTTCTCTTTGCATTCTAGTCAGAACTCTGGGCCCTTGAAAAATATTTGTTGGATGTTGGCTGCTGAAGGAGGGAAAGAAACCATGGGAAGTGATCTTGGGGGGTGGGAGTAGCTAACATTTTTTTCCCCTTAAAATCACAGCTGCCTCCAGGCAAAGTTGCCCTTGTTTCCCCAGTCTACCCATACATTCACCTCCACCCCAGGACTTACTTTGAAACCTCCACCTCATCTTATTTTCTCTGTCAACAGAGTCCCCCAATCTAAATGGGTCCTAATCATTTCTTTCATATGTGAACCCTTTCATAGCTGTTTATGTTCATTCTTTTGGTTCAAATCTGAAAACAAAACAAAATAAAACAAAACAAAACACATAAAGGAATGACTTCTAAAGAGATGAAATTTCAAGTATTGTGAGACTACAAAGAAGTATTTCAGGTCAGGAGAGCTTTTTATGAGCTCCTCAAATGATAGGGGTTGACCCCTTAGAAGAATAATTAAATAAGAAACATTAACAAGTTGGAAGGGCAGACTCATTCAGCCCACATGACCAAGGTGCTGAGCCCATGATCTACAATTTTGGTCTTGTCCAGATGGCTAATCAGGCAGATTTGGGTGCAATTTCCTTTCCTACCCACCCTCTGAATTACCCAGTTTTAGAGTGGCAACCTGTGTGTACGATGCTCGGGCTTCTTTTAAAATGAATCCAAGAAAGGGCTGCCAGGTGAGGGCACAACACGGATGGAGGAATATTCAACTGGGGGAAAACTGAGCAGAAAGAAAAGTCAGCAAATGGCTAAGAGTGCTTCCCATTCGTA
The DNA here is from genome assembly GCF_001890085.2 of Hipposideros armiger. Lineage (NCBI taxonomy): Eukaryota > Metazoa > Chordata > Mammalia > Chiroptera > Hipposideridae > Hipposideros > Hipposideros armiger. The sequence continues at coordinate 4,852,207 of NW_017731372.1, forward strand.
TTAATTTAGGGATCAAAGGGAAAGCTGCTAACACAAGGAAAGCAGCAGTCAAAGGCCTTGGTTGTAAGAACAGGGGATAATAAGGCAGAATAAAGAGATGTAAAACTTCAGTACCTCCCCAGGGCTAGGCCCAGGCCATGCCTAACTAGGAGAGGAAGGAGGAGGGTGAGCTGGAGGGGAGGACGGAGGAGGGAGCAGGTGCTAGGGTCTTTTGGGTGAGGCCTGTATCTGAAAGGGGAACTGTAGAATTGGATTTGTCTCCAGGTTTCCTTATTTCACACCAACATGGGAGACTTAGAGAGACTGAAGGGTGAGAAGGGCCTACATTGGCTCCCAGATGATTGAGTGTCTGGCCCGATCATCTGTGATGAGAGTGGTGAATGTTTCTGAAATGCTGAGTGTGTGTATGAAGTTGGGTCCACATTTAGTTGAGCCTTGACTGATGGTAATTTCCCAAGACGAAGTCTGAAGCTGGGAAGTGTCTGTCTCTCCTTGAACAAACTTTAATCAAGCTCCTCTGCATTCTCTTCCCAACTGGGCCTCGACTTTTGGACTTCTGTGTCTGTTTTTGCATGCCCAGTTTTAGCAAAAATCCTGCCAAGTTGTTTTAGCAGATTCCCCCATCCTTGATATCTGGTCACCCTCACTCTCTGACCAGATTCCTTATTCCCCACCATCCCCCAGGTGATGTCTGATCATCTGGTCTACCTACAGCAAGAATCTTGTTAGGTTGATTTAGCCAGAAGCCCCCTTACCCCTGGTGTTCCCTCTTAGTAATTTTCCATCCACGGATCCTATCACCAACCCCTTCTTCTGCTCTTTCACACACACACCCCTCTCACTGGCTATAAAATTCCCACTTTTCCTTGTTGCATTCAGAGTGAACTCAATCTCTCTCCTTCAAAACCCTAATGCAGTAGTCCCTATATCTATCCTAATTGTCCCCAGATGAAGTCTGCCTTATTGTTTTAATAAGTCTCATGGACAATTTTTTTTTTTGACAGAAGAGAGGGTCAGTTATCTTCTGATAATCTGGGGTGGAAGAAAAAGCAAATGAACTGAAATGAGGCACCTAAGAAATCACTAGAAGTGAAAGCTTAGCGTTCAGAGCCCAGGTTGTGTTTCATTCGTTGTGGTACTGTGAATCCTTTTTTCTTCCTCTTCTCCCCCTACCAATCCTCTCTCTCCCTCAGGCCCCCCAAATTGGATAATTAATAAATGCAAAATTTTGAGGATGAAGCCAGACTTTTGAAGTCTAGCTTAGGCCTTCATTACTTCTCTCCTAGATCAATGCTTCCCAAATTTTAGTGTGCATTCGAATTGCATGGAGATCTTGTTAAATGCAGATTCTGATGTAGTGGGTCTGGGTTGGGGCCCTAGATTCTGCATTTCTAATGAGATCCCAGGTGATGCCAATGTTGCTCTTGGATCATGGTTCTTGGTTGCCCTTGAATCGCCTGGAGAGGTCTAAAATATACTTATGCCTGGATCCAAGCACCAAAGATTCTTATTTAACTGGTCTTGGTGTGACTTGGGCATGGAGAATTTTAAAAGCTCCCCAGGTGATTTCCATGTGCCAGCCAGCATTGAAAACAGCTAATATAGAAGATGGAGTGGTGGTGTGGAAGTTAATGGGCCTTGTAGTCAATATACCCTGGGTTTGAATCTGGTTCCACCATTGACCAGCCAAGTAACCTTGGGTGTGCCCTTCACTCTCTGAGCCTCTGTTTTCTCATCCATTAGAATCAGGGATAATAATGCCTCCTTCTTAGGACTGTGAAGCTTAACTAAAATAAATTATGTTCAGTACCTAAAACAGCGCTAAGATATATACAATATGAATACTTGTTTTCTTTTCTCATGGTACTTTCTAGCTGAGAAGCATCTAGAGCATGATTAAAACTCATGATTTGTGGTACGGATTTAGTCAGCAAATGAGTTTTGATTGATGTGAATAATATATGTATTTTTAATCTTAAGCAGTCATTTAAACATCTGGAGTTACTTAAAAATCTAGATTTGGCTTCTTTGGGAGAATGTTAAGAGCTGGTAATAATGAGTGTCATTTGGCCTGCTTGGAGCTCTTCCAAACACACCAGGAATTCTGTCCATTTCTTCTAGAAGACAATGCTCTGAGAGCCTTCTGACCTGCTCCATTTTGGGATAGGGCTGACCTGCCATCCTGGAATTTTTTTTTTTCTTCAACATCTTGGGGATTCCTTTTGTCTCTCTGGAGTCAGAGACTCTCTTTTCATGGATCCATTATCTTCCTTGATCTAGAAACTTCTGGGAAAAGAGTATGTGGGAGGAAAATTTTGAGACCTTTCATATCTAAATATGTCTTTATTTTACTCTCATATCTGTTTGATAATCTCGCTGGGTAGAGAACTCTGGGTTGGAAATATTCCCCACCCCCTTCCCCAGAATTTTGAAGCATTATTTCATTGTCCTACAATGTTAAACTGATTCTTGATCTTTTTTTTTTTTTTTCAAAGATGGGAATTGGGGGAGGGAACAGCACTGGGGAATTGGGGGAAGGGGAACAGACAAGTTGCTGTCCTTTTGTTCTTCAGTCTAGTTGTGGAGGACGTTGCTTCACTGGCTCAAGTTGGCACCATCATTGCGCTCTTCCCGGGTGAGGCAGATCAGTCGCCGGCTTCTGGACGGCCACTCATGGTGGCTGCAGGCCGCTCGCGCTGGCTGCTGGCTATACACGGTAGCCCATGGCAACCCACTGCAGCAGGGACTGCAGCCTACACCGTCGCCAGCGACTCATGGCAGCCCAGCTCCAGGTTGAGCTGTTGTTCAGCATCTTAGCTGTAGGGGGCAGTGTCACTGGCCCTCATATGTGGGATCCGAACCGGGGTCCTCTGGTGTCCCAAGCCAGCTCTTAACCAATGCGCCACTCGGCCGGCCCTTGATCTTTTTAAATTTAGTACACACTCTGATTTTCTTCATCTCTAGAAGCTTTTCGGGTCTTCTCTTACCGGGATGTGCCTTGTGTTGGTTTATTTTCTTCCATGGCCCTAAGTACCTTAGGGGCTCTCCATATGGAAAACTCATGTCCCTCAAATAAGGGAAAATTTCTAAATCATTTCTATGACAATTTCCTTTGGGAGAGACTGTTTCTCAGAACAGTGGACTGGAGTCTCTTAGTCCCCATAGGGCAAATTTTTTCTTTTGTTTGAATTCATCTTTACATTGCCAGCACCTTAGCAATAGCACTGGGCATTTGCTAACAGGGCATTCTACCACTATTAGTAAACCAAACACGATTGAGGTAAGCTTCTTGCAATGTTTAAGTCTTAGGATTTAAATTTATGACCATACTTCTCACGTTTCTCAGCAAAGGCACAAGATGATCAGAATACTGAGTGACTGGCCCTTCGTTCCTTCTGAGGGTGCAGTCAAGCCAGGTTGCAGAACGACTACCTGCTCACGTGACTGCTCCCAAACCTTCCGTAGCTTTCCCTTGAGTATTTCTCAGCTAACTCATCATTATCTCTTCCCACTGCTATGCTGGATTTTTCATGCTGGGGTTGGTGAGAGTGGTGGTCAAGGAAGGCAGTGGGATGTGAGTCTACCAGTTTCCTGCTGAGTTGATGGAAGCTTTTCCTGCCTGCCCTGCCCTTAGAAAGAACTGCTTGCTAAAGCTTATACTGATGGCTGGGAGAGACTGGAGCTGAGGGTAGGGCCGGAAAAGATGTGCAAACCTGTCGGGAAAATCCAAAGGAATGGAAGTTAAGGGAAGGACTTGCTGAATTTAAATGGAAATCCTTTGGGATGCTTCTTTCAGGGTAGTTTATCTTTTAACTCAAGATTTAAGATGGAAAGGTTTATGGTTATAGAGAAGAAAAATATTCAAATGCCTTCTTTAAAAAGTGGCAGAAATAACATTCTCACCCCCAAAACTCTGCACTTAATTTTGGAATTAGTAATAAGTAAGACATCTGGATGGAATGGAGCAGAAGTGTTTCTGAAGAATTTTGGGAGCTGGGCATACTTTTCTGCAAATGAACAGCAGGCTTTATGTTGAAAGACATTCTTGAGTCTAAAGAGACAGCCAAGAACTTGTTGTCTCCCATTCTCTTCTCCTTGGGTGACCTTCACCAAACACAAACTTTTTATTATTTTTTTTTAAAAGACTTTATTTCTTTAGAGTTGTTTCAGGTTTACAGCAAAATTAAAATTAAATGGAAGGTACAGAGATTTCCCATTCACTCCCTGCCCTCCCCCCACACACCTCCCCCATTATCCCTCCCCCTCGCAGAGTGGTACATTTAATGAACCTACATGAACACATCACTATTCCAAAAAGTCAATAGTTCACATTAGGGTTTGTTCACACTTGGTGTTGTACATTCTATGGTTTTGGACAAATTTATAATGACATGTAACCACCATTATAGCATCATACAGATGGTGTCATTGCCCTAAGAATTCTCTGTGTTCTGCCAATTCATCCCTCCCTCCCTTCCCCTGTAACCCTTGAGAACCACTGATCTTTTTACCCTCTCTATAGTTTTGCCTTTTCCAGAATGTCATATAGCTGGAATTGTATAATATGTAGCCTTTTCAGATTGGCTTCTTTCTCTTAGTAATAAGCATTTAAGGTTCCTCCATGTCTTTTGATGGCTTGATAGCTCATTTCTTTTTCGTGCTGAATAATATTTCAGAGAATGAATGTATCATGATTTATCAGTTCAACTGCTGAAGGGCATCGTGGTTGCTTCCAAGTTTTGGCAATTATGAAAAAGTTTCTAAAACATCCATGTGTAGGTTTCTGTGTGGACATAAGTTTTCTCCTCCTTTAGGTAAATACCAAGGAGCACAATTTCTAGATCATGTGGTAGGAATAGTTTAGTTTTGTGGAAAACTCTCAAGCTAACTTCCAAAGCAGCTGTACCGTTTTTCATTTAGCAGCAATGAATGAGAGTTCATGTTGTTCTACACCCTGACCAGAATTTGGTGTTGTCAGTGTTTTGGATTTTGGCCATTCTAATAGGTGTATAGTGGTAACTTATTGTTTTTTTTAATTTGCATTTCTCTGGTGACATATGATGTGGAGTGTTTTTTCTTATGGTTATTTGGCATCTATATATCTTCTTTAGTAAAAGTATACACCAAATCAGTGTATATCGTTTAATTAGGTTGTTTATTTTCTTATTGTTGAGTTTTTAAAAAGCTCAAACTTTTACCCAGTGTCCTTTGAGGGGAAACTCTTTATAGGAGATGATATGGACTTAGATTACTTAGATTCAGACCCTAAACAAGAGGGGGAAGATTGAAAACAAAACCAACTTTTTGTGAGATTCAATTTGGTTTAAACTAAAGGTAGAAAGGATACCCCATAAAAAGGGCAGCTGATGGGATTGAGGTAATCCTGAAGAGTCATCAAAATTGGGCAACCTATGGGCGGCCGGGTGGCTCAGTTGGTTACAGTGCGTGCTCTGAACAACAAGGTTGCCGGTTCGATTCCCACATTGGATGGTGGGCTGTGTCCCGCCCCTCCGCCCCAGCAAAGTACTACTGGACTTGGAGTTGAGCTGCGCTCCCCACAACTAGATTGAAGGACAATGACTTGACTTGGAGCTGATGGGTCCTGGAAAAAATACACTGTTAACCAATAAAAATTAAAAAAAAAGTCAATTAAACAAACAAACAAACAAACAAAACTGGGCAACCTAGAACCAACATTTTCCTGTCTGTCTCCTGCCTTCACAGAAGCCATCCCGGAGTCATGGGCCTCAATGGCCCTTTTAGTTTTGCTTGGTTCCCTTCCACAAAGGCCAGCCTTGCTGTTGTGTGTCCTCCACTCATCACCTTGCTTGAAGAATGCCTTGCTGTGTGGAGGAGCAGAGTTCTAGAATGTTTTCTGTAGTTCAAGGGAATTATATAGTTTTTTTTCAAGCCCACTTGCTTTGTTTCCAACATCTGTAGATGGCTTTGGGGCATCCACTCTGGGCATGGCACTGGATTGTTCCCCATGAGAGGAGTCAAAAAAAAAAATGAGGGGCAGTGATTCTAAAGAAAATCTTGTGAAGTGAATGGATGGAGGCCCAACACAACAAACCCATGTGAGTAGACAGCCACGAATGTGTACAATTTCTGTATGGACTGAGCTCTTGGACCTGGGAAGCTTCTCGGGGAGACTGTTGAAATTGTACCCCAATCTGCCTTTCTCCCTTTAGGCTTTCTCCCTCGGCTGCTGCTTGGGGTGTGTATTCCTCTTCAAGTCAATACTGTTCCAGAAAGACCCATGGAGCCTTCGCTGTAGTACAGGAGTGTAGTGACGCAGAGTTTGGATTTTACTTGCAGAGAATCCCCTTCTTGGGTAAAAGGTCACTTTGCGCCTGAAGTGTGGACTTTTCTCCTCGGAGCCCTTCTGGTCGCCGTGTCTGCTACATGAACGGTGCAGTAAAACTGCTGACGTTTGAAGTGTGTTATTTCATCTGCATTACCCTCCTGGAATACTGCTATATAGGGACCACTCTCATGCCATCTCCTCGCTCATGAAAGCACTTGTGATACTGGCTAATTTTCTGAACTCAGAGATAATCATTATGTTTCTATCACTTTACATGTTTAATTGTAGAGAAAAAAAATTATAGTAATACAGTGCTGCCGATAAGCACGAGACCCAAATAACCAGGCTCCCTGAAGCCCTCTGACCTGCCTGTTCATATCTCTTGCCCATATTATTGGTGTTAGAAGAGTTATTAATATATACATTTATTGATTTATAAGAGTTCTTAGCATATTTGTATTTAACGATACTAGTCTTTTGTCATATTTTTGCAGTTTACTTTTTCTTTTGATTTTTAAAATGCTTTTTCTAGTTCAGATGATTAAAATGTTTATGTCATCAAATTTGCTAATATATTTTCCTTCATAGCTTCTGAGTATTGTTTAATACTTAGGTGTTTTATAATCTAAGATGACAATCAGATTTTTTCTCTCTCTCTCTTTTTTTTTTTTTTTGGGTAATTCTCTTAAAGTTTCCAGTATACCTTCGATTTCTCCTATTTTTGTGGCAGAGCTACTCAGGAAATGAATCCACAGAGCCGCCTTCTTTCCTAGCTCATTTGCAGCAGCGGCAAGCTGCTAGGGAACAGGAGGAGAGAAATAAGAGACAGCAAGCTTTTGGAGGAGCCCAGCGCTGCACACAATAGGTGCTTAGCACACCTTTGTTGAAAGAATACACTGTGGGCTTTTGTCTTTACTCAGCAGGGACATAGCTCCTTCGGCTTTGCCAAGTACTTTCCAGACGTTATCACTTGCACAGCCCCAAGATTTCCTGCAGTAGACAGAGAAACTGGGGATAGGGTCGGGGGTGGCTTGGTCAGCACTGGCCAGAGCTGGACGACAGCTTTATAGAGGAAATGCCTTGCAGATGCCACTGGGGGGGGGGGGTTCCCTCCTCCTGTCACCAGGACTTGGTGACTGGAGAATTTCAAACAATGACAGTTTCTACTGGGAGGTAGCTCGTTTTGAAGAAGGACTTGTGACTTTAGACAAAACAAATAGTATGTAAAATGCATTTTGTCCTGCAAACTGGGGAGCGAGCTGGGTGTCCTGCTGTGGTTTCCATTCTTTTTCTTGTCACTTTCTGCCATCTACTGGCCACAGCGCAAATTACTCCGACGTTGCTTGAGGTTATACCTATGCCGTCCATGAAGAATACAGGGAATAGAGAGGAGAAAGGCTCACCCTCAGCCCATAAGCGATGAAGCCACATGCTTAAGACTAATTTTCATGGGACCAGGCTGAAAGATTTATGTCTGAAGCTGGTCTTCTGACTTGCCTGCCTCTAAGTTCCACTGAACAGCATTCTTATAACCTGATGCCAAGTTCCTGATTTCGGCAGTCCCATCCTGGGTTGTAAGTCTCACTTGTACTCAGATGATTAGTGCTTTGGGTCTAGATGTCAAAATATTTATTCCCAAATTTCACTTGTAATTGTCAAGGGGCCAAAGAGTCCCATCAGATCAGCCATGTAACTTTTCATTAGGCAGAGATCCTAGCTCCACTGAAAGCCAGGGACCATGTGGGCATCTCGCTCCTGTTATTCTCCATTACTTTTTTTTTTCAAAGTAATAATGGACGTTTAATTAAAAAAATATTTTAAAATTTTAATTTATTTTTTATTTTAATTTTTTTAAAATTGGGGAACAATGTTGTGGAGGGCGTTTTTTTCCAGGACCCATCAGTTCCAAGTCAAGTAGTTGTTTCAATCTAGTTGTGGAGGGCGCATCTCAGTGGCCCATGTGGGGATCGAACCGGCAACCTTGGTGTTATGAGCACTGTGCTCTAACCCAATGAGCTAACCTGCCACCCCTAGACATTACTTTTTTATGTTTTACTCTCACAGGCCAAATGAGTCTCTCCAATGACTTTTAATATTCATTCAACAAATGCTTACTGAGCAACTACTATGGCCCACACATGGTGCTGGGGACACAGGGAAGATATGGTCTCTGTCCTCCTGCTTACAGACAAACAGAAAGTCAGTTAGTTGCACATACATATAAAACAGTCAGTTTGGGGCAGGAGGGTGTTGATTTAAGCCAGATTTGTTACTTAAATACATTTCACGGAGGCCCCTGGAGAACTCAACTAAAGTATTTTTTCAGGTAGATCTCTTTGGGTGATTTCCAGGCACAGGCTGATTGACCAATGAATCTTTCTTTCAGGTCTTTCTTGTTTTTGGGTTCACTCTTGCATTCTTTCATAAAATGTGCCCAAATATTAAGGAAAGGTAACCCTTTCCACAGCCCCAGCCACTGGCTGGTCATTGTCCCCAGGAGAAGACCCCAGCTGAGAATAAAAATGATACATCTTTACAGTCTAAGTTCAAAGAAACATCCTTCCCTTTTGCCAGACACCCTACCCCAGGCTTGTAGGAACGTGGGACTGGACAGCCAGGAGATATAGTGGATTCTGTTGGAACTCCTTAACCCCAGAAATGGAGGTAGCACGTGATAGTGTTAGGACCTGGGGAGACACTATTGTCCCTCTGGAAGCTGGGGTTGGTGGGGAAATTGGTCAGGCTCCCCCAGGGACATCATAGCCATAGGTGCTACCCGGGACACTGTCGGCCAAGGCAACAGACACTGTAATGTGACCAGTGAAGTGGTGCCAGCCCTGGGATGTAGAGTAGACGGGACAGAGAAAGTGGAGGGTTACCTCCTATGTCTAGTCCCTCTCACACAAAGAGACTCACTGCCAACCCCCCAACCCCCACTGCTGGTTTTCCATAACCTGTCCAAGCGAATGAGATCAGACAGAGAACCAGACCAGACCAAGGGTGTGACACCCCTGCCCCTCTCCTCCCCATTCTACAAGAGTTCCATTATCTGCGTGAGGCTAGCAAGGAGACAGAGCTAGGAATGGAGAGTAACCGAGATAACAATAACACCCAACTTTCCTGGGTCAGGATGAGTTGCGAGACCTGGATAATGTAAGGAGCCTGCTCTCAGCAGAGAAAAGCTGACAAATAAAATGATTCTTATTTTGCTTCTATCTGATGCTGAATATATGATTCATGCTTGCTACAAGTGTTGTATTGTATGCCACCTTAAGGACACAAAGGTGAAAAAGGTGGCCATGGGTCAGAGTGGAGACCGCCCTGGCTTTGGAGGCAGACAGAGGGTGTTTGCATTCCCACCACTAGATTCGTGGCCTTCATTCATCTCTGCCTTTGTTTCCTCATCTGAAAAGTGGAAATAATAATGTATTCCTTTCAGAATTCTTATAAGGATTAAAAATGTATATAAAGCATGGAGCATTGTACATTACCTATTAATATTATGAGGAATAGGTTGTCTTGCTCTCAAGGTGCTTGTAGCCTAGTTTGGAGTACTAAGACGATCATAATAATCATCACAATTATTTTTGTAACAAGCAATGCCTTCGCAAGTCAGAGAGGAGTTTGAAGTAGGGGGAGAAGCACCCCACTGACTTCCGTCACATAGCTGTGGTTTGTGTAGTCCAGGGTATTCTAAAGTTCCAGAAAATAAAATATGACTGAGGAACGCTATCATCCTGCATCGGAACCCCCTAATTAGGGAAGGAGCATCTTTAGAATTAAAGTGGCATCAAAGCCAAGAAGCGGGTTTCAGAAAAAGGAATTCCTGGTATCTGAACTCAGAACAGGGGTTTTCACTCCTGGTTTATGAAAATGAGAAAAACCCAAAACGCCATGAGTGCTTATTAAGCTCCTTCAATGTAAGAATTATGAACAGTGACGTGTCACTCTGCTCAGAGGCAGGGGCTAGGCCAGGTGGCTTTAAAGTTTGTTTTGCGTTATGGTGTTTAGCGCATCTGGTGGAAGGATGAACAGAACCTGGACAGTTAAACGGGAAGTCCCCCATCATTACAGGCCACACACAGTTGTCTCCTAACTATCTATAACAAGTCAGCATCCACTCAGGACGAGGACGTCTGCATATTTTTAGACAGAAAAGTGCTGTCTCCTTGTCATTTTGTAGACAATGCATTTCTCTCTGCTTCCCTTCCTTAAGCCTCCTGGTATCTCCGAAGAGAAAGGAGCTACCTGGTAAATAAAGATAAGCTGTGCTTATTAGCAGAGATTTGCCAGGGAAGAGGCTATTTAAAAATGGATAAGAAGGTAATTGTGTTTCTCTGGCTCTAAAGCAGGGCCTGGCCTCCCAGAAGAGCTGAGCAAGTGTGCATGCCACCCCGGCCTGACCTGGGGTGGACACATTCGAAGCTGCACTCGGTTGTAGGAACCCTCAGGCCTCTGAAGTTGCTGAGTTGTCCTGACAGTTGATTCCCTCCGCAGCGGGCTGATGCTCTGCCAGGAGAGTAAAGTGCTGTCGTTTTTAGACCGATCCTTGGAAGAAAAGAGACAGTTCCGCCCCGGTGCCAGGTCGTACCTGACTGAACCGTTGTGCACCTCACCCCCGCATGCTCCGTAGCAAAGACGCGTGTGACGTTTCCTGGGAGAGCCGGGTAAACCTCTAAGGAAATGGAGAATGGTGGCAGAGGCCATGTCTCCATGATGTGCAACATCTGGTTCAAAACTGAGTTCAGTTCGCTTCCAGATGTTTCCACATGCATAGAAGTTTGCCAATGGGAAGGCAAAGCGATCTCTTGACAGAATGTTCTACTTTCCACCTGATTGTTCTGGAGAGAGTGACCTGTTCTTCAGTCATGTTTGCTTTTAGATGTGAAGAACTGATATTGGCCAAAAGACGAAGGCACCCATCTTTCTCTATCCACTGTTCATAGCGTGACTCCCCCACCCCCCATCCACACCCTGAGCCTAATGAAAGCAGGGAGCCCTGTGCGGAGAGGACCAAGTGCGCTCTTTGTCCTCACATGAGCTCAGTTCATCCCGATCGTGCTGATTCTGTGGGATTCCCAGAAAATAAAGGCCAGGGACAGAGCACCAGGGAGATGACCTGGTCCGCTTGCATCTGCCTCCTTCCCACATACCCGCTGTTTGTGAGAGGACCTGGGTGAGGGAAGCTGAGCTTGGAAAAACGTTATGCTGAGAAATATGAATACCTTTGCAGGCCCCACATTTTCTTCTCAGGCTAATTTATGAGCATAATGTGTGAGTGTGTGTGTGTGTGTGTGTGTGTGTGTGTGTGAGTGAGATACCTCAGTGTCATAAGGCAGAACACAAGGGCTATTTGCTAGTAGTTGGGGATCAGTTGTCAACCCTCCACCCACACAAGTTTTTGCGTAAAGCCAAAAAAACCTAAACAAACAAACAAACAAAAATCCTGGTTATTTGCCTCATCTGGTTATTTGGATATTTCTGAGGAATAAAGAATAGCTGTGAATGGAATGTTATTGAACCATCCATTTTCTGCTGTGACTTACATTGCTTTTAAGTGTGGAAATTCAGTTTTTAAATTTCCAGACTCTATCTCTTCCTGGCATTTTCTCTTCAGCTTCCTTTTTTTGGTGTGTTTGTGTGTGTGTACCCCAAGATTTAGTTAGTATGGCCCCAATCTTTAATTTACCTCCTCTCTTTTCCCCTTGCTTCTTCCTGTGTGTTTTAAATCATTTCAATAAATCACATGATTGGAGCATTTTAGCTTTTTCTGTGAGCCTTTCTGTTCTCTGATCTTTGGCCTGGTAATATTCTTCGGAGGTTACCATTGCATCAAAGTAATTGCTCATATGACAACATTGATCAGAGTTATTTAATGCTGGCAAAAATCCCCAAATTTAAGAGGTTTAACATTGTTATTTTGCTCAGCAATAACCCAACACGGATGTTCCTTGTCAGGCAGCTTTCCTGGGTAGTTCTCCTTAAAGCTCCCACCTGGTAACACGGGAACCTTCCATCTTGTGGCCATGTCTCCTCAAAGTCTTTGGAAATCCTCTCCATTAAATAGGCAGATAGAGAGAGTGGAAGATTACACGTGGGAGGATTTTAGGGGGCAAAACTAGAAATGGCATACATTACTCTCACCCACATTCTATTGGCCAAAACTCAGTCACATGTCTGTGCCCATGTGCAAGGGAGGCTGGGAAATGTAGTCAGGCTGTGTGACCAGGGGAGAAGGGAAAAGGGAACCTGAAGAATCAGCCAGTCTGTGTTGGAGTGTGACTACAAACTAACACCAGCTCTGAAGAGAGGGTGTGGAATCTTCATTCCTCAAAATCACTGTTGCAGGATTATTTCTTTACCTCAGGGCAAGGTGGTGGTTGAAGCTGATGGCTCCTTAAGCCAATTACACAAATAATCAATGTTCATTTTAGAAAAATAAGAAAATACAGATTCAGGCGACGAATTGTATACATTTTAATCAAAGGTGTACTATATTGGTACAATTCTGTGAATAGTAAGGAGTGTGTGGCTTGATCTATTAAGACTATGTTGAATCATAGAATGGTTTAAAGCAAAGAATTAAATAGAATAATGGAATTTTGGAACTAAAAGAAACCTTACAAATTATTTAATCCAAGACCTTAACAGATAATGGAACTGAAAGCAAAGCAGAAGAAAGGTCCATTTCCTGAGCTCTGACCAAGCTCTGATGTCGATATTCTCTGCATTCCATGGGGAAGCGTAGTAACTTGACTTACCCCAACTCACACAGCTATGGAGAGAAGTGAAACTGGCACCCAGTGCGTCAAGTTAGGAGTCAGTGTGCTCTTCACATATATTTAATTAGCACCCTTCCCCTCCCCCTGCCCTGCATACATAGATACATTCATGCTCCTCTTCCAAGCATCCCTGTGAGTTTAATTTACAGTCCATTGAAATGGAAAGAAGAAGTGATTAATGTGCATTATTCTCAAAATGTGAGGCTAGCAGGTCTGTGGTGTTACATCTGTAACAGCATCATTTTCACAGCTTGTATGCTATTTTGCAACCAGCGCCAAAGTATTTTGCGTGGTCGTCACCAAGTTTGAAGAGAAATGAGATCTTCTTTTCACTGGTCTGGAAAAGAGCAAGTTGCAGTGGCTGACTTCAGAATGACCCATTGTTCTGAGCCTAACAGGTGCAGGTTTTGACACTAAGGGTCGGATCCCATCACCACTCGAGTTGCATGGATCACTGACCTTGAAAGAGGTCTGCACACACATCAGTGTGGGATCCGTCCTTTAGGAACCACGGCCACTAATCTGAATGGCTATTTAGAGCTGTGAATGGCATTTAACAGGCGTTCCTCCATTCTTTCATGCTCATTGAAGAATCTCAGTCCTTCTCCTGCTCATTAGAACTGACACTTCCCAGGCCAGAGGGATGACCAGGGTGAATCAGAGAGGTGAGATCTTCATCCTGAAGGATGGGGACAGTTTGGGGCCAGCTGGGGATGAAAGAAGTCACTACTGGCAATTGGGACTTGGAGCTTATAAGTGTGTCTCCATTACAACAAACATAGTTAGGTGCAATAGCTCAAAGATACCTAGGTTTAAAAGTTAGATGAGCCGAGCAAGTCATTTTATAAATAGTAGCCTATTAAGAAAATGAATCCTTCATCTCTTATGCATACACCACCTGCCCACTCCTGATTTCTCAGATAAACAGGTATTTTCCTTCTGAAACCGGTTTAATGTTCCGTTTTCATTTTATTTACGTCATTTAGTGTGTAGTTTGCTTTTGTATACATGGTGGTCATGTTTATGGCTTTGGCTAATTTCTTGATATCAAAATATAAGAAAGGACACTACAAATATTTTAACAATCCAGATGGATTTTGAGGGTACATGGCCGCTGCATGTCTATGGCTATTTCATGGAACAAATTTGTTTGTTCTTGGGTATAAATTAGGCATTTACCTAATTTTGTCTCAAGCTGAAATTAAGTAAATACTTACAACAGCACTTAGCATGCAAAGTCATTGAAAGAAAAAATTGACTAATATTTATTTTATTTTAAATTGTATTGAGATATAATTGACAATAGACCATTTTGTAATTTTAAGGTATACAACCTGTTGATTTGATGCTTTTCTTTATTGCAATATGATTACCATCAAAGGAGTAGCTAACACCTCTATCACAACACACAATTACAATATCTTTTTTTGTGATGAGAACAACTAAGATCTAGTCTCTTAGCAACTTTGAAATTTATAATACAGTATCATTGATTATGATCACTGTGCTGTGCATTAGAACTCAAGAACTTATCTGCTAGTTGCAAGTCTGTACTCTTAAATGACACCTGTCATCCTATTGATCTCCAGGGTTGATTCAGCCTGTCTGGCTGGCTAAGTGGTGTCCCCTTCCTCCCTCACTGCTCCATGGACGTGCCTCCCAAAGTTTCTTGTTAGGTGGAGGAGGACTCCCTTCCCTGATAGAAGAGAACAGTTCTTCAGTCAAGGGTGTACGAGTGGCTGTGCTCCCCGGATAGAACCTCCAAACACACTGTCAAGATTTTATTACCCTCAATTTTGCATATGGAGGATAGTGAGGTAATATAAATTTCTCAATGTATAAGACCATGGCAGATCGCTCATGAGAAGCCAATCTGTTTCAAACCCCAGGCTATTTCATGAAATACTGTTGCGTCCCAAAGTGACATGATGAGATGGTGTATTAATTAAATAAATGAGTGAATAGTTCTGTTCACAAAATAGAACGGCAAAAGTTAGCCTGAAGGAAACGGAATAGCTCATTGGCTGTGGTTTCTTTCCTCTTTAGGGAGTTGTTGTCATCCGTTCAATGCTTATTACTACTTAGGTCTTCAGCTCTCTTTCAGGATAATTTAGGAAACTAAACTTAAAATCTTCATTTGTATTTGTTCTACAAAAATATAATTCTTCACTAAGTAATTAGTTTTGTTATTTTTACCAACCTCTCCCTATTTATAACAATCAGTTTGTATAATTAATTCCAGCATTTTCTGCACTAGCAAAATATGTCACCCAGGAAAGATAGAAAACTAAACTCTTAAGTGTAAATAAAGTTACTATTTTGTACGGGGTTTATATAGCCTTTGCTTTCCTCCTCTATTTCAGAGGAAGATCATTATCTTATTTTTATCTATTATTAATCTCTCTTGATGACAATTATCAGCATTATTCAGCTAAAAGTTGCCAATTATTTCCTTAACTGTGACCACTAATTTTCTTACTTTCTGCCTGTCATTTTTAGGGCACATGAATGTTCATGCTTACTGTCTCCATTTTTCCTTCTTAAGATAAGGATGGGTAAAATCCCTTCTTCAATACTTGCGACCTGATAATTTACTTGCTCAGAGATCACCCTCCATTTTAGTAAGTGATTTCTTATTGGAGACTTCAGAAAACCAGAATATATTCAAGACATGGTTTTGCCTTCACTGATTATTGTGTATTTACCTTTCCCAGTAATCCAGACCTATCAGAGCATCTGGCACAGCTCAATAAATGTTGACCCCAGTGTGGTCTTCATAACAGTATGGGATAAGCCAGGTACATTTAATCACCCATTGTTGAAATGCAAATGTCCTTGTTATGCATCCAGTGTCCAAAGGTCTAAGATTCTGATTTGAGAGAAATGAATAATAAATGCCTCCTCCTTCTGCAGTTTAAGTCATTTTTGCACAGCCCTCCCATCCTCAACAGGATAGTGAGTTTCCCTTTGATATCCCACAATCTCCATATTTGTTTCATTTCCTCTTCCAGAGCCACACACTTATTTATCTATATGTTTTGGGGTTGTATCTACTTAGTGAAAGAACGTTTTCAGTAACCTCCTCTGCTTTTATGATGTTTCTGTTAGCCTTCCCCTTTTATTAAATAAGTTGACCTGGGTCCCATCAAAGAAGGAAGGGTCCATCAACATCCGGGATTCAGCTAACCCAGAGTCAAGACACATAGCATTGGAAGCAAAATTGAATGCTGAGTGTTGCTCCGTTAGAGAGGTTGAGACATCATGGCTGACTGGAGTAGCACTGAAGGTGAGTGATGGGCATGCAGAGCCTGTGTCTCAGGAGGAATGTGCGTTTTTGAAAATAAGGGTAGAGAGGAGAGATGACCTAAGAGCGAAAATATAAATATGATGGTTCATTGTAAGGAATCAGGGTTGAGACCAATACGAACACTGGCTTTTCAAGTCTCAAATGAGCCCATCTGTCTTGTTTAGATTTGGCTTTTATTAAAATCTATTATTATAGTAAAATGATGGCAATCATCTTTTGGAACTGACATGACATAGAGAGAATACTCATTGCTGATCACTTGATTATTTGGGCATAATTCATGTTCCCAGTGGAAAACGTGGTATAAGCTAGAACTGACGGTTTGATGTGAGATTGGTAAACATGTATCCTACCTTAAGAAAAATCTGTTATTATAATTGCTATTTTTTGCTTTTGTCTCTTTAGAAGCTCTCTCTGATGTTCTGATATTATGGTAGAATGCATTTGGATGGCGGGGGGAATCATTTTAAAAATTGGGTGACCTGTTAAGAGCTGTTTTGAAAGCTTCATGGTTAGAGTGGGAAAGGCAGAGGGGTATTTGCCAACATCCTCACATTAGGAAAGATTATTTGGCAGGAATGAGATTTCAGGAACTGCTCGAGTGAAGGGAACATTCTAACCAGCAGAGTGTGCAGAGAGGATGCTCAGAGGCAGGGCTGGCGGAACTGAACGGAGAATCCATGTGATGTCATGAAACGATTATGAAGCTGATGCTGATTGTGTGGACGCTGCTGCCCTGAATTTGTCCATATCTGACACTCATGGTGTGTCTCAAATACCTTTTCCATGTTGGTGAATAAGGTCTGGGTCAGCTGGAGTAAGTAAGCAATTGAGATGGCAGGCAGAAAAATAAGATGAAGAAAAAAGCAATGTGATATGGAAGTGGCTTCCCTCGTATCATAGATAAACATACACAAATAATTTCATCCCACTGCCCCATATTCCCATCTCTGTGAAATTCTGGCCCAGCTCAATTAATCAGTCTTTTATGAAGGCACATGTATGTCCCCAGCAATGTAGGATGATCTCCTTCTTGTCACCGTGACAGCATTTTCAGCCTTTGTTATCCCCCTTGTGGGTGGAGACCAGGCCTTAATTCTTCTTCACGGGCCTATAAAAAGTGCTTAATATCTATTGTTGAATCAAATATAGATTCACATGCAAGGAAGGTATGGAAGTAATGGTCCTATTTGGACTGAATTGGCAAGCCCCGCTCTCAGTTTGTAATGATCACGTCCATATTCCTATGTGCACACACACACGTGTTTTAAGCTTTACATGTGTACACACATGTTTGAAGGCAGTTGTGGGTAGAGGGTTGGCATTTAGGCTCCGGATAGATAGAAGTGTATCACAATCCACCTGTGTCATATTGGGCAAGGTTAAAGCTATCCCACTGAAGTATTTTCTTGTGTAACTGGGATGTACTAGCATCTGCCTTATAAGACAGTTATCAGAATAAAATAATACAATACATGAAAAGCACTGAGAACAATCCCTTTCACTCATGATTATGTGATAAATATTAGCTATTGATAATATCGTTATTATAATGGTCTTGCTTACAAAGTCTATCATCTGTGTAAATCTTGCCTTCAATCCAAGATTATAAACTTCTTCTGTTTCTCTTTCTTCTATGTTTCATAGCTCAGTCTTGAGCATAGAGAAAACATCTAATAATTTTGTACTTTTTAATTGTTGGAATTAGGGATACACTAGGGCCTGGAGAGCAGATGGCCCCTCACAATATTTCCCTGAAACGTCCCAGGCAGTAAAAGTGTAAAAGTAAATGATAGTTCTGAACCCACAAGGATCCCATATTTGGTCAGAAAGGCCAGGGACCTCTGGAGCTTTCTGAGATGGTAGTAAGAAATATTTATAGCTATAGACAAAACCTTTTTCAACAAATAGCACTAAAAAAGAAACTACGCTTCTTCCAAGTTCTAACCAGGCCCCTGTTTTAGCAGTGCTAAATTTCAACATGGCTGATGAATTTGGGCAATTTTAATTTTTTCTTGTTGCTGCTTTTTTTTTTTTTAAAGAATGAGATTTGAATGTATGTTCTGGTTCATTGCTATGTCCTGAATTAATCTTATCTGGGATAATGTTGGTTTCTAGGGTAAAGAAATTAGCCTAGGAATATTTAGTGCAACTTTTCACACTTTATTCCAGCAGAAAAGGGAGGAGGACCTAGAAAGATTGTGGTGTTGGAAAAATATCTTCATCTCTTTTTCAAACATTTTGTGATGAGTGAGACTTCACATTCCTGTTGCTAAATAAATGCCCCTTCACCATGAAACCATCAAATATTTCAAGAGAAATTAAATCCTTTAGACTCTGATTCTTTTACACTCGACTCAACAGAATCTTTTGTAAGAGCAATTTGATAGCTAAGAAACCCCAGGAGCCTTTATTCTTGAACTAGGAGGTCACATTTTTGCCAGTGCTCGTTGCAACTTGAACCGAGAGGAGCTCAAGTTCAGCTTCAAATTTGGAACCCACAACCTTGAGTGAGTTCCAATGCCGGTAAAATCCATTCTCCCTGCAAACTCGCGCAGAGGCCATGCTTGGGATACAATGGACATCTTAGAAAAGCATGTGTTCTGGGAAAGGAAAGAACTGTTAGGCCCATTCAGGTATGTCCCAAGGTCAGGTCACAGGCAGAAGTTAGGCCATGCAGTGGCATCCTGGGACAGCTGAGAAGTCGAATTCTGGAATCGTGTACCCACGGGCCAACATGGCAAAGGAGTGAAACATCAGAGGTCGTGGGCTGAGCTCTCAATGAATTCCTTGCAGTGAATGCTCACTACATGTGTTCATTCATTCCTTTAACAAATACCCATTGAGCAGGTGCTGTGAACAAACATTGTCTAAACATTGGAAATACAGAGGTAGCAAGGCAGAAGTGTCAAAGGTAAACAAAGATAAACAAAGCCGGACACTGGTTAAAGCAGGAAGGAAAGAGCTGAGTCAGTGATAACCATTGCAACAGCGAAACGAGTCCGGCCTGAGCCGAACTCAGCTTCAATCTGTACAGAGGTGCTGGACGTTTTAAGAGGAGAATGAGGGATTAGAGAGGGGAGTGCGTGGGGCCTCAGTAGAGTCGTGGAAGTAAATTCCACAAAGCATTGGGAGGTTGGTCCATGGGAAACCTCTCTGGGTTTGCTAACTGGTATTTATGAAGGTTAGGCTCCTCCTCTCCGACAGAGACTGGGAGACACGGGCCCTATCTACAGGTGTTGGCTGGAACAAACAGTCAATTCTTTTGGCAGGCTTGAGTTTTCTCAGGCACTTTAAGGGGATCTTAGGGATGTGGCCTTAAGCTGTTAGTGTTTGTTCAGATCTTTATAGGCCAAGGTTGAGGCCTAGTCAAGAAGAGAGCTCAGAGGAGCCTGACTAGAGTTTGGTCCAGAAGAGAATCTTGATCCTTCCCTTGTAGAATTTCATTCTAATGGGAAATTAGAGAATAACACTTTAGTGAAATTCTTTAATATGACTTTACAGTAAGAATACTTGTTCTGTCCTTTAGATGGTCCCAGCAGGATTAGTAAAGAGGCAATTTGTTAATTTTCTATGGAATTGATTAACTTGGGACATTCATGTCAGAGCTACCCTGAATCAGGTGCAATGTGTAAATGAGATCATGCTGTTTTGACGTGTTCATTTCATGTCCTCAAAAAAGTCGACCAAGATGTTTGAGTAAGGTACGTTTCCCTTTGGCATACCAGCAAGAGCTACGTGTGTTGTGTTCAGAAAGTCTGAACTCACCCAGATCAATGGTTTGGATACGTCATTTCCAATATACAAAGACATCTTTTCTCTATTTTGATGTTGACACGATGATTTGTACACGTTCAGAACTAACCACTGCCGCGAGTCTTGAAATGACTTCTTCACTCCATCAACCACTCAGCATCTTCTCACCAGTTTTGTATTTTCAAAGTGGAAAACTCATAATCTCAGGGCACAATACAAATCTGAGCAAAAGTAGGACCTGAGTTCTGGTTCCAACTCTGTCACACTTCCTCTATGACACAGGACAAGTCAACCCCTTGGGACTTCAGTTTCCTGCCCTCGGCTCAGCAGGACACAGTGAGGTGTGGCCAGATGGAAAAGTACTGTGAAGATTAAAACATGCTATGCATGTGCTACTTTCCATGAATCTCATGAGCATAAATCGTGCTCAGAGCACCGAGTGCTAGATTAGGCACTACGGGGAGGCAAATTATGTGGACGACACGGTTCCTACCCTTAAGATACTGACAATTCCTTTGCGTTGGAATTCAAAGTGAAACATGGAAAGAGGCTGTGATTTTTGTTGTTGTAGTTTTGTGTTTTTTAGGACAAGGGGTTGAAAAGAGCATGAATACATTTTTTCTTCTGTCTTAAGCCCTACATATGAGTGGCTAGAAAGCACTTTATATTTAATGTGCTATTGTGATTTATTAGAACATGGGATGGAAAGTAAAGTAGTGATCCATCCACATATGCAAAGAGACCAGCCACCTGCTTCTCTGATGTAATGTGTGATTATCAGCACTGCACATCACGTGGTGCCTCCCATGGTGGGATCTTTGCTAGAATGATGACTGATAGCCCCTGAGTGGGGACATGACTGTTTCGAAGAGCCTTTTTTCCTGAGAGGCATTATTTATCCAAAATGGATGAGCATCTCATTTCTTATCTCCATCTTTAACTGAAAGTTTCACTTGAGTTAAATTTAACAGTGACAGAGGTTCAAAGTCCTGTTAACTCCACAGGCCTTGACTTCTTGTTTATTCTGGCCCCTTATCAATACTCTCCAGAGTTTGGTGCTTGCAGCAGTAAAATGGAGCAAAGACATACTGTCCGCATCTCAAAGAGGTCCTTAGTATTCGGACCTGGGGCGCCAGGCTGCCTCCTCCTCCAACCTGCTGCCTCCAGATGAAGTGACAGCTGGGGACTGAGTCTGCAGTGAGGGCAAGGCAGCCGAAGGGACAGGAGACAGGACACTCCGTACTCCTCTGGTACCTCCCTCTGTATGAAAATGATGCTGCTGGGAGAAGCACTCACAGCCTAGTAAGAGAGTTAATAGCAAAAACCTTCGCTATAAAGCCCAGATTGATGGAAATCCTAGGCCCGGCTTTCCTTTGGCTTGAAATGCATGCTCTGGCAAACGCAAGTTTATTGATGAAATACCTTGACAATATCTTTCACAGTCTGTTGCTGCCATGACCAACTGAGCAAATCCTGCTCTCCCCCTCTGCTCCCTAGAGGAATGCCTCAAGGCCACCCTGGAAAAAGCGAGTGATCGATTAGTGATGAAATTGGCCAACTTACCAATAACCATAAATTGCTTTGTTCTTCCCACAGAAAGAATACCAGCTCAGTGTGTAGCCTGTGCCTGGAGACGGAGGATGGGAACCCTGGCCAAAATTAACATAGATGAGCTTTCATAACGAGCACAATGACAATAATATGAGTGGCTCACATGTCTGTCTTGTTTTTGATGAATTTAAAATGTTTCGTATAGTCTCACGATCGGATATTTATATTTGCAGAAGACATGCAATGGTCGTCAAGATTTCGCCAGAGCAGGCTTCTCTCCCCTATGTTTAGGTGGATGAGAGTGTCATGGATGAACATGTAAATTTTAATGTGTATAAAATACTTGGAAAGGCAGCAAAACAACGAGAAGACCCCCTAGGAATCTGCAGTCCCCTTGAGGAAATAAAATCTGCACATGAAACATTGTGAAAATAAATACAAAACAACATGTCAAAAAGAACAAATTGATAAACACAGTCACTACTTTTATTGAGTATTTTTGAAATCATAAACTTAATTTTTTAGTTTAAGAATAATATTAATCATCGTATACAAATGTAGGAAATACATAAAATAATAAAGATAAAAATAACTATTAATTGCAATCCACCACTCCAGAAAAAGAAAAGAAGTCACTTAACATTTTAATATAGTTACTTCTGTTTTTTTAAGCTTATAGACTTTACTTGTAGAAATGTACTTCCCCCATACTCTATTTACTCTTTAAAAACAAAACAACATAAAATTAAAAAAAATAAAAAAAAAAAAAAAAAAAACAAAACAACAATGTGCAGTAGTGTTAAGTACATTCACATTGTTGTATAGACAATTCTGATATTCTTAAAAAGACATGGACACATAGATATGGTAGTTTTTTATTATGCTTATTTTTATAAGTAATGTATTTTTTCAGTATCATGAATAATTCATTTTCCATGCAAGTACATGTATACGTGTAGTTATATATGTATACATCATTAATATTTGAATTTCTAAAGACAAAATTATATAAGAGATATTAAATGAACTTGCCTTTAGGATGATTTTATGAATTATCTTGTGAAAGCAGATTTGTGTATACAATTTTGTTTCCTGATTTCTTTTTTTTTAATTTAACATTGTAGCATGGGCGTTTGGTTACTTGACATAAAAAAGGCCAGAGGGATTTAAGGTAAAGAAAGGAATTTAATTTATCAGGGAGAGATTTCTGGAGGAGGTGAGCATGAAGGTTGGCGAGGGGGTTAGAGGGAGCAGGCCCCACAGCCACCTCATCCACTGCCAGCCTGTTGGCTGTCTTTCCCGCTACTCTGACCTTTGAGGCATTCACAGGTGGCAGGCCAAGTTCAGTGTCTATCACAGGTGAAAGACAAAGGAAAGTTCCGTGCGTTGTAGTGAAGTGAACCAGCCCAACTACTGAAAATCAGGCTTCCCGCTTCTTGTATACTGAGTAAAAATGCCCTCTTTCAGGTTGTAAGATAATGACGCTCTTGTTGAAGGCAAGAGGAGAGGATACTGAAAGGCAGATACTTACCTGCTGCCTCTAATATTATGTTTCAAGATACACAAGCAAATTAAAAAATACTCCTTAAAATATGAAATAATTCCAAAAATTTCATGCCGTTAGTAACAAGTAGCAAGCAGGTCAGATGCCAGAGAGCTTGAATTGGATCCTTGGGCTTAACAAGTTGAGACCCTGGGTTCAGTAGTCTTCTTGAATCAGTGATTCATATCAATTGATACACATCACTACCCATTTTATCCAATAATCACACTGGCTGCTGACAAGCTGAGAGATTATGTTGTCAGGTTGTTGGTGGGGGTGGAAGTAGCATGTGTGACTGAGGTCATAAAAAATTCACTTACTTTGTAAAAAATCTGAATATACAAATTGCTCTGTGGAAAGATATCTGGGAACTAGATTTAGTTTTGTTTTAACTGATTGAGTGATCTTAGACAATCACTCAATTTGCTCTGTGCTTTGGGTTCCTTTTCAGTGTAATGGGTTTAATACTTTCCAGTACCTACTAGGGTTTTTTTTGTTTTGTTTTTTAGCTGAGCCCTCCTGCCACCTGTTGACAGCTCAGCAGCTGCTCAGCTTGGGCCGGGAAACTCTTGAGCTAGCTCTTAACCAACTGAGCCAATCGACCGGCCCAGCCTACTAGGGTTTTTATGAGGCTCGAATTTGATAATAGATATGGAAACACTTTGAAAATTAAAAATGCAATGTAAAGATATTATTAGATAGTGGCTTTTATTATACAACAATCCCATAAAATGGATTGGAAAGTGAATTAAGATTCACTGATTCAAAATTGGTTTTCCATATGGACTGAATGAAGTACATGACTGACTATTATGTTTGGAAGTAAGGAGGAAAAACTTTCTTTGTTGATAGGTATCTACATGAACTTCTCATAATAAAAATAGAGCATCTTTGAAAAGATACATCACTAAAAATACCCATTAGTCAAAAGAAGATAGTTATTCTATATAGAGCCTAATTTCATCTCTTTGTGATCATGTTTGAATTTCTATTAAGGCATCTGATTGCTGCTTGAGACAAGGACTGTGCATGAGCCATGGCCCCACCACTGGTGCCTAGGTCAAGGTCTGGCATATAGTAGGCATTCAATGCTTATTGAATGAACGAGTGAATGAACAATGGTGTTAGACATGGGTTTTAGGTGTTGAGGAAGTAAGGTAGTGCTACTGACATCTATTACACATATTGCTATGTACCATTTAGAGAGCTAGGGCTTCAACTCCATATGCTATAATATTAATAAAAAATTTTTGGTAAAATACTTTATTAGCTATTGCATGATAATGACTGTGTTCCTGAAAGACACAAATGGTGAGGGAAGGGTGCAGACCATAGATTATTTTGTAGAATTCATCCAAGCTATGGGGCACGCACCCATCCACCTATGTACTCAGCAAATACATGTCTATGAAATGAACACACACACACACACACACACACACACACAAACACACTCACACCATTGATTCCCACCACCTGGTCTGATCATAAAAACCAATAATTTTGAAGTAAGTTTGGAAGAAACAGGCCTTCTTGTTTTACATTTGAAGAGAGATGCTGAGTGACGGCTTAAGACATAGTATCAGTGTCTGACTTCTTTAGTAGCTTAGGCTCTGACTGGGGCTGGAGTCTAGGAGCCTAGACTGGATGGGTGAGTGGACAGAAGTGCTATGTGGCTGCAGACCCTGAGTGTGACATCAGTCCCAGCAGTGGTGGTCCAAAGGATGAAGTCTAAGATCTGGGGGGAAGTTAGGAGAGAATAGTTTAAGAAGCAGACCTTGGAAGGGTCCCCCATATAGCACTGCAGAGAAACTGAAGCAAGAGGGAAAGAGTGAGAACCTTTCACTAGGGTCCTGCCACCCAGCCTGTCAGGGAGGCTCAGCTAGTTCAGATGAGTGCAGAATCAGACCTGGAGCTCGGAGGTTCTAACCCGAGGTGATTTCAGAAGGCCAGCACAGAAAGCAACACCTTCTGCCAGCAGGACAATGTGCTGAGCTTGTTCCAGAGGCACACAACCAAAAGCAAAAGGTCAGCATGCTGGACATGGTGGCAGGTGCCACCCAGACCCCCTTCAGGAGCAGAGGAAGACCCCAGACTGTCAGCTGCTTCCAGGCTATCGTTTCTGCTGAAGAAAACCCCTTCCCTGGACAGCCTGAATCCAATGACTGCTCAAATCAGGACAATTAAGCGATAGCCCCCTCATGCCAGCTCGGAGCAATTCAGGCATCACCCCAGCTTCAGAGCTCCATGTAAGACTAGTTGAGGGCCACACTGAGATGCATCACCTGCTCCCTCTGCCTCTATCTGCTGTCCTCCCTTTCCTTTTCCAGGTGTTGATCCCAAGAACACTGATGATAACCACCTGCAAGCTAATCTTCATTTCAGAGTCGGCTTCTGGGGATCTGACCTACCTCCCTGGCTGATAGTCAGCTTGTCTTTCAGGAGGCTGGCAATGACACGAGTTTGACAACATGGTGTGAAAGCCTATGTCAAGATCTAAAGAAGAGGTGTGAAGACCAGGTAATGTCCCAATATGTAAGCATTTTGCTCTATGATAATACTGCCAGCTCATTTTAAATTTTCAAAGCCATTTCCACAAGGTCAATGACCTTGTGAGATAGGCAGGACTAGGTCTTCCCCCCCCCCCCCCCCCATTTTACTGATTTGGAAACCAACACTAACAGGGTTAGTGACATGAACAAGACTAGCAAGTGGCAGAATAGGGACTTGGAACTGAACTCTTTTGATCTCTGGTTTACTACCCTTATAAAGTATGTGAAAACAGGACTGTCCAAAAAAAATTGGGATTTATGGAAACACCCCAAGCAGGGAGGCAGGAGAATTGCTATAAGGGTCTACTAAAATACAAATACCATGGCATAGATGCATAACCATGGGAAATTACAGCAATGTGCGCATCAGCTGGGGGTGGGGAGACTCTTGGGGATGGTGGAGATGAAGATGGCATGGGATGGTTAAGGAGGCCCGCCTCTCTCTGAGGTGAAAAACAGAAAGTGAGAGACCTGGTGACACTTTCTGGAATTGGTAGTTCTAGCCCCCAACTGAAAAGCAACTTTTCTGTACAGGATTTCATGGACCCACATGAATCACACCATTTCTGTCAAAATATTAATCTTTTGATAATGAAGGATAACTCTCTCTATGGTTACACAAATTGCCCATATAGATTTACATATATAACTTTATATGTTATACATGTAAAATATATATGTATTTTTTCCCCCCACTGATCACTTCCTATGGCTTATCACCCCTTGAACTATTTTCCAAGCATTCAGTGTTTTAGTTGCATGGATGGTTTCCAGTGTAGTCTCAGATTACATTTATTTCTAAAGTATATCTCTGGGTGTTCTAAACATGCACATTGGGGCACAGCGCGGTGAGCCCGTTTTCTCACAGTTTCTTTCCTCGCGAAGTTTCCTTCTTTTTGGTTCTTAGCCGTAACAGGCATCCATGGTAGTTTTCTTTGGGGTGTATCAGCGCCCCCTCCTCCGCCCCTCCCCCCGTTTCCCCCGCCTGCTCTAGCTCCGCCCATCTCCTGAAACAGACCTCACAGTGCACGAGGACCATGTGAGAGAGGGCAAACAAGCTGCTTTCTGGTTTCTGTGACCTGAAGGCGAGTGTGGCACTCAGCACATTCCTATTAGGCAATTAGCTGATTGCTGTCGCCCGCGGCCCCAGCGGTGCTTGGGGACTTCAGTGCCTGCCCACCTCCATTGCTAATAGAGGCATGCTCTCCGACTTTGATAGCTCCCTGGGTTCCATTGCAAAACAACCACAGCGTTTCCATAGCGTATTTCTCAACTACCAGCTTCAGGGGATCTCAGAATTACAGCAACAAATGTGATGAGGTACTGTTTCCAAACAGACATGCAGGAAAATAACCCAAATAAGACCATTAAATAATAATCTTCATTAAAACCAAACCAAACCAAACCAAACCAAATGCAATCATTCTTAAAAGTGTATTAAAGGGGGAAAAACCAAATTGTTTTAAGAGATTAATAATTTCCTCATTAATTGTATTGGATAATTACACATCACTGGTCTTTTCAGAGTAGCACATTTTTTAAATTAAAAATGCCTTTTAGATTTTGCCCTTCCGATGTGCACATCAGGTGTGCAGAGAGCTTTCTAGCATGCAAAAAATGAATCACAATATTACACAGTGTGCTATTTTTTTTATAAGAAGGCAGCCTTTCCTAAAACATTAATCTGCTCCAAAAAGATGCTCCTAATTTAGAAGAAATTAGAGGCAGAGTCTACACAGCAAACACCTCTGCTAACACTTCATTAGTATGTATTTTTACATAATTCAATTAGCCAAAACACATACGCATGCTTGCAGTGCTGTTCTCTGCTCTGGGAGTGTCAGCAAGACTTTAAGCAGATCTGAAACAAAATTGCATAAATGGCATGTAAAGCTCTGTGCATACAAAGATACCTTCAGGGTTCTAATAAATTCATGAAACTTTTTAAAGTATGATTTCCTAGCAGGCAATCACTTTTAATTAACAGGATCACCTACAGCAACACATGTCCTTCAAAAACTTACATTATTTTTTCTTTTTGAATTTCAAAGTTTCTGTAGTAAAAGTTGAATAGCTGAGTAGCTTAACCTCAAAAGGATTCCAGGCTTTTATGACAGTTATAAATCACTGTGGTGCCTTCTTTATAAGAAGAAAAGATTCTTAACACAACAGAGAAAGAAGGAAATCTCTTTTTAGTCATAGCTAGAAGCAAGCATTTTCTCCAAAGGTCAAAAAACTTTTCCTCTGTTAAAGAATAATTTTAAGGACATTGCAGCTACTTGTACAAGTAATCTCTTCTAATTTACTTTATGAATTAAACATTCAATTTCCAGGATTGTGGTTTGACATGGGATGGACTCGCCTCTTTCTGCAGCTGGCTTTGTAGAGTTTTTCCTCTTTAGTTTTCAGTAAACATGGGCCATGGCTGAATGTCGGGTCTTACTTAATGAGCCCTTCTCCATGAGGAAAATGAGACTATCCACTCGCAAAAGGATTCAGTTGAGTGCTTCTTGCCTTCTTTTTCAGGCCTTTGTTTGAAAGACAGGGACATGATCCTAGGCTGTCTAGGGCTAATGGTAAGGTTGGAAAAATCTGAAAAAGAGGCCTTGCTGATTCTGAGATGAGAGAAGAGGAAAGGACACCAAAAAGAAACCTGTTCACTTTCCCTCCCTTTGTCCTTAAGGAACCTGGGCAGTTAGATAAGGATGGATGCCTGGCTCCAACAGCACCCCCTGGCGATGGATTTCTCCTCCCCATTCCTGCATCCTAACGCCCTCCCACCCTCAATGCTCTTCTTCTCTAAAATAGGAGGCTCCTTTAGTTTGGCGATGTCCCCAAATGTGAGGGAATAATCAGGTGGGAATTGGGGAGAGTGGAGAATTACGATGGTGTCTTCTGCCCTTCTGCAAAGCTGGTGACACACCTGCAGGGTGGAGAGTGCACTGTCAGGACCATTGGGGTGAGAGGTGAGGTACAGGCAGGTGCAGCAATACAGAGGGTGCCCAAAAACTGTATACACATTTTAAGAAAGGAAAAAATTATTAAAATTGTAATATTCAATATATACAGATAACAAATGATGAATACAAGTCACGTTTGACTTCTGCAATTACAAGAGGTGCTCAAAGTGGTTCCCATCAGCATCCAGACACTCTTGATGACGGCGAACTACTGCTTGAGCAACGTTGACCAAAGTGTCCAGTTGTACACATTTTTTTTGGCACCCCCTGTATATCCAAGCGCTTCTGTCCTCTACAGGGCACTTCCTGAGGCCAGCCACCATCACTTCTCACCTGGGGGAGGGCAGCAGCCTCCCTGCTGGTCATCCTGTCTTTAATGTGGCTCCTCTCAAATCCATTCTCCACACAGAGTTCATTCCTTGGTGTTTTGAGAAATTAGCCTGACCACAGACTGTATTAGGTGTTAGGGACACAAGATCATTTCAAGACATAAATCTGATCATTTACTTCCAAGCTCAATTCTTTCAATACTTCCCTACCATCCTTAAGAAACATCTAAATTCTTTAATTTGGCACAAAACCCTTTCATGATCTTCACCTCTGCTTATGTATCCAGCCTCAACTTTTCTCCACCTTGTGTCTGTCGGACTGATTTCCCGCCCCCAACAAAAGGGCTGTTTTCTTTCTTAGATTTATTTTTCCCCAAACATGGCTATTTAGTCCCAATCTTTGGAAGATTCCTTCCTTTTTTCTCAGCTTGAGTCAAAGGCCACTCTGGTTAATATTATACCTACTCATTCAAGCCCTCACTTAAAAATTTACCCCTTCACATCCTTTTGGAAAACTTCTCTAACTCCCCCAAACTGTAGACCCTTCTAGGCCCTATTAACATATGCTCTGTTCATTTCAGGGACCCCCCCTCCCACCACTTAGTCAGTGAATCCTTTATTCAGCACTTACTATGTGCCAGGTACTGTTCTGGGGATACAATGATGAGCAAAACAGATCGCTGTTTAATGAGGCTTATATTTTAGTGGGGGAAAATAAACACAACATAATTATTCAAATAAATAATAAATTTTAAAAAGTAAGTAAATAAGTATGTAAGTAAGTAAAATAAATAAGTAAATAAATAAATAAATAAGGCAATTAGTGCTTGTGATCATCACGGTGAAGGAATAGTGGTCTGCTTTAAAGTCAGTGTTGAGGGTCTCAGTGAAAAGATACATTTGAGCTGAGGCATGAATAATAAGTAGCCAGCCCAAGAATATCTATTCCAGATGCAAAGCTCATCCCATGTGCAAAAGAAGGAAAAACAAGCACAAAGTCTCTGAGGTAAAAACAAACTTGGGGTGTCCAAAGCCAGAGAAAAGCGAGCGTAGCTGTTGCGTACCAGGCATGTCTTACACTTTCTGTGAACTGTCTTCATCTGGGGTCCTGTCAGCCGGCCCATCTGACTTTCACGCTAAGCAATATACTGCGACGAAGTCTTTATCAGAAATAAAGCTGTTATTTTGGCCTCCATATTGCCATTCCTTTGGTGTTTTTTCTCTCTCAATTGATTCAGAACTAAGTGAGGTAGAGGGTTGCCATTTATTGGTCTCCTCTGAGACTTTAACATTAGTGAGTATGTGCTGTAAATATTTTTTCCAATGTAGTTTGTTTCCTTAAGTCGTGTATGGTATTTCTTTTCCATGTAGGACCTTTTATTTTTACATAGTCAAATTTATTTATTTTTTTCACTTATGAGGTATGATCAAACAATACGGTGAATATTTAAATTAAAAAAATGTGTTACAGTATAAGACACATGGCCATTAATCCCCCTCAAAATACTTCCCCTTGCTTTGAACACACTTATCCTATTGTTCTTGCCACTTTCTGAAGCAGTTCTGGAAGGCTTCTTTCGTGAGTGTCTGTAGTTGCATTGCCGTGTCTGCCTCCAGGTCCCTAAGTGATTCAAAACGTTTACCTTTCATGGCCATTTTGATTTTGGGAAGAGCCAGGAGTTGCACGGTGCCAGATCTGGTGAATAAGGTGGATGAGGACACACCGTAATGTTTTTATTTGACAGAAATTGCCATACCAGAAGCATTGTCATGATGGAGGATGATTTAGGGCACACTTTAAAACACACCTTGTCTCAACCGTAGCTCACAACCGACTGACTGCACTGAACAAGCTGATACTTGACACATGCTGTTACTAAGGTTTGATGCACTGCTTTCCATATGGAAGATCCCTGCCTGTTAGATGGCACTTGGCAGCAGCATTCACCGTATATTGTGATCACAATGGAAAGGCTCTGTGTCACATATCGCCTCTGGTATGGCAGTTTCTGTCAAATAAAAACATTACGGTGTGTCCTCTCCCACCTTATTCACTGGATCTGGCACCGTGTGACTTCTGGCTCTTCCCCAAAGTCAAAATGATTCAGGACATCATGACAGTGCAGCTAAAGGCACTCATGAAAGGATTTCCAGGTCTGCTTCAGAAAGTGGCAGAAACAATGGGATAAGTGTGTTTGAAGCAAGGGGGTGTATTTTGAGGTAGATTCATGGCAATGTGTCTTTTACTGTAATAAATTTTTTCTTTAATTTAAACATTCACCGTATTGTTTTATTACACTTCGTAGGGTTTTTAGGTTTGGGTCGTAATTAAGCTTTTCTCATTCTGAAATTTTAAAATGTTTTCATTTTTTGAAAAATAAGGACTTTACGTCTTTAGAGCAATTATAGGTTTGCAACAAAATTGATTTGGGGACCTGTCCCTTATGTGGCATCCTTAAAAGTTAGGGCTCCAGTTATATGGTCCAAGCCCTTTGCTCTTTAGGGAGAATTTGAGAGTTGGGGACTCCCTCCTGGTTTTAAGGAGCTGTGCTAGAGATGAGGTTGATGGCAAGAGTGTGTCTCAACCTTTTCTACCCATTTTGATGTGGGCATTTTCTCAATTGCCTGATACGTAGGAGTCATTTGCCTGATTTCTGGATTTCTCTCAGAAGGAAATGATCCATTTGTAGCTGTATATTCTGTACATCTGTGGCAGGAGAGAAATTCAGGAGCCTCCTATGTCACCACCTTGGTGATGTCACTCCGTAGCTTAATTTCTGTTTAAAATGTCTATCCAGTTATCTTGACAAGTTTATCAAATAATCTCTTTTAACCAGTGAATGTCTTGGCTAACCTCATTAGAAATTACATTCCTCTATGTATTTCTGGCATTATATTCTGCTCTGTTTATGTGTATGTTTAATCTTGTGCCATTACCCAGTATTCTAATTGCTGTTTTATATTTGGCAGTGTTAGTCAGTTAATTATTCTTTCTTTTCAGGATTCTCTTGGATATTTATGTCTGTTTACTTTGTCTAAAAGTGTCTTTATTTTACACTTCAGGGGTTGTCCAATATATTTTAGTCACAGTCTACTTTTAAATATCTTACTTCATGTACAATACAAAAATCTTATAACGACATACTTCCACTTCATCCTTTATTTGTACAACTTTGTCATATATTTTATTTGTACATATGTTATAAATCCTACAATACCTTTGTATTTTTGTCATAGGCAGTCAATTGTGTTCTAAAAAATTAAAATGTGAAAAAGTATTTATATGCACTCACATACTTATCATTTTCAATGCTTTTTATTTTTCATTCTGAAATACTTCCTTGGTGAAGTCTTGTTTCACCTTGAGTTCTGATGGTTATTTTCACTGGATATAGAGTTCTAGGTTGACAATGTTTTTTCCTTTCTGCACTTTAATGATGGCATTATAGTGTCTTCTAGCTTTCATTGTTTTTCTTATGAAGTATGCAGTCATTTTTATGTTTGCTCTTCTGTTCAGGATGTATCCTTTTGCACTGGCTCCTTTTTAAGATTTTTCTCTTTGTCACTGGTTTTTAGCCATTTGATTATATTTTGCCTTGATATGATTTTTGTTTGTTTGTTTATTGTGCTTGAAGTGTTTTGAGATTCTTGGATCATTGGATTTATTGCTTTCATCAAGTATGAAAATTTCTAAACATTAGTTCTTCAAATACTTTTCTGCCCTCCCTTGATACTTCAGTTGCACGTATGTTATGTTGCTTGATATAGTTACTGAAACTCTTTTTTTATATTGCTCTGTCCCCAAGCTCACTGCAGTATCGAATCTGCTGATAACTCCATCTAATGATATTTTATTCCTCATTTCAGATGTCTATTTCAGTGAGAGAAGTTTATTTAGTTTTTTAAAAAACATCTTCCATTTATCTCTTTAGTATATATCTTCCTTTAAATTCTTGGATATATTTATAATAGCTGTTTTAATGTTTGGGGTGTGTGTGTGTGTGTGTGTGTGTGTGTGTGTGTGTGTTTTCTAATTTTACTATCTGCCATTTTGGCATCTATTTTATTAATTTGTTTTCCTCCTGTTATCAATCACTTTTTCCTGATTCTTGGTATGCCTTGTATCTTTTGACTGAGTGCTGAACATTGCAAACCTTACAATGTTGAGTCTCTGGGTTTTTGGGTTTTTTTGGGGGTCTTTCTTTAAGTAGTATAGCATTCTGATCTGGTAGTTAGTTAAGCTTGTTGAAGATCATCTTGATTTTGGGGGGAGCTTACTTTTAAAATGTTAAAGGGCTGGCCTAGAGTAGTTTTTTACTCTAAGGCTGATTTAGCTCTGCTACTTAGGCGAGACATTTCTGGCACTTGTACTGAATATACTAAGTCTTCAATAAGGTCTCTACATTTAGTCAGAACTTGAATTTCATCTGGGACTGTGTGAAATCTGGAAATTGTTCAGGCGACAGTTCCTAGTTTTCCCTCATCTGGCCATGTGCATTTTCACCCTATGTATAGACAGTATATTCTTCAGATTCAAGGATCTCTTATGCAGATTTCTTTAGCTCTTTTCTGAATTGTCCCCCCCTTTCTGGTGCTGTGCTCTATACATTCTAGTTGCTTCCGCTTCCCTGAACTTTTATTTCTGCCTCCTCCATTCGGTGTGATTGCTTATGTTCTCATTTGGTACCCCCTCCTTGCTCGACAGTCTAGAAAATTACCCTAGGCAGAAATCTGGGTTGTTTTTTTTCCCCAAAAACTCATGATTACATGTTTGGCATATGGCAGAGAACCCATTCAAGCCACGGGCTGTGAATCTCCAGAGTCCATGCTCTCTTTCCTAACCACCTCACAGGGCAATTCATATTGGTCTTCCAGACTACAAGACTCAAAGGCCACATGATTGAAATGCCTTGTAATCTGTATAAAGTGAGTGTGCAAATTATCAAAGACTCTCTGGCCAAAGCAGATAAACAACTAAGCTTAGAGACAAGCACTTGGGCAAAGACAACAGTGGGAAGGAATGAGAATATACATAATAGGTGCGGTGACCAGATTACCATTCAGTACTATACATTCAGAGCTCCTTACCTCAACTAATAGGCAACACAGGTATATATAGATGGCAGGTTGATAAAAATAATACTGTAGATCTTGTCTTGGCAGATCAAACACATGCATACTGAACTGTTTATTCCCAAAAAGTTCAAGCCAAGAATGCTTTTTTTTGATGGTCACTGACAATATACAGGTTGCACTGGGACCCATCACTGTGACTTCCGTGTAGTTCTTTTTGGTCTCTGGTTTAGACTGGCTGTCTAAAATAGTAATAACTGGAACAAGTCAAGCACCCAAAATCAGAAAATTCTAACAATAGCAAAAACATTTCTGTTCAAATTTACGTCTGTTCTGTTAATGAAAGATTGGTTGAGCAGGTGGAAGTACCCATTCTCTAAGCTAATTTCAAATGATGCTTATTGATTCATTAAAGCCATTAAGCAAGTGATGTCTACTTGACAATTTCCTGTAGAGAAACCAGCTGAGGAATCATTTATAAAAATATTCTTACATGAAGACTTTTCCCCAGGTCATACTGGCTTTCCTCCCTGATCAGATCACATACTGGAACTTTGCTATGTTTGGGTCTTACAGAAGTGATTCGAATCTGCATTATAACATAGCTTGTCTGTGAAGGCTATTGCCTCCCAGTCAAAACTCCATTCTTCTGAAGGGGAGAGCTGGATTCTGAAAGCTTACCATGGACTTTCCGAGTTTTGTTTTCTTTGCTGTTTCCAGAAGCATTGGACAGGTAGGAGTCTCAGGGTCTCCTATGTCAGAA
Organism: Hipposideros armiger; assembly: GCF_001890085.2. Lineage (NCBI taxonomy): Eukaryota > Metazoa > Chordata > Mammalia > Chiroptera > Hipposideridae > Hipposideros > Hipposideros armiger. Next base: position 4,887,130 of record NW_017731372.1, read on the forward strand.
GAGGGCTATTCTCTGTTCCCCATTTTTCCTCTGCCACAATCATTTTATTGGATGTCATGGCCATCTAGCATGACTCACCTGCTGTGTTATTATTGAATGGGGAAGATTTTCAGGTCTTTGCTGCTGAGAATTTCAAAGACATCTGGGAAAGAGAGATTTATCTGACTTTTTAAACTACTTAGAACCTAAGATACCAAGTTTGCAAACAGATACCTGAAGATCCAAAGGTGTTCTAGTTGCCAGAAACATTTGGTCAAGATATCGGAAAAGAAAAAAGAGTAGAAAGAAAAGTCAGTGAAAACATTAGCATAATGATCTCTCTTTTAAACTCCAAAGAAATCATCGAGGCTCATTTTTCTCAATGTAACTGCTTGTGTTCAAGGTCACATGACTTATATATCTGGCAACTCTACCTATGTTTTCATATCACTTGGGTTTTACTTCTCTAAGGATTGTCAAATTCTGCTGGAATTGCATGTAGAGCTTTTTAATGGGCTAGTACTAAATATTTAAAGCAGTATTATGTATGGATGATGACACCTATGACTGGTACTTCTTCAGACTCTGGAGTTTGTCCTCTATCACCACTCAGATGTAGCCTTTTCTGCTTACTCTAGATCAGGGGTCAGCAAACTTTTGAGACGGAAGAGCCAATCCTGTCCCTCACAACAATTTAAAAATTATTTGAGAGCCATAAAACAAATGAAATCACCATTATGTGAATAATATCCTTTAAACATTTTATAAATGAAACTATGATAGTTTTATTTTCATTTTCAGTTTTACTTCAGAGCCACATGTATGTACCCAAAGAGCCACATGTGGCTCGCACCCAAAGAGCCGCAGTTTGCAAACTCCTGCTCTAGACACTAAGGAACTTAATGGCAACTACGTATATGTACATAAAAAAACAACAGAACAAATGACTATTAGCTAAATGGAAAATTCAGAACAACACAATTATTAATGGGTGTGATAGATTATATTATTTGTTTCTAATTATATTAGTTGTTTTCTCCCTACCTTTGCCAAGTTTTCCTACAGGCAGGATATATGTATTCCCTAGCCCACTGACTTTAACCATATGACCCCATTTGGTCTGTGGATGGGGCCTACATAGAGTCCAAGCTGAAGCTTTAAACGAGCCTGTGTGGTTTGGTTCTACCCAGCCTTTGATCTTCTGTTTTCTACCAGAGAAAAGCATGGCCCAGACTGTGGGTGATCCTTCATCCTGCAACCCAGACGGAGAAAATATTAGGAGCCAGTCAGATCCCCATGGGGCCCAACAGAGCTCAGCAGAACTGTATCTAACTCATAGCCCTAAGCAACATGACTAAGAAATTCATATTTGTTGTTATAAGCTACTGATATTTTTGTGCTTGTGGCAACAACAAAAGCTGATAAATATAGAAATTGGTACCAAGGGTAGGGTTTTGCCATAACGAAACCTTAAAATATGTGGTGTTGCTTCAGGTATTAAGAAAAGCTATAATAGGAAGCTGGAAAAACAGCAGCCATTTTATACATTGGCGAAACGCTTGGCAGAAATATCACAGGTAAATGTACCTATTGAATTTCTGCTTGCTCTTAACCCTAAGGCACTTGCTCGTAATGACAACTATGTGAAGGAGCTTTGAGGCAGAATGTTGGTAGCATGGATTGGTTATCAGCTGTGTTTGATACGAGACTATAAGAAAGAGATGAGCTGAGAAAAGAATTGGCCTCTTTACAATGACGAGTGAAAGGGAAAAGTGAGAATCCATAAATTCTGGGGTTTGCTGATTTGATATATGCTACGGTTTCTCCTTTCCTTCCAATAAAAAAAAAA
>NW_017731372.1:4893204-4895101 GCF_001890085.2 Hipposideros armiger
TCAGATAAATAGCTCAAAAATTGTGAGGGATAAAGATATGTAGTTCTTTAAAAACCCCAACTTCAGAAAATAACGTGTATCATTTTTTTAACAAAATTCAGCAATGGATAGCGGAAACATTTAAGCCTTCCTCAAACCCTCAATGATTTAAAAAACATACAAATAATTTATAAAGTTATTTGAATAGTTTGTCCTGACAACTCTACATCACTTTATATTGTTTTAGTAGTGAGCCTAAATATAAATTCATTTTAATCTGAAAACTTATAATTTCCATAGATTTTTGCCTATGGACGGAAGAGAACCAAACTTCATAGACATATGGATGCTGGTGGTCATTTGGGCTCACTCACCATATATGAGATGTGCAGCTCGGTTATCAGTGGGTCTTGGCAGAATGGAAAATTACTACATGACATGAACCTTTGCGGTCCCTTGTGAATAGCTGAATTTGCTCATCTTAAATCCAGAAAAGTTGGGGCCCCATGTGACCATATCTATAATACACATTGACGATTGATTGGATGGGTAAGAAAAAAAAATTGGTATAGGCTTTTAGGTAAATTAACCAGAAGTTAGGCTTTCAAATAAAAATGTCCCCCCAACAAGTTTTCTTAGCATATTTATCCCCTTATTCCTTACTTAACTTGATTTAAATAATTTTTCTTTGGGGAAAATGATTCTGGAATGCTTCTGGTATTGGAGGCAGGTTTTTGGTGTTTTGTTCTTTTTTAGGTTTTTGTGCTGATGTTTGAAAAACTCAAGGAAAATTGGATACTATTTTGGCCACATTCCCTCTTTTGACCACAATTGTTCAGAACAATGACACCGTCATTGCAGTAACCNCCTGGATGGTGGATGTTCCTTATCTTGGTACTGGAATGGGGAGACCCATGGAACCAAACTAAGCACAGAGGAGAGCCCTCCAAGAGCCCTAACATGGTCATAGCTCTCTGTCACCCCTTTTTCAGCAAAAGTAAGTGTTTATTCTTGGAAGGCACTTAAATTTGGGGGGTTTTTGTTGCTTCAGCAAAAGCTGAATACTACAAAGGATTATAAAATGAGAGAGAAAAAATCATCTATGAAACAGGAAAAGGAAATACTATGCAAGTCAACTAGATTGTGTAAGAAGCCAGAATTATGTTGAAACCTAACATTTATTATACATAATTGTTGAACTACCCAAAGGAGAAAACAAAAAAATCAAAATGAGAATTTCACTGATTTTACATATGAGATACAGATTTAATTGAAGAACTGGAGAAAACATCTTTGTATGTTAGGCACTGATTTTAAAAATTGTCAAGGGGAAGCCTATGATAATGGTACTAACATGGTTGTTAGAAAAGACATACCAACAGTATTTCTGAAAATCCAGATACTTTCTTTGTGTCATGTTGCATGCATAGTTTGAATTTGTTACAAACAAAAAAGTTGAGACATGGTATCAACTGATAACAATGACATCCTTTGGAACACTTCAAAGATTTTCTATTATATTTTCTAGATCTGTCTAAAGAGGAAACATCTCAATAGAAAATACAAAATTTGAACTTAGATCTACTCTTATTTATTATTATTTTTTTTAGCTGAGCCATCCTGCCACCTGTTGGCTGCTCAGCTTGGGCTGGGGATCGAACCACTGTTGCTCAAATCTTGCACCCTTGAGTGAGCTCTTAATCAACTGAGCCACTCGGCCAGCCCTTTAGATCTGCTCTTAGATTCAGGAAGGGAATGCAAACTAAAGGCTGTTATGATAATTAGATTTAATTTAGACAAGATGTGAGATTCTCTAGAAGAGTTAAGCAAAATAATAGAAATCCTCAAATAAAAGCAAATTGTAGATGTTAGTAGAAAATAAAGTTAATTTTGAATTTATACTATACATGGTTATTTT
>NW_017731372.1:4899619-4900451 GCF_001890085.2 Hipposideros armiger
TCTTTTTTTTTTTAATTAAAGTTTATTGGAGTGAGAATTGTTATCAAAGTTACATAGATTTCAGGTGTACAATTCTGTAATACATCATCTATATATCACATTATGTGTTCACCACCCAGAGTCAGTTCTCCTTCCATCACCATATAGTTGATCCCCTTTACCCTCATCTACCACCCCTCTCCCCACTTACCTGGTAACCACTAAACTATTGTCTGTGTCTATGAGTTTTGTTCAGAACCATTCTTGAGACATTACTCTGCCTCTTGCTAGCTCTATCAACTTGAGGAAATCACTAAACTTCTCTGAATCTCATTTTCTTCAGACATAGGTTTCTGATAATATTTTATCCACTTGTCTCCTGGGATTCTTTTGAAAATCAGCTGATAGATGATGATGATAGCAGCAGCAGTAGCAGCAAAAACAAATACCTAGTGCCTATTATGTGTTATTTCTTAACTCTTTAATAACCCTAGGAGGTAGTACTATCATTGTCCTCATTTTATAGGTGAGGGAGCTGAGGCACACACAGGTAAAGGAACTTGCCCAAGGACACACAGCTGGTACACAGCTGGTGAATGGTGGAGATGCGGTTTGAACCTAGGCAGTCCGACTTGTATTTTGTAAGCCATAAAGTACATAGAGAGTGTTGTCCTGATTGGCTATAGTCTGTGAGTGTATTGACTTGGATAGTTAATATAGTTTATGCAGAATCTGCAGTTAGTTTGATGGTAGAATTCTTGCCTTCCCACTCCTTATGTAAGAGCTAGGGGTTTCTGAATTTATAGTGCCCAAACTTTTCTGCTGGAGTTCATGGTGCAAATAGAAATTCAAT
>NW_017731372.1:4902896-4922160 GCF_001890085.2 Hipposideros armiger
ATAGATGATAGAGATGATAGATAGATAGATAGATAGATAGATAGATAGATAGATAGATAGATAGATAGATGATAGATAGATGTGGGTGTGGGCAGACCCAAGGAGACATTATGTTGTGTATATATGAACAAAGTATGATGTCCTGAGACTGAGCCACTCATTCATAATTAGAACCCTGTTTCCATCACTCTTCAGGCCTGAAGAAGGTGTTTGTGTAGATATATTCCGCAAGCCTTCCCTTTACTATTCAGAGGGTTATGATTTTTTCCTGTGACTGTAAGGATGCACAATATCTTTATGTCACAGACATGAACAACTTCATAAAGACAATATGCGATACTGCGATTACTAATAAGTATCTAGATCACAGAATCTTCTGGCTTGAAGGGACCTCAGAGATCATCTCGTCAACCCCCTCACACTGTAGAAGTGGCAACTGAGGAACAGCAGAGAGAGAGACTTGTGTGAGGAAGGTCCAGCTAGTGGCAGAGTTGCGGTGAGTGTCAGGGGTCCTGATTCCTGGTTCAGTGGCCTCTCTCTTTGCCATGCCTCCTGGGTTACATCAAGACCTCACAATGCTTCCTTAACACGTAGCCCTCCCATGCCAGCACACAATGGGAAGTGATGTGAATATAGACACGTGGTGTCTTCAGGTCAAAGAAGTTGTTCTTTGCAGTGGGTAGTGACTGTCTATGCTTTCTCTTTTCTAAGAAAAGAAGATGAGAAAGGGGCTTAAGCCAAAGTATGGGGGAATGATTAGGTTAACTATGAGGAAATACTCTCTCAGGGACATTCTTTAGGGAAGTGACACAGACTGATTCTCTGGGCATCTATAATCATTAGGTGGATCCAAAGGGCAGAGAATGGATAACCAACTAACTTGATACCACACAGTAAATCATCATCTCCCTTGTTCTTTGTGACAATGGAAAAAAAAAAAACCAGACGTAATGCCAGCCTACGAATTACAATCTCAGCCTATGTATCTCATCTGATTCAGTTCTCCTGCTGCCAGAATCCACTGCTGATACCCTGAAAGCGCTCTCACAGCCACAATCTTTTGATCATCACAACTGGCCCATGAGGTGAGGCGGGCAGGCAGGACAGGTGTTATCGTGCCTACTTGCAGATAAGGGGATGGAGAGTCTGAGAGGCGAAGTGCCTTGTCCAGAGGCAGGATGCAAACCTGGTCATCTGCCTCCCAAATGTGTGCATTGCCTGTTCCCGCCAGCTGCTCCTGGGGCCACTGCGGGATGAAGGGTGACTGCGAACTCTAGGACGTGCTTTCCCCAAGTGAAGTCTCCTGTGAATAGAAAGTGTGATAAGAGCCTAGCCCCTGCTTCTGGAGGGGATGTATCAGGTTAAAGAGATGATAGAAGAGGTGGGCAACAATGGGGTGGCAAGGTGGTGGAGGGCTCTTGAAGACAACTGAGAGATTAAGACTCAATGTGCCAGGCAATAGAGAGATTGCTGTAGGGATCTTCACAGGGTGATGGAAGCTGTGGCACTCGAGGAAGATGATTCTCTCAGATAAGGGCAGCAATGCCACCCACAATAACACCAGCATCCTTCTTGTGCCTCATCTTTGGGGCTTCCCCATGCTGCTTGCCACCATAAGAAAGATAAAAAGCCACCTCAGTTGGAACCTGGCCAGCTGATCTCAGAGACCAATTCAAGGAGCAGGCCAGATATGTCCTAGCAAGGAAACTACATGTTTGGATAAAGGCTCATGCAGGTATAAAATATAGCTCCGCCAGAGGTGACAACTCCTACCACAAGTGTAGGAAGACAGACACGCTCTCTGGTTAGCGTTGCTGCGGCCCTTTCTTCCTATGGGACCAGCGTGCTCTTGCAGCCCTGCACATCCCTGGAAGCACGTGCATGCTCAATGCACTCTGCATTCGGGGACTAGCACATTTTTATTCCGGATCAACTTCCGCTTCTTAACTTCTAGTTAAACCTTATGAACTAGAAGGTGCATTTGAGCTTCCTTGACGTTATTGTATAGGGCACGTGGTGCTAAGGACAAAACACCGAGTTTGGAACCATAACCTCTAAATGCTGCTTGTGTAGCCTCTTAAGCTTTCCCATCTGTAAGATCACTAAGCAAAATGGTTATGAGACAGTGAGTGTTCAATAAATTCATGTTTTTGGCCAAGGGTGTGCCTAAGAATCAACTTGGGGGCTTCCCCAACTCCCCTCCTCTTCCCCCCCCAAAAAAACCCCAGAAACTATACAAGCACATTCTTGCCCTGTCCTTCCACAAATGTAATGGAGGATATTTGAAGTGAGACTGGGCATCAGTATTGTGAAAATAGCCCGCATACTTTTTTGGGGGTGGGAGAGTGGGGAAGTGGTGGGACAGTGTGTTTTTCCAGGACCCATCAGCTCCAAGTCAAGTAGTTGTTTCAGTCTAGTTGTGGAGGGCACATCTCAGTGGCCCATGTGGGGATCCAACCAGCAACCTTGGTGTTATGAGCACTGAGCTAGCTGGCCACCCAGATGCCACATACTTTTCATGAACAGTTTTGGCTAAAAACCACTACAAAAACATTGTTGCTATTGCTTCAGATTGTGAAGAACTGAGCTAAGAGCTTGGTACTTAGTAATTGTCTACATACAAGTAATTGCTGTATAGTATGATATAGACTTCCTATTCCTTGAAAATGATTTAATATTTTGTTTCCTACAACCATCAATATTTTTAAAAAATTTATATTCCTCTTAGTTTCAAAAAAGATTTGAGGCGGTTTTTGTGAAGCAACTTTTCTACATAAAATTTACTCTAGTTCAGGTTGACCTTCATACCTAATCAGTTTGAATTAAGGAAGTTTTCCCACTTTTGAGTATTAATGTTTGTCCCAAATTCCATTTCTCTGAACCTGCTCCCCATCTTCTCTTAATTTTTCTCTAAGTACAGGTATGGTAGGGATGGTGAATTGTAATGGATCTTGGGATCACCTTAATAAAAAATCAGAAACCTCTAGATTCTAACAAAGGATTTGGCTGAGCAGTCAGAGAGTAAGGCAGTGGAAGGGTGCAAATGAAATGCAAATAAGCTCATTATCATGTCAATTTCCCAATCTCTGTGACTGCCCCACTTTCCCAGGTGCTACAGGTCTACCAAATGTTCACCTTTCCCCCCTCAGTAGTAGGATAGGTTTCCAGGTAAAGTCATTATCCCAGAATCACATCTATTTTCCTTTCGTGATATATCATTTTGGAAGGGAAGAAGAAATGGAATTACTATTTATTGAGCACCAAGTAATCTATGTGTTTAACTTAAAAACTTATAAAGAAACTAAAGAGCTACTTGAGAAGAAATAATACAATAGAATGGACCAAGTTAAAGTTACAAAAATCAACTTAAACACTTAAACAAATAAAACCCTCTGAATGTATAAAATTACAAATAATGCTTGGGACATGGTAGAGTGCGGTCTTGACCACAAGCACAAAAATGAACTGTTACTATTATTACAGTTTTTTTTTGCACACATTGTTTCCCCCTTAAATATGGGGAATGAGGTTCAATTTTTAAATTCAACTTTAAAAATAACTGCAATATTTTCAGTATTTTAATTTGTATATCAACTAAAATTCTATAAGAATTTGTGACTCCTTTTCAATCATCACTCGAGTCTTCTTTTTCTTTCTTACAAATTCTGAAATAGATATTTGTGAATGGCTTGCAAGATTTATCCTGCTTTTCTTTTCCAGATCCCATATGCCTGACTTTTTTTTTTATCAACTTTAAAATTTTTCCCAAGTGGCTTTTTCATCAATAAAGAAAGACTGTTGAAAGGAACTTTTTTTAAAAAAACTGGGTTAAACTGATTTAGTTATAGTTTCAATGTCCTCAGTTTTGTTTTCTTGCATTGTATAATTACACAGCAAATCAAATGAGCCTTCGATGTAATATTTCTCTCAGCAACGGCTTAAGAAGTAGGATTCATTGTCCACCCACATCTCTACTATCCATCCATATCTACGAGGGTCCCCTTTGCCACAGAGAGAAGTCCGGAGGTAGAAGGCACAGCCAGACATTCAACCCCTCCCATCCTAAGGTATTCCTGACAAGGACATACTTCTGTTCTGAAGATTTCAAAAATGACAAATCAATCATCACCTATGATTACCTCTTCCAATTAATCACAATGCAATGAATAAATTTAACGTAATTTTTTGGGCCAATTTGTATACATCTATTCTCAGTCTAGGCTGGTGTTTTTCAAATGTGAGTTGCAAGATATCATTACTGGGTGTTGAAATCAAGTGAATCATGGTTGGCATTAAAAAAAAGAAATAGAATAGAATGAGATAGACTACAAAATGTAAAACTGTCTTGTGAACTTTGTTTCAGGTGTGTGTGTGTGTGTGTGTGTGTGTGTGTGTGTGCGCGCGCGCGTGCAGGGAGGAGGTATGGATCTGTGTATCATGGTGAATAATACATGAAAAACACTGATTTAGATGACTTGTTTTAAAATTATGTTCCTTAAATTTTAGGGTCCCAGAAAAGGTGCTTGAGACAGTTGGAAGGTTGGGATCCCCCAGCACTAGTTCAATCATTAAAAACTCTTTTTTGTTGTTTCACATATCGGGGATACTGCATAAGATTTCATTGGGAGAAGCTATTCTGCTTCTCAATTTATGAAAAGTGTGAGAATCACAGGTCTATAGAAGAATATATTGATCACCTCTCTGCTTAGAATTGCACTGCTCCTTCTAAGAAATATAATTATTCAGTGGCCCCCAGCCTTCTTCTGCGCTAAACATTCCCACCACCTTGGATGTTTCCTGGTTGGCTGTATTTTGCAACCTTTCCATAATTCTTATTACACCTGTGTGTCTCCTTTCTTATTTCTCACTACTTCCCCAAATTTGGACAACCACTGGAGCCCAGCTGTCTCTATGATGTTGTAGTCTATGTCATTATACCCCTGCATGGGTTTCCACCTACCCCTGGAGTAGTAGTTTTTTATTTTGCTCCATCTTCCAAATCTGAGTAAGAGGCTCTTTAGTCAAGTAACAGTCAAGTAAAGATGAGCCACACTCACCTGGCTTTCTCTGCATCTCTCTCCTTCCCAGCTTGTGACCTAATGGGCCTATGCAAAGTCTTTCTGGGTGTCTGGCTACTTACCAATGATAATGTTGACTCGAATCACAAATCCACCGAATTACAGAATTTTAGGCTTGAAAGGGACATACATATCTTTAACTCCAACTCTGTCATTGTTGCATGTTAGGAAACTGAGGCCCTTCAAGTGGCTTTTCTCCTGGTCATTTTGTTCCCTGACTTTATTTTAGATGATTTTCTCAAGTGTCTGGTGACACCTGGCTGTCTGTTCACATTCTGGAATGAGGCTGTAAAACTCCACTTGGAAACTGTGGACCTGGAGGGCTTCCTTGTAGGGTGAGCTGGTTGGGAATTTTTTTGGGGAAAACCCAAAGGTCAGTATCTCTGGGTCCTTTCCCTTAGGCTGGTAAGGTGCCCTAGACAAGAGTCTTCCAATTTCCTGCTGCCAGAATGCTAGCAGCCAAGTGGGGAAGAAAGAAGGGTGAGGAGGCAGGGCAGGTGGGTCTCGGCATTTGTAACACGCACCTTCTCCTGTCCCTTCTGTTGTCACTACAGTATCTCCAGCCTCAAATATGCTGATTGCCCCCAGTCCCGCAGTCTTTGAGAAGGAGCCTTCCGTCTTCTGCTGGTTGGTGTGTGGAAGGGGCCGTTGTCAAGCTCAGCAGAGTATGGAGAAGATATGTGCTTGTGAAGCAGACTTTCAACCAATCCTCCTCTTTTGGCCCAAACTTCAACTCTGCTTCCAGAGGTACCTGGTTCCCCCAAACTTGAATCTGTATAAGTTCTGAGTTTACATCAGGTTATGTCTGTGGCTTTCCTTACTTTGGGGCATCTTTGAATCTACTGTTAGTTATTACTTAGACATCTGCTTTCCAGATTCCAAATTATTATTTTGTCTCCTCCCCACCCATTTTATTTGTCCTTGTGGGTGTATTTCTTTAAAAACAAACAAAGAAACAAACAAACAAACAAACAAACAAACAGAAAACCTTGTTTTTGTTACATTAGTGGAGATTTGAAGGAAACAGAGGTTCCATGCATGCATCTAACTGCTATGTGTAACTGCTATAATTTCGGCCTCACAATTTTTTTTCTTAGCTGAGCCATCTTGCCACCTGTTCAGTGGCTGCTCAGCTTGGGCCAGGACTCGAACCGCTGTTGCTCAGAGTTCAAACTCTTGAGCGAGCTCTTAACCAACTGAGCCACTCGGCTGGCCCACAAATTATTTTTAACAAACAGCTTTACCCCTTTCTTTACTTTTCCTCTCCATAAGCCTTCAAAAATTATGAAGAAGTAGTACAGTTGTCTAATTTGCATGTCATTTCTATAATGTTACCTTTTTCCTACAGTAAAAATGCTTTTGAACTTTAACAGCCACTATGTGGATAGTAGAAGAAAGGAGGGAGAAAACGGATGGGAAGTAGCTAATTCTCAAACCAAATGATCATGTCTGGAATTATTGAAAGGTGATTGTATCTAACATTTTAGAGGCTGAACAAGTAAAAGAAATATGATCTGAATATTGAAATTTGTATAGCCTGCACATTTTTTTTTTTTGCTGGTGCCATGAAATATTTAGGAGAAAAAAACTTGAAAACTCTGCTTTTTAAAGTATCTGACTTTCGTTATTGGTCCTGAAAGTAAGTGATAGAAATTGCCATGTAGTGCCCATGGGTGTGTGACTTTTCTCTTTAATCAGAAAAAGAGATAGGAAACTTCAGACTGTGACAATAATAACAAAACTGCTAGATCAAGTGGCACCGAAATTTCTAGTATTCACACTCGCACTGAAGTGTCCCAAGGGAAATGACATTGTCCCTTCACATGCCCTAATTATTTTTTCTAGTCAAAAGAAGCAGAAGGGGATAGGGCGGTTTTGTAAAGGTGTATGAAATTTGGCCTTAAACAGACCTAGAGTGCCATGATTCAAGTTCTGGCTCCATCATTTAATAGCTGTGTGAACTTGTACCAGCTACATAGCAGGTCTGAGCTCAGGGCCTCGTCTATAAACTAAAGATGATAACGTCTTCTTTGAAGGATTAAAGCCAATGCTTTAAATCTTCTAGCACCAGGGAGAGGTACTCATTATATTATTATGGCAGTGGGCAAAAACATGGAAGTGTCTCACCAGATGTGGGTCAATGTCCCTCTGGTGCACTAGAGAAATAGACAAACTAGTTTGGGGATGGGAGATATAGGAGGAAAAACAAGAAAAGAAAAGAGAAGTGAAGGGAAGGGAAGGGAAAGGAGAAGAGAAAAGAAAAGGAAAGGAAAGAAAAGAAAAGGAAAAGAAAAAAACAAACAAACAGTGAGAGAGCCCTCAGCTGGGAATGACATCTCCTTCTCCCTCCTGGATAAATGATTCCATGTGAAGGGTCCCAGGTTAGCAAAGCAGGGAGGTAGGGAAGTAGGGCATATAATTCACGTTGCACTCCATTAGGATGGATCCAGTCTCCTCTGCTTCATAGATGCTCATCTCCAGAGCTCCATTGAAAGAGTGTGCTGAGCCCTTGTGCAGGCAAACAAGCATGTCCCTAACTCGCTGCCAGCAAATAACCTTTTTTTTCCAGCAATAAACTCCAAAGCCTCCAGAAATGAACGTGGAGTTCATTTTAGCAGAGACATAACAAATGAGGCTGACTGAACCGGAAGGGAGGCGAGTGAACACGTGATGACATTAAGTAGGGCAGAAGCAGCAGTCAAACATGCCAAGAGATTTGAAACCTCTCAATGGCACAACTACGTCGTTGGGGGTGTGTGTGTGCATGTACAGTATATATAAACTCTGTGTGTGTGTGTGTGAGTGTTAAACACACCGAGACACACACACACATCTCTGCCACAGCAGCTTTGAAAGGGCTGTCCCAGGAGAAACCTGAGGAGGGAGGAAGGGTGGAAGGGAGTGGACAGACTGCGCAGGCCTGGCTTTCGGCACAAGCCTGGGAGAGAGGCGTCCATCCTTCTCTACTTTCTCTTCCTTCTGCCCTTGACTTACATTGCTTGAGATACAGAGAACTCATCTCCCACACTGTTTTAAACCATGAAAAGTAACAAGATGGCCTTGATCTTTTTGTTCAGAAAGGCTTGAAAAATATTCCGTTTGTGAAGATGAAACCCAGGAATTAACAAGGAAAAAAATAAAAACCAATCCCAGGTACTCCACTTGCCTAAACCCAACGATTAACTCGTGTTTCTCTTCTTTCTAATAGTCCTGAACTAAGCAGCTTCCTCTGGAGGGAAGTCCTTTCACTCTGAAGCCACTGGTGTTAACAAAAGACAGCTGCCTTATAAAGAAAGCAGTGGTGATCTTAAACAGTGTCACTTTTATTGTTTCTGATTTTATTGACCACCCCAAGCAGGTTGTCTTATTGTTTTTCTTAATTCAACTTTATTGGGGTGACAATGGTTAGCAAAGTTACATAGAGTTCAGGTGTACAATTCTGTAATACATCATCTATGTATCACATTGTGTGTTCACCACCCAGAGTCAGTTCTCCTTCCACCACCATATATTTGATCCCCTTTACCCTCATCTACCACCCCCATCCCCCCATTACTCTCCGGTAACCACTAAACAAACTATTGTCTGTGTCTATGAGTTTTGTTTCTTCATTTGTTTTTCGTGTTCTTTTGTTTTCAGTTTTATATGCCACAGATCGGTGAAATCATATGGTTCTCTACTTTTTCTGTCTGACTTATTTCGCCATTTGTGACAACATGGATGGATCTTGTGATTATAATGCTAAAGTTGTCTTATTTTATTGCATAAAATCTAAGTCTCTTATAAATCCCAGAAGTGAACATGGAAGGCATTGGTCACAGTGACGTAGAAGATGGCCACAGCATGTCCTTTGGGTAGAGGTGCACACTAGTCATTTGATTGCGAGTCCCACATAGAGTTCATCTGAAAGGCTGAAGTCTTTACTGGAATAAGTGCAACCCATGTCTGATAAATGGGAACACATCTGGCTGTATCGCGGACACAAACCTTGCAGTATTAATTCCTCTGATCGTTAAAGCTGAGGGGGGAGTAGAACATTATTTATAGTGATCTTTGCTGAGCAAATCATTTAAAAAATGGCTTGCTAAATGTGATATTTCCCTTTGAAGGAGGCCTCCAGAATTAAAGGGGCTTTCCAACGGAACACGAAACATATTGCGGGGAGAGAGACAGAAGCCGTCTTGATTAATGCCCATGATTATCAGCGATGCAAATCACTTTCACTTATTAAGTCTTGTTTAATATCCTAATGAAGGCTTCTGAGCAGCTTTGGTAATTCCAGAGAAAGTGCCTGCGAACTAATGCCCTTTCAGCGTGTGGAGAGCGACCAATGCTATAAAGAAAACCCCATTTACCATCACTCTTCCCCTGCCTGGGACCCTTTTCTCAGCTTCTTCTTTGCAGCAGGAGACTATTAACCTTTTCAGTACCAGGGGTGATTCTAGCACATTCGAGCTGTGGAAGGCCAGCAGGGCCAGAGGATGATAGAAGTTCTCTTTCGCTTCCACTCCCGTAGAACCGTTCTAATGAACTGGACTGCAGAGTAGGGACTTAACAATGTCATGTGACTTGGGCATATCTGGTACCTTGCACCCTACCAAAGCCTTTTAAAGTGCCCACCCCAGGCATCCTGGCATGGCTTATCAGCTCAAATCCCAGGCTGCCAGAGTTGAAAGCAGACATACTGAAGAAAAGCCTATTCCACCAAAATGCTGGGCTTCCTTTGTGATCGGTGGGGAAGTAGGTTTTTATTGAGGTTGAAAGACTGGGAGGTTGTGCTGGGGATGGTGGTGATTTAGGGACTTGTGTTGGCTTTCTGTATCCAGCTGTGCTCCTAGATTGTGGCTGTGTTTGCACTTGGGGCCACTGAGAGAGTCCAGGGCTGGGGCCTGTGATGACCCCTTCTCTGTTCAGGTGGCTGCACCCAGCTGTTGTGGACATACAGCAACTTCCTCACATCACCACTTCTTGTTTCCAGAAGCAATACATAGAGGTGAGGGAGAGAAGGACCCCAATGGGGCAGACGGAAGTGAATACGTTCATAGGGCTACTTGGTTGGTTGGGGGTTTCCTCTACTCCTGTCCCCTTTGGGGCCCCACTGGGGTGAGCACCTCCACAGAACCATCCTCTCTGACTTTCAGGGATGTCCTTTGGTACCTCCCCCCTACCTCAATCTGGATGTGTCAACCCACGTCCTGGTACAAAAAAAGGCTTTGTGTTTGGATAAAGTCAGAGAAAGAACCAGGCCGTTTCCTGGTCTGCCTTGGACTATAAAACAGCTCCAAATGGACTACTTAATTAGGGACCAACATGACTTTCCTTGTCCTAACAGGGTCCAAACCAAGGCTGAATAGCTCCTAATACAGGGACTCCAGTGGGCTGAACATGAAACCTTGTTTCATAGAGTGAGCATGTGAAGACTTGCTATTGCTGGTGAGGAAAACCATCCCTCACTTTATTCTCCCTAAAGATTTCCAAGGCAGAGGAAGACCTGTAGGGGAAGAAAGGGTTTAGGTAAGAGAGAAAGCTAGTCAGGGTTTGCAGGATGAAGTGCTGATTTCAAAGGGCAAAGGATTAGGATGTGATCTTGGACCACTTTGCACCCTACAGAGCCTAAGAAGAAAGAGATGCTGCCCACTGAGTCCGCTCTTTGGGGTTGGAGGTGGGATGAATGTCACATGAGTGCTGGTGATGGGGAGCAGGAAGGCACTGCTCCGGGAGGTTAGAGTACAGGTTTCAGACTCAATGGCGCCATCATGATCATCTATGACCTCACCTTCTCACCTGGCCTCCTGCTTCATGCTTCCAGCTGCCCCAGCCCTCTCCTCACACCTCTGTTATTTTCCTTCACATGGTACTCTTCATCTTTTAGCTTGCTGGGGACCTCACCCCTTGAACTTGTTTACTGCTTAGTTTTCATCCCCCCCACTAGATCGGAGGTGCCATATGGATCTTTGTGCACTGAGTGCTTAGAACAGCGCCTCCCGCTGGTGGACTTGCTGAACAAATGAATGAGGTTGGGGATTAGAGGGCCTGACTGAGTGTCTCTGTGGCACAATGGAAAGGTCTTAGACTAGAAGGTGGATGAATGAGGTGTGTGCTGGTTTGTGCGCCATGTTGAAGCCCCTGCACATAAAGACCTCTGATCGACTAAACTCTCTGAGCCAACACATCCACCTCCCTAAAAGGGGATGGACGGGACCTCACTGGACCTGCCCTGCAGGCCTGTGTTTCTGTGCAGCACAGCAGAGAGGTGCTTAGAAAACCCTGAGGTGTTAGAAGGGTTCTGGGTATCGCTAGAGGGGGTAGGCTGCAGCTACTTCATTTTACTTAAGCCTCACTTTCCTCATTCTGCCGTTCGGTACTCAAAGCTCACGTGACCCCTTCTTTAGGAAGTGTGTCCTGATCTTCCCAGACAGAATCTTCACCCCTTCATCTGGATTCCCCTATCCATAACATCATTTCAGCCTGACTTGTTATCACATGTAATGTTGTATGCCTCTGAATCCACAGAAATAATAGCTCAGCTAACATCCATTGAGGATCCATTCTCTGCCAGGCACTGCTCTACATGTGTTACATTAATTAACTAATTTCACCCCCAAACAACCCATTTTACAGGTGAGGAAGCTGAAGCATTAAGTCGACATGCCCAAAGTCATACAGTTGGGAAGAAGGGTAGTCAGGATTTGAACCGAGGCAATGGGTTCCGGGCATACCATTCTGTGCCCGCCCCCTTCTAGGCTGCGGAGTGCTTTGCACACCGGAGTAGCACAGTCAATGTTGGAGAAGTGTGTAAATCTAGGAAGTGGGGTGATGCTTTCTGCCTGCCTACCCCCTGAGGTTGTTCTGAGAAGTAAGCACAAATGGATGTGAGGGTGCTTGTAAATAAAAAAGTACAAAACACCTAGAGGTTATTGTTATCATTAAATATTTTTAATGACAGTGAAAGTGGAAATGTCTAGAACATAGCTAAAGAAGCATCTATGACAATATTCACCATCTGTCCTTGGGCAGCTTTGTAAATGCTCCATGAAATGGCTCACAGATTCCTAGATTTCTCTCTTGACCCCCTGCCAAACTTTCAGGTGAATGATATTTGGGCAACTTGGCTCCAACTTCATTTTGAATTATTTTAAAATCTTGTATTCCTTGGGCCGGCCGAGTGGTGCGTTGGTTAAGAGTTGCCTTGGGACGCCAGCTCTAAGCAGCAGGGCCCCGGTTTGGCTCACACATTAGGGCCAGTGACGCTGTGCCCTCTACAGCTAAGATGGGGAACAACAGCTCGACCTGGAGCTGGGCTGCTGTGAATTGCCAGCGATGGCGTAGGCTGTTGTGGGGCTGCAGTGGGCTGCTCTAAAGCTACCGTGAGTGGCCAGCAGCCGGCGTGAGCTGCCAAGACCTGCCATGAGTGGCTGTCCACAGGCTGGCGACGGATCTGCCTTAGCCGGGAAGAGCGCAATGATCACAATACCAACATGGACCAGTGAAGCAACGTCCTCCACAACTAGACTGATGAACAAAAGGACAGCAACTTGTCTGTTCCCCTCCCCCAATTCCCCAATAAAATAAATTTTAAAAAATATTGTATTCCTTATATTTATTTTTTTAATTGTGGTAACATAAACATAGCATAATGTTTACCATTTTAAGTTCATTAAATACATACACATTGTTGTGCAGTCATCACCACCATCAGTCTCCAGAAGTTTTTTTCATCTTCCCAAATGGAAACTTTGTATCAATTAAACAATAACTCCCCTAGCTCCTGGCAACCACCATTTTACTTTCTGTTGGTATGACTTTGACTAGTCTAGATACTTCATATCAGTGGACTCATACAGTATTCACCCCGCTGTGACTGGCTTATTTCGCTTAGCATACTGTCTTCAAGATTTATCCATGTTCTAGCATGTGCTGAACTTCTTCCTTTTTAGGGCTGAATAATATTCTGTTTTATGTATAGACCACATTTTGTTTATTCCTTTATCTGTCAATGGACACTTGGGTTGCTTCCATTTTTGGCTATGGTGACTAATGCTGTTATGCACATGGGTGTACAAACCTGTTTGAGTCCGTTTCAATTCTTTTGGGTGTATACCTAGCAGTGGAATTGCTGGATCATGTGGCCAATCTATTTCTAATCTTCTGAGGAACCATCAAACTGTTTTCCATAGCAGCTGAACCATTTTACATTTACAAGGTTCCAATTTCTTCACATCCTTCACATTTGTTTGTTTGTTTGTTTATTTTTGATAATGTCTTTCTCATGGAAATGAAGAGGGTCACACTGAGTCTTGGAATGATTCAGTTTTACTTGTTTGTCTTCCACATCTCTGAATTATTTTTCATCTTCAAAAAACAATCTTTGCCACAGTAAATAGACTTGATTCTGTCATCTTGAATTTCTTCACTGCTTTATTTATCTGACTTTCAAATAGATGGCTCATTATCTGCCAGCTACTCTCCTAGGTGCTGGAAAATCTGACGAATAGGAGCATCAGAGCTCTCTAGGAGTTCAAGGATGAGTTTGGTCATATAACACATAGTTATGGTGCTTTCTTACCCAAAGGTATATATTATCCCATTCATAGCTATTTTAAGATATCATCATTTAAATTGCATATGACAAAAACTTAACTGCACAGAACCCTGAAATTCTTACTTCTGGAGACCCAAGTTTTCTGGATGCACGAGGGCTTGACTCTATAGGCCCTTGCTTTTTATTTATTTCTTTAATGAAGTTTGTTTTAAAACTGTTTTAGCTTTACTACAAAGTTAGTATAGAAAACTCCCACAAACCCCACACCTACTGGGTCGTCGGAAAAGTCATGACGCACTTTTGCAATGAAAAACATAGAAAAATATGTCATGACTTTTCCGACAACCCAATATTATTATATCATCTTACATTAATATATTTGTTACAATTAATGAACCAATACTGATGCATTGTTATTAGCTAAAGTTCCCAGCTTATCCAGATTTTCTTAATTTTTACTTAATGTATTCTTCTGTTGCAAGAGTCCCATCTGGGATATCATATTGGTTTTAGTTGTCATGTTTACTGATGCTCTTCATGATTGTGACAGTTTCTCAGCTTTTCTTTGCTGTTGATGACCTTGACAGTTTTGAGGAGCACTGATCAGGTATTTTGTAGATGTTCTTCTGTTAGGATTTGTCTGATGAGTTGCCGAAGAGTAGACTGAGGTTATGGGTGTTGGGGAAGAAGGTCAGAGAGGTAAAGAACATTTTCATTACATCATATCGAAGATACATATCAATGTGATTTATCACTGTGGTTGTTGACCTTGATCACCTGGCTGAGATGGTGTTTGTCATGTTTCTCTACTGTGAAGTTATTCTTTCATCCCATCTTTGTAAACTGTATTCTTTGAAGGCAGCATATTGTTAGATACCACACTTAATGAATGGGGAGTTATACTCTCTCTTCTTGAGGGCGGTACCTCTACATAAATTATTTGGAATTCTTCTGCGTGGGTGACTTGTCTCTCACTTTCATTTATTTATTCAGTTACTTATTTAGATCAGTATGACTCGTGAATATTTATTTTGTACTTTGGGTCATAATCCAGCACTACTTTATTTTGTTGCTGAACTTGTTCCAGCTTTGGCCATGGGGAGCTCTGTCAGTTAGCTCCTCCGTCCCTTCGACATACTTCCACGTTGTTGCAGGTTTTTTTGGTTTGTTTGTTTTTGAGTCCTTCCTTACTTTCTGGCACTACAACTTACTCCAGGCTCATCTTGTATAGTGCCTGCCCCAGACCTAGAATTAACCATTTCTCCAAGGATCTTTGGTTTCTTTTATTGGAGAATGACATCAGAAATCAAGAACAAGGTTCTAGGTGTGCCTATTGCTGCTACTGGGGTGTCATGGCATTTAGGTCCTCTCAGGTGGAAATATATATAGTCCCTCAATTTTGATTACTATTGTCAGGGCTTTGGATAAAAATACTTATGAAATATGTTATATATTTTCCGACATTCAGAGCAGAATATAATTAATATAATTTAACCTGTTCTTGGAACTGGCATACTATTTTGAATATCAGTTCTTTAGCCATGATACAATGGTAACCCTCAGTCCACATCCAGCTTTGAAAGACTGTTCGCATACTGTGGTGTGTGGCTGTTATGCTATTTGAATTCAGTGGTGGATTTTTGTAATCTTCCTAATTTTTTTTCCTTTTGTTGTCTTTAATAACCCTCTCTTCTTCCCTCTAACTTACTCTTTGTAATCTGCTGTCTTCTAGGAATCTGACCACTATCCATGAAGTAAAAGCAAGGAGTATTGAGTAAGGATCTCAGGTTCACTCCTGTAAACAAAAGGGTTCTTGTGACACTAATTTTAGATGATGCAGAAAAGTCTCCTCTTCTTCTTTACCTTATTCCCTGTTTCTCTGCTATGCTCTAGTTGAACAACAGTACTGAACAGGTTAGGTCAACCTATGTTTTAAATGTGAATGCCAAACACATATGGTGGCTGGTTGGTCCTGTGGCTCTACATTCAGGCCATCAAATTATATTTCGATAGCTCTAAGTGCAGTGAAAGGAGCAGTAGACTTGAAATGCATTTGAGCTCTGGCTTTCTTGCTCTGACTCAGGCAAGTCACTCAGCCTCTCTGAGCCTAAGTTATCTGACAGAAAATGAAGGAGTTAGCCTAGAATCTCTAGGTTCCTTTATAGCACGAGCATCTTGTGATTTCTGAGTGAGGTTTATTAATCTTAGAAGGGCAATGCAATCAAATGGGCTTGAGAGCATCTAATCTAGTTAAACTGCCTTCAGACTGAGTGACCTTGGGAAAGTCACTCTAAAAATGCCTACCTCAGAGACACATGTGTACATGTAGGCACTTATTGTATAATAAAGGAGGCACTACAAATTGAGAGGGGAAGCATGGATTGTACGTGGATAATGTCAGGAAAACTGGATTATTGTATGGAGGAAATAAAACTGGATCTCCACATAAGGTCACTATATGGATTAAATTCTTAAATGAAAAAGATTAAATTATTAATTTATAGAAGAAAATTTCAGAGACTGTCTCTGTGATGAGGGGTAGGATGAGTCTTAAATGTCAAAACACAAACTCTAAGACCAAAAAAAAAAAAAGAGAGAGAGATGAAATAGATTCTACCAATGTTAGATGTATGCCAGCAACATGGATGGATCTGGAAAGTGAGAAAAAAGTAAAAAACAGAATATTATATGTAACAATATCATTTGCAAAATTAAAAACATATTCATACAAACTAGCAATTATATATTTTGCATGAACACATTCAAATGAAAGGATAAACTTTAAGAAGTCTACAGAGGAGAGGGGAATGGGACTGGAGTATAGGAATAGAAGGGGTTACATACCTAAATAAACAAACGCAACGAGGGAACGGCCTTGCATGGTTCTCCAATGATCTTGTGTCATGTATATATGTGTGTCATACATATACATACAGAGGGTGCCAAAAAATGTATGCACAAGTTAACAAAGGACAACACTGTATTAAAACTATAATACTCTATATATACCAATAGCAAAAGATGAATACAAGTCATGAGTATACATTTTTTGGGCACCCCGGTACATATGCCATGTGTATACACATATATACCCATATGGATACATATTTGAACACAGAAATATTTTTACTATATATTTGCTTAATCTCCCTCCCTGGACTGTGGACAGTAGCTCCCTGAGGGCAAGAATTAGCACGTAGCACACAGTAGGCATTTATATTGGTAGGATGAATAATGACTGCACATGGACTATCTCTGCATTAGCGATTTCCCTGAAATGTTCTGGGGATAACATGCGATAACAGGCACAAATATTCACTGAGACTTTAAAAGCTGTTGGCCTGGAATGACCCTGAGGGTCCATCTGGCCCAATATTTACCAGACTCCTGGATTCATAGATGGGTTAAGAATAGGTAGGTGGACTGAAAAAAATAAAAAGTTGCCTGCTCTGAATCAGCCCACCCACCTTTTCCTAAATTTGTGTCTAAGCTCAAAACCCCATCACTCTCATTTTACAAAAGAAAGGATATTTTAACATCATTGGGTTAATATCAAGTACTATGAGAGTTAAAAGAGCCATTGAGATAGATTGAGACTATGAGAACAGGCTACTGAGAGAAGCTAATAGTTGAACTTGGCGTTGCATGATGGGTTTTTTAACATCAGACAAGTAGAAAATTTAAATAAAGGATCGTACTTTTGATGAAATAATTTAGCATAATAAAAACTTTGCTACATTCTTCCCATAGTTCTCACTTCTCCATGGCAACTTCATTGCAACCTGGTCCAGGACCATGAGGCCCTGAGCTGGTCCAGCTACAGAGAGTTAGGATTTTTAACTCGTTTTGATCGATCTAGAACTATAATCCAAGCTTTTGACTCACAAGAAAGCTTTTTCCAACCAAACACAGTAAGTTCTTCTGAAAGAAACTCCCAGGAGACTAAATCTTGGTGGAAAATCCCCTCTTGTTTTGGCCAGTGCTGGGTCAGCTGGCAGATACTTGGAAAGAAAATTTCTTCTGATCCATTGAAGGGCAAGAGGTGCTTTGAACTCGGTCTGGAGAGGAACTTGAGTTCATCATGTGCACATCCCAGACCTGTTGCTATAGCGCCTGAAATAAATGAGTCACGGGGGGAAACACAGTGGGGAATGGTGACAGCTATATGGGCAAAACGACGGCTGGGTACCCAGCCAGCCAACAATGATAAGCTTCCCTTTGGCCATAAACCTGACCCAGATGAGGGACGTGAGCAAACATGGGTAAGGAGGGGGAGAAGGTTGATTTCCTTTTGGCATCGAGTCCTTTTGAACCTTGACCTTCCTCAAACTGTCCTTATTTGATAAGTGCCGGGTATCAGAGGCTGAGAAGAATTCGTAAAAAAGGCTGCTCATCAGCC
Organism: Hipposideros armiger; assembly: GCF_001890085.2. Taxonomy (NCBI): domain Eukaryota; kingdom Metazoa; phylum Chordata; class Mammalia; order Chiroptera; family Hipposideridae; genus Hipposideros; species Hipposideros armiger. The sequence goes on from NW_017731372.1 coordinate 4,920,916, forward strand.
ATTTAAAAACACAGACCTCAGAACGAAAATAGGGAACAACTATTCCACGGCAAGAGAAGCCATACAGCCAGGTGTTCGGTTTAGAAAATACAAGCGATTGGTGTGAGTAAGCTAACAGTGGAGGGGATTCCTTCATCTCCTTGGATTCACTTTTGAATGTTCCAGTTTGTCCATCATTAAGAAGAGTAAACACACCAAATAGACCTTTCTGACATATCCCGATGGGGCCTAAGGAAGAGAAAGCCACGCAGCCAAGTTAGTGGCCTGATAGCTATTTCTTTGGCTAACAGTCGCCCTAGTTACAGCTCTGAAAATGAAGGCAGCCAGCAGTTTTGAATTACCGAACACGCCTGTAGGACCAAACGCAACTTTTATAGAGAAGCACCAGCAACTCAGAAAGAGGCATAGTAGGCACATGGTCGCTCACGCACACCCACTCATGTGCCACGTCCCACCCACGTGCCACCTCCTACCCACAGAAACTGTGCAGACAGAGGAAAGGGAAGAGCAATGTTACACTCAGAAGCAGAAAGCAATACAGTGAGATTTTGGGGCTGCATTATTCAAATGGGCTAATTATATTTGTAACTTCCCTCTGTAAATATAAATTTTTTTTGAGGGAAGAATATATGTTTCGCACATTAAAAGCTTTTATCGGACGCAAAGAATGAGTATAGGAAAGAGACACCAGGGGAGGTAAATGACAACATCATGTGTAAGGAATTGATTTCCAGGGAAGGGGCAGAGGGGATGTTACGTGAAGGAAAGGGTCCTGGCCAGTATGGACTGAGGGCCCTGAGTTCCTAACAACCTTCAGAGCCACCTCCCTCCGCCCTGCCTTGGGATCATGAAGGCCAAGGATAATCTATTTACATAGCCTAATGGCCTTGCTGTCACATGCTCTCTTTCCTTCAGTCCACCCAGTAGATTACTGCCCATTAATTCTTCTAAATACAGTTCAAATATATAATGTCTTCTTGCTCACAGTTCTTCTATGATCCTCCTTTAGCCACTGAATAAAATACTTTTCTAGCTCTATACAGTCTTCTCTATGTTTTAGTTGGACTACCTGTTCTTTGACTAAGGGGGTCCTCCCTGGGCTCTATTTGTTTCTGATCTTTTTTTCTTTCTTTTTTGTTTAAAGATTTTTATTGGGGGATGGGAACAGCGCTGGGGAATTGGGGGAAGGGGAACAGACAAGTTGCTGTCCTTTTGTTCTTCAGTCTAGCTGTGGAGGACGTTGCT
>NW_017731372.1:4922320-5017910 GCF_001890085.2 Hipposideros armiger
GTGACTCACAGCAGCCCAGCTCCAGGTTGAGCTGTTGTTCAGCATCTTAGCTGTAGAGGGCAGTGTCACTGGCCCTCATATGTGGGATCCTAGCCGGTGCCCTCTGGCGTCCCAAGCCAGCTCTTAACCATTGCGCCACTCAGCCGGCCTGATCTTTCATTCTGACCAATGCCCACCTCCCAGGGGCTCCAGCTCTGCTGTTAAATTCTTGCCCATCTTTCAAGGCCTGTTCCAATTATTGCCATCTCTGTGAGGCCATATCTGTTAACCTGGGTCTATCCTGATGGATCTTTTAATTTTCATAGTAATTTATATTTACTTGTAATTATTTATAATGATTTACATAGACAAATAATTATACTTGTACAATTCTATAATATGGATACACAATTGTATTTATCTATAATTAGATAGCTATATTTATCTATAATTATTATTTATATATAAATTTTGGCATTAATCACATTACCCCTTGCATTACAAGCAAGATAATTTTAGATAGTATCTTTTGTACTGGATTGAAAACTCCTTGACTGAACCATTCATATTTATTTCTATTTTCTTTTTTTTATCTTTCACTTTTTGTGTTGTGAAAAGTAGCACATGATTATAAAAGTGCACACGATCTAAGTATACTGCTCAATATGTTATTATAAAGAAAACAGCAAGTAACCAGAACCCAGGTCAAGAAATGAAACTTTCCTGATACCTCAGAAGGCCCATCATTTGCCCGCATAAGCTCCTTCCGTTTCCACTCCACCATATTCACTTCCTTTAGTCCCTGCCATGGAAGCTTGGGCCTCGTGAGTGGTCAGGAAGTGCTTTGAAGGATAGATGAAGAGGCCATGAGGTAGGTGCAGCCTAAGGAAACATCAGCTGGATTCATTCTCATGACTGGGAAAAGGGCCCAAACTTCATTCCCCTACTCAATGGTGGGTCAAAATTCACTTCATATATGAAAGATGCATATTATGTGATCGTAATGCTCTTTAATGAGCACCTACAGGGTGAAAAACTGAACCATAGGCTCAGAGTCCTGAGCAGGGAAAGGCACTGCTTGGTTAAGTTGTATTTTGAACTGTCAGGAAGTTAGAGAGATACAGCGCTCCCTTTGGGGATCCTAACAGGGGCCTACCAAGAGCTAGGCAGGCACCTGATTCTTGGGAACAGTGGCAGGAAAAAGTGCTGGCAGTAACTGCTCCTAGTAAAGTCAGGATCCTGTGTGGAATCTGATTTTTAGGATTTCTCAAAAGCCCCAAAGCGGGAGAGTATCCAGTCCAATCCAAGGGTAATACATAGAACCAGGGACGATAACAGCGTCTTATGCCATCTCGTTGCTGTGACCAGTCACCTTTTCAATATTTATGTTTTATTTTTATCTCTGTATTAGAGAGGCATTATTTGTGCACAGCCTGTTAAAAACAGTTCTGAGGAAAACACACTTCCAGCTGCTTCCTCCTGTTTTCCATCTGCTGCATTTATGCGTCTTTGTATGCGTTTAACTGTTGCTTGTCAGTGTAATTGGGATTTTACTGAGGACCAACAGGGGAAAAAAAATTCCCCGAGGGTGGATTATTGGTTCAATTGATCTGAAAGAGATTATCTTTGTGAGTCACTAATAAACATTAAACTTCCAACTGGACCAATAAATACCAAGTAAATTTAAGTTTCAAGAGTTAACTTGCTTCAGTGATACCTCTGTATTCCCATATTTATGCATCAGCTACTCTTTCTCCCACTTAGTCTTAAATATGTAAATCCTCAATTTATCTGGAATTACTTAGTGAAAGGCTGATGTGTGAGTGTGGCAGATTATAATATTCCATCACCACCCCTGATCCTCTTTACCTCTTATTCTTTTCATAGCAGATCCAAAAAGCTGTGTGCGTGCCACAAGAATATATTATTTTAAGAGACTTGGACTTAGAAATTGATTTCCTTGATGAGAAAAAGAAAAGTCTCTTTGTGACCCAGAGGGTCACTTCATAATCCTGTCACTCGACATCAAAAAAGCCTTTTTTTTTTCTTGTAGGAGAAGATGAGAATATTTCTGAAAAGGAATTAGTTTTTCAGCTACAGTGAAAACAGTGTGACTTACAGACTTAGCCACCCCAAGAAGGGAGGCCTATTTGGAATGCACCCCCTGTGATTAGACCAAGCCCCTGATATATTTTTAGGGTCAGGCAGTTTTCAATGGAAATTGAAATTTGTACGATGGGGTGAAATAGATATTATATTTTATGGATGATTGTGAGCCTTAAGTTCAAGTCTTTTTTTTTTTTTTTTGTAAAGGGATTTCACTGCTTTCAAACATATAATAATGACAGTTGAAGTGAGCGGGCTATCCTCCTTGGGTGTGGATTTAAATCAATCGGCTATCAAACAGTGCATGGTTTTCATCTCCTTCTGATTGAGGTTCAAGTCACAACACTTCAGTGTGTGTGTCAGGAATGCCTGTGCCTAGTACTGAGCCTACCAGCCGAGGGCAGTGCTTCTCAACCCTGCAGCTCTAGCCATACTTCTGGAAATTTTGGTTCAGCTGATCAGGAGCCCTGGACTCAGAGTATTTTAGAAGCTTGCTGAAGTGATTCTAATAAGTGGACAAGGCTGAGAACCACCGAAGTATCATATATTCTGAAGCCATGTGGCATTCTATTATCATAAAGTGTCTGTGACAGCAGCCTAACATTTGCAGTTCTGGAGTTCATCGTTTTAGTTGCTTACATAGAGGAAGATTCCTGATGGAAGATTCCTATTCTCTTTACTAATATAAAAGCCTCAGAGCACCTATTTGAATCCCCCAAATTAACATTGTGGTGTTCATTTGACTGTTGGATATAATGAGGTCAGAAAAAAAAAATCTCAATTCAGGGTGTGTGTGTGTGTGTGTGTGTGTGTGTGTGTGTGTGTGTGTGTATTATATATACACTCATATATACTAAAATAAAAGACTAATATGGGATGAAGTAGTAGCAAAGTAATGGGATTTATGGTTCGTGCCTGCCCCTTTAAGACCCATCCAAAATGATCTCTGCCACAGGGGCCAGAAATTCCACAATTACTGATTCATTTCTTAGTTTCAATCTTGTTACTCCAGCTGGTAATCTTTAAAAGCCGTTTGATTCCTGAGGAGATCGCACTAGATAGCACTAGTTCCTAGTGCCCTCCTGGGAAAGAATGTGTCAGATCCTTCTGGATGCAGGGTCATGGAGAAAGGGGAGGCCAGGGTGTGTGATTTCAGGGCATGTGACAGGTGCTGTAGCACAGAACACCGTGCTCAGAAGGGTTCCGTGCTTGGCTTAATGCTCTGCTATTCACATTTTGAAATTCTTTATAATAATTTTTAAACAAGGGTCCTACTGGTCCTAGGCGTGGCCTCCAAAGAGAAATTGTCCATTATTCTCCAGTGTGGCCTCTGCCAGGGACTCAGAGACAGGGGTTAAAGAGTTATGAGGTCCATGGAGGGACTAGAGTTGTTGTGGCTGTAAGTCATCAGGGATGAGGGGCTTAGGCAAACACCCACTCTTACCGTGGGCTCTGAGGAGGGCGTATTTGGTGCTATCTCTATCCCACAAGGACGTTGTAGATAATTGCTCATTTACAAATATTACCAAGTGCTGACAATATGCCAGGCGCTGGGTTAAATGCTGGGGATATCATACTAAGCCTTCCGGGAGCATATGAGCATGGAAATAGTTCACTGCAATCATGTGGGCAGAGTGGTATAGCATCGGACATGTGAGGCGCTATGGGGACACAAGATAATGGGACGGGACTCAACTTGCTGGGGTCAGGAAAGGCAGGGTGTTCATGCTAAGATGGAAGGTAGCTAGTAATTAGCCATGTGAAGAGGAGGAATTAGAATATCCTAGGCAGAGGGAACAGCATGTGCAAAGGCACAGGGACACAGGAGAGAAAACTGCCTTAGAGGAAATGAGATGAACTTCAGTGTGGCTGGAAATGCCAGGGAGAGGGGGAGTGTTAAGAGATTACTCTGGAGAGGCAGACAGAGAGGTAAGGTGGCTGACGGGGCTCATAAGTCATAAAAGGTAAACATAGTGACCGTTTCACTAGCCCACAGAACGAAGTCATGGCTTTGTATGCACTGTATCATTTCACCCTCACAACGATCTTATGGATAGGCCCAGTTGTTAACCCCTTTTTACTGAGCAGGAAACTAAGACTTAGATTAAGTAACTTGCCCAAGGCAATGCAGCCTGTAAATTGTGGAGTTAGGATTCAAAGGGCCTCTGTGTCCCTTCACAAGGCCTGGATTCCAAATCACTGTATCATATAATTAGCCAGCTGGACTTTAACTTTAAAGAAATGGGAGGCTCGTAAAGGACTTTTAAACAGGCAGGTGATAAAAAGGGCTTTGCATTTTATTTGTTATTTGTTTATTTTTAAATTTTTATTGGGGAACAGCCATGGTCATTGGTTCAATATTGCCTTCGTGCTACAATGGCATAGTTGACTCTCCCAAGGAGGGTGCAGCTCACAGTGGCCCATGCAGGGATCGAACCGGCAACCTTGTTGTTATCAGCACCACGCTCCAACCAACTGAGCTAACCGATCACCCCCAAAATAGGGCTTTGCATTTTAGAAAGGCAATTCTGGCTACAACACTCTGAGTTTCGTTAAGTGATTCTGGGGTTCATTTTGTCAGTTAATGGACGATTGCTTTGCTCTTCTTCCTCGTCTGGCCTATCTATTGGAGCCTGAACGAGACAACGATGCCCAAGCTGGTCACCTTAATTTTTAAATGGGAAATTTTGGCTAAAATTAGTTGGGGGCAGACCATGGAACTCAAGGTTGGAAATGAAGTTCCAAGTTTGTCTGCAGTCGTTTCACCTCAGTGTGGAGAATTATCTGTAGATTGTAGGTCGATATACGTAAGACAACATGTAAAATGATTCCAAATGGTAATTTTTATTGTGCAATTAAAAACAATCAGTCCTTATAGAAGCTCACAAGACTTAGTAAAAATAAACACACCTACACAAATAAAACAAAAAGCAACTAAAAAATCAATCGTGCCCCTTCTTGCCTTCTGTTTCTTACACAGGGCGCTTTGTACTTGGTACTTCCTTTCCAAACCTCCCTGAGGGAGTCTCTATCGACCATGCCCCATCTCCATCCTTACAGCTTTTTCCCAGAGGCCACTGTCTTTTCACCTCTGCGACCTTATATATCTGACGTTCTCAACTGTTGTGCTTCCAGAGAAATAGCATGATCAAGTGGAAAGTTCTTTGGGGTCGGCCGTATCTGGGTTCAAGTCTCAGGAATCTTCCACCTCAAGGCTCTTAGCCTCCATTTTCTCATTATAAAAATGATAAGTTACGATCAACCTGGGAGGTTTGTTGGGAACCACATGAGACAAAGGAGTTGAGAGGACTTGGTCTGTTATAGGTTGTCTGTTGGTTTCTTTTCCTTCCTTCCCAGTGAGACCTCAGTTCAAGTGACTTGTCCACCTATTATTTCTCTCAAATCCAGCGGTCTGTCCTCACAAACTTCTGTGACCCAGACCCCTCTTCACTCTGTCCCTTCAGCAGTCAGAGGCCCAACGGTAACGTCTGGCTTTGCAAACGGCTTACTCCTTTTGACGGGTGTATTCGGAGCCTCCCCAGTCAGGCTCCTCGCGGGCAGAAGCCTGATACATTTTTTGAACATTCCTGCAATGTCTACCACAGGTTTCTGTACATGGAAGGAAAGTCACAAATGCAGCTTTCATCGGCCATTAGGGAGAAAGGGCACATACGATGTGGAGGGGACAGGAAGGTTTGCCTCCATTGTTAGTGAAATAATTCACCAGAATTCCTTAAGCTTTTAATTTTATGCTTATTCAGGGATAGCGACTCTCTGCCCGTGGCTTCTTATTTATCAGCTAATGTATCACCATTATTGAATTCCTTGAAAGCTTGTTGAAATACAAGCTCACTGCGCTGCGTCCCAGAAGAGGCAGATGAGGCTGCACAAGATTTTTATAGAAGTATCTTCAGCAAGCCTGTAGGGATGTGGGGCTCTCACTAACTCTAACCATAAAGACATGCACATTTTTTGTTTTGTTTTTTCTTCTCTTTTTTTCCTACTTGCACACAATTCTATTAGAGAGGAGACACCCAAAGAGGGAGAGTGGAAGGAGAGGGTAACTGCTGAGCTAAGGTGTCTGACGAGGCTAATTCCTCAGCAACAACCACCGCAAGGCACACAGCACACACCAGGGGTACTTGCCAGGCGCCCGGCACCATGGGGATTCTTTGAACCCTCCTAACAATCCAATCCGTAGGTGCTCTTCTCCCCACTTTACAGATGAGAAAACTGTGGCACAGAGAGGTTAGGTCCCTTGCCTAAGTTTACTCAGCCACAAAATGGCAGAGCCAGCGTGCAGCCCAGCCGGTTGGTTCCAGAGCCTGAGCTTGTCATCTCCGTGTAAAGACTTTTTAATTACAGGTACGCACATGTGAGAGTGTTGACTAAACCTGGCCTCTTGTGTCTCTTGAATACAGGCCCCAAAGGGGAAAGGCTGGGGTTGAGGAAGCCATGGGCTCACACAGGACTTCACCGACCACATCGCTAACCATGCTCACCCTTATATTTGTGCTGTGTGAGGATTACAGAAGAACATTTGAAACCCCTGCACATGGAGCTGCCTATGCCCTGGACAGTCAGTAAGTAACGTGGGGGCCGGTGGTTTCTATCTTTCGTAAGCCCCACCTTCCTGCCGCCTTGATGGATGATGGTAATCCAGTAAAGCTCACCTTTCTCTTGAACCAGCAAAAGGCCTGCGAGTGCTCTAGGAAACCACCTCCAATGGATGACAGTTTCAATGAGAACGAAACCTGTTTGTTATGCTTGCTCTAGCCCGCAGGGCTAGAGATCACGTCATATTTGTATTTACTGCTCAGTATATAGTTGGTCTTCAATGAGTGAATGACTAAATGAATGAACACTTACTCAACTCGAGCACACTGCATTTACCATGGATTCGACTGTGACTCCGATTAAAACCAATGGTTTTAATCAAGGCAGACTATCTCCTTTAAACACAAGGATTAGCCTCTATGAAAAGAGAAATGTAAACAGGACTCTAATTAGAGAATTTACTAATTATTCTTCCCTGCTGAGGACATTAGCTGGGGTTTAGTCTTTTACTGTGACAGCCATATGACTTTCTCTTTATTTCCAGAAAGGGAAAAATTGACTGGAAAGATTCATTTCAATACCCTGATTCCTTTCCCGCTTCTCTTTCACCCTCAAAAAAAAAGATATTCCAGCATGAAAGATCACAGACTCAGCCCAAAACAGTGAACCCAGGTTGATGGCATTCAGGGACCTGCACACTCCTGGAGCCCCAACTGCTGAGGCAAAGATAAATCGGCAGGAAGATTTCTTTGGAATGATGTGAATTTAATGAATCATGAAAAATATCCCCAGCTGTTCTTAAATTTAAGGGAGATTGAGTGATAACAAAAGATAGTTTCCCTCCCTCTTAGATGTAGGTTGGAGCGGAAAGAGCAGTAAAAAAAAAACCCTGAGGCCAAAAGCTTGCCTTTTCTTTTCCATCTCTTCTATTGTTGAAGGGAAAAAAAGCTGTCTGCAGTCAGCAGCCACGGCAGGGCATGGGGAAGAGTGTTTGCTATTACCAGACTTGAAGAATTCTCCACTCTGGTTCAAAGACCAGGCTGCCCTTTGCAACGTTTAGAAAGTGATGGACTTTTCTCTCACCCCCTCCCAGCCCCCAACCACCACCATCCTCACATTTCATCCAACCCCTTTATTAATGCATTGACTTGCTGAAATTAAAAATAATGATTCTCCCTTTCCTCATCCCAGCTGCTTCAACCCTCACTACCCCAGCCCTCGAAATCCTTATTAACCCATTGATTGGTGTGGTCTCCCAGGCCGGTCCTCAGCTGGGAGGGCTAAGCTTCAGGGATTCCCAATTTAGACTCTGGAGATCTGTGCTGGAGGGCACTGGGGAAGGCTTGAAGGATGTGAGTGACGTCCCTTCTTTTCTCCTTCTTACCATTCCTGCCTTCTGCCTTGGCTGTCATGGGTCCCCTGAACCTGCCATGCACGGGCCCAGGAAGCCAGGTCCAGGTGCCCTGCTTGCTTTCCTTACCTGAAAAAACACAAGGCAGGTGGGTCGCTGTGAAGGTCAGGAGGGAATGTCTGCTCACCTCTGCTACCTTGCGGCCTGTACCCTGCCTAGATAAATTGCCCTTCTCTTCAAGGTGGGCGAGGAAGGCTAACAGATGCTAAGCAGAACATTTTTTTCCCTTAAGGCAATTTTTAACTTCGAAGTATAGGGAAGAGATATAGTTGAGGACTTGAAGTGCTGGCCTCTCTGTGTAACCTCTAGAAGGGGTTCAGAGAGGAGGATGGGTGATAAAAATGATGATACGCTGAATATCAATGACAAACAATAAAACTGAGGCTTTCAAATGTACCAAATACTTTGTTAAATGCTCCTCATACGTGATGTGATAAATCCACCACTCTCCCCCCAAAACCCTCCAAGAATTGGGTAATTGTAATTGCCTATTGAACAAACTGGCCTTGGTGAGATATTAGCAGGTAGATAATTTACCTGTTTCCTCCACTGTCTCCAAACCCTATCGGATCACTTTCCTTCCTCCTGGAGGAGAACTTAGATCCATAGCTTGGACTAGTGTGACCATAACTAGTAGTCCTGGGGAGATCTTTGTGGTGATAGAATAGCTCTATACCTTGATTTCTCTGGCAACCTGTATTTACATGAATTTATATGTGTGATGAAATGATACAGGACTATATAAACACAATGCAACAATGTCAATTTCCTGGTTTTGATATTGTACGATAGTCATATAAAATGTAAGCATTAGGGGAAACTGGATAAAGAGAACCTGAGACCTCTCTGTGCTATCTTCACAGCTTCCTGTAAATCTGTAATTATTTCAAAATTAAAAAATATAAAATAAAACTATTTTTAATGCATATTCCAGTCTTAAATGTGATATTCTAGTGTACTATAAAAACTTTAATACCCCATGTATTTAAAGCATCTCCCCTCCCTAGCACTGCCAGATCAGAACCGTTCCAGACATAGAAGTCCGCCGCATTATTAGGGCATGCTAAGTCATGATGTAGTTATAAAAACAAAACAAAAATCTGTAACATTTTGATACTTTAGCTTAATAAAACTGTCACTTATGTCCATTAAGGATAGGGCAGCTCTCTTCCTAGAAGTGACTCAGGGATCCAGGCTCCTTTCAACTTGTGGCTCTGCCATCTTCAACCTGTGGCCTCCATGGTCACCCTGGGAGAAGAGAAATAGTGGGGAGAAGCATGCAGGGGACTTTGTGGCTAGACCTGGAAGTGTCCCATAGCACTCTTGCCAACATTTCATTGCCCGGAACGTAGGTATCAGAACCCAGCTTAGCTGCAAGTGAAGTTGGGAAATATAGTCTTTCTGCATGCCCAGGAATATCGTGCCCAGGTAGTGTAATCTGGGGTTGGTTCATGGCTATTTTCCTCCTTGAGCATCTTAGTGGGTTGTCTATTGACAGTGCTCCTTCAGCAGGGCCCTCTCACAGTACCATTCCTTGGCACAGTGAGTCACCTTCCAGCTGACTCTGTGTGACACTCACTTCCCTTCTGCACCTAAAGGCACACCCAAGTTTCTTTCTATTGGAGTCGTCTCACCCTGCCTTACAATGCTGGCGTGGTGAGTCCTCTTGGCCAGGGTCCTTTGAGGTGAGTCAAGCCTGATCCACAGGAAAACTCAACATCCTTGCTCCACCAAAAACTGACAGTACAGGCTGCTCCCCCCACAGCCCTCTTTACTTGTTTTGCTATGAGAGGAAGCTCTAACCAGACTCTTGCCTTAGGTTTTTTCAGGCAACACAGGCCATTTGCTCCCAAGAACTCGATCACTTTGCTCTGCACTGGGGCCCACACACAGGGTCTCCTCTGCTTAGCTTGAGGAGGGACATGCCCTCCCTTCTCTGTGGGGTGAGAAGGAAGGGAAAACGTCCATCCTCTCTAGTCTTATTAAAGTCAGTTTCCTGGTCTTCTGTTACACAGAAGCAAGAGGGGGGATGAGCTGTAAGATGCATACTCAGTTTTGCCCTCATTAGCAAGCTCTGCACGGGTGGGTGGACTCCTCTCTTTAGACTATGTTGCTACTTAACACCTATTGTCCTCGGCTCTGGGTTCTCAGCCAAAATGTAGACGGAGCTGGGAAAGTTGATGTAATACCCTGTTAAATAGCATTATTCCCATTTTACAGTTGTAGGTCCTGAGGTTCAAATGGATATGGGATCTGTACAAAGCCCCACTGCTCTACGCTGGTATGTGGATTTTCAAGACCTATGGGCTGTGGTGGGTGAGATATAGCACCTGGGGTGAAGAAAGGAAATATAATTATATTTAATTTTGGCAAGTCGCTGTTCTCAGAGAGTAGAGGAGAATTGGTTCAATGGGGTGCTCGTCGGGGATTAGAAAGTCACTAAGAAGTAAGTTTTTTTGTAATTTTTTTCCAATGAGTCTCTTCACTCTGTCATTCTAACCTACCTCCCCAGTTTCGGGCACTTCATACCACTCACCCAGGAACACCCTGACCTCCTGAGCAAAGCCTAGCCTCACCACAGCATCCTCATGGCCGTGGTGTATTCCTCATACAGTGGGGTGACAAAATTATAATTTAACAGCTGTAACTAGAGGGCGTTGTAGGGCAGAAACTTTGTTCAGGGGAACACTTGGAAAACTTGAGGGTATGGGTGGCAAGGCACCCACAAAATGAAACACAAGTGCCAAAGTGTCACGTATAAGAAATAGAACAGGAATTTGGGAGAGAGAAGAGCAGAGATGAGGGGCGGGAGGTAGAAAAGGAAGACGTGGGGGGTGGAGGGGCAGCAAGGTGGGAACATGAACCCGCACAGCAGAGCCCTGGTGAAGGACTTTGAAGAACAAAAGAATGTCCAACGGCCATTTTAAGTCACTTGGGGTGTAGACCATCTGCATCTCCAATCCTTCCATTGAGGCCTCTGAACACCGATGCCTTTGTGCACACTGTTGGGGAGGCAAGAAAACAAGCACAGAGCGGCCATTCTAAGTCCAAGTTGGTGAGGCGTACAGAGGAGACGCTGGGTAAAAAGAAGGGAGGAAGGCCCACAGCTTACTGAACAGAAGCTTAGGGGCCAAAGTCGCCCTGAGAAGCACCTCCAGGAACGGGGCTGTTGTGAGGAGGGCCTTCGACTTCCCACAGGACATCGTAGAATCAGCTTGAGCAAATTTAACTGAAACCTCATGTGACAATGGGTGACTGCCGCTGACATCTGAGTTACACTCAAATAATCCAAAATCCTTTTAAGAATGTGCTTCGTGACTTCTTTCTCACGAAACCTCTTATCCAATTTGCTAAAAAGAATAGTTTTGAAACTACCTCGATTTAATTTGCCATTCCTAGCCTTTGTGAGGAGGTGCTTAAGAGGAACAAAATAAACACAAGAGAGAGTTAGATGAAGGAAGAGGGAATCAAATGGTGTGAGTAATAGGATCAAGTGATGATCAGCTCACAATAATTAAGTTTGATATGTGTGTTAGCAAAGAGCTTGTTCTGTGTGTCTATGTGTGTATGTGTCTGCACTTTAGAGGAGTGCTTCCCAAATTTTAATGTGCACACAAACCACTTTGCTTCTGTGGTGGGATGGATGGTGGTTAATGAGATTCTGCCTTGTCAACAGCTGGCAGGTGATGCCATGGCAGCTGGTCTGAGTGACAAGGTTTTAGAGCACCGGGCAGTGAGTTTCTAACCCAGAAAGCTATTAATAAGGCAAGAGGAAAAAGGGGGAGGTGGAAAATAACAGAGTGTAGATGAAGGGAGAAGAGCGAAGAGAAAACAGAAGGAGAGAAGATTAAAAAAACCACAACAACATAGAACCCGGGATCTCCAGTAAGGGAAACTGGAAGTCACTAGTAATTGTCCTAGAACTCCTCGATGTTTAGTTCAACAGCTTAGGCTGCTTTGCCCTCTATAAAATAGCACACATTCCTCATGCCCTAACAATGCTTAAGTTTCAAGGGTGAAAAAGTAAATGTCTGATGCTCTAGTCTTTCACCAGTATTTATCTATATGTATTATATAACACCAGTACTTGTACTAATATATAACCCCACGAGTACGGGCCAAGCCAAGTGCTATAAGACATCTGTTTCCTGTAGAGATGGAATGTACAATCAGACACAACACATGTGGAAAATTAAATTACAAGTCAAGTCAATTATGCAGGTAACCTAATACCATACATTTTATATTTTAAAAGGGACTTTTTCATTTTTTCCTACCATTTGTTGATGGGAAGGCAGACTTATTATCATGATTTGGTGGAGGAGGAAGGGGCAGCTCAGAGAGGGAAGGTGACTTGCCCAAGGTCATGTTGCTGCCAAGTGGCAGAGCCCGCCCAAGGAGTCTTCTTTTCTGGTTCCTGTTCTGATGTTCTTCTATTAAGCTCCCCAACTTGAGGAAAATGATGTTTACAGTATTCCGCTCCACCCACTGCTCTGTCTTATTCTAGCTGACGGACCCAGGGCTTCTTCATAGCTCAGCATTTAACTGGTTTTAAGCTCACAGTTTCCATCCTCATTCAAAATCTAAATCAATGAAACAAATTTCCCAGAAACCAAAATAATCTTTAAGCAAAGCCCACTGTCAGGTCACACTTTTCTAAATACAAGGTATTTTCAGAATAGAAGTCATTAAAAGGATTGGGGAATAATGAAACCTCTTTTTTTTTTTTAAAGATTTTTATTGGGGAATTGGGGGGATGGGAATAGACAAGTTGCTGTCCTTTTGTTCTTCAGTCTAGTTGTGGAGGATGTTGCTTCACTGGCCCAAGTTGGCACCATCATTGTACTCTTCCCGGCGGAGGCAGATCAGTTGCCGGCTTCTGGACGGCCACTCACTGCGGCTGCTGGCCGCTCACGCTGGCTGCTGGCTACACACGGAGCCCATGGCAACCCACTGCCACAGGGGCTGCAGCCTACACCGTCACCAACAACTCATGGCAGCCCAGTTCCAGGTTGAGCTGTTGTTCAGCATCTTAGCTGTGGAGGGCAGTGTCACTGGCCCTCATATGTGGGATCCGAACCGGGGCCCTCTGGCATCCCAAGCGAGTTCTTAACCATCGCGCCACTCGGCCGGCCCGAAAACCTCTTTTCAAACTTAATGTCGCCATTGCCTACTGCTTGGGTTCCAAAACACACATACAGTCCAGCTTCTCTTATGGATATGCATGTTCTTCTGACATGTGTACTTATACATAGGTGTGCATATGTGGGACATCAATTTTGCTAATTGGAAACAAGTTCTTCCATTAACGTCATCACCTTAATTTGACCTTACTGTTATTATAACTTAATAACGTAGCTCAACCCTACATAATTCTGCAGTCTGACAGACAATTTGAATAACTGTAATGCAGCTGACTTTCCACCTGAATGGCTCAGGCTGGGTAATGTACATATTCATTGATGCCTGCTTACAGTAACTTACTATGCTTAGTCATACAAGTTAATTAGTCAAGGAGTTTGCTTTGGGAGGACGAGTCAGGCGGTGATGGGGGTGGTGGTAGAAAGGGTGACAGTGATTCAAGTTTCACACTTAATGGGGTTTTGTTGTGCCTCCCTGGGACTCACCAACAGAACAGACCAGGGTCATACCCTGTTGCAGCCTGACTTTATGAGTAGGGACTAGGAGTGCTGATGAAGGACCGTCACACTATGTGCTAGATGGACAGTCTTGTTCTCTATTCTTAATCCTGCTCCCAGCCCTGAAATACATTTCCATTTTCTCCTGTATAAGTCTTTTTCTCCATTTTACCAATTCCCAGGGTTTTCATCATCTTAATGCTATCGTATTTTAGAATATCTATCTATCTATCTATCTATATAGATATAGATATAGATATACATATACATATATATATATGACTGAAGTGGACAGTTAAAAAACATCCAGATATTGATTTTGTTTCTTTTCCACTCCCCATCTGATGCAGTAATTTCTTTTTTTTATTATTATTTTTTATTATGAAATACACATTTTTTAGAATTAGTTTCAGCTGTACAACACAGTGCAATAGTTATACTTTTTACCCCTCGAAGTGACAACCCCCCCTTCCCCAATCCGCCACCCCATTTCCCCCCAATTGATGCAGTAGTTTCTGGAAGGATCAGCCAATTTGCTTGTCTCCTCGGGGCTCTGAAATGCTTAATTCAGAAGGGGCACAGGTGGAGGATGTGAAGACGTGAATTCTTGAGAGTTGCTGAGTGCTGGAGGTTTGGGGGAGGCTGATCAGTTTCCAGGGCTTCCCCCCTTTCTTTAGTTCTAATCAACTGATAATTATACATAAGGAGGCAAATGTGTTCTCTGGCTTTCTTGATGGCGAAGTTGGATTGGAGAACATAGCGGGAAGTCTATGCTTTGTTAAAAACAGGAAGGTTCACGAGAGAGAGCAATGAGACAGGAGGACAATCTGTAACAATGTCCCACCAATCCCCTTCCAGGGCCTGGGTTGGGTGTGGAGTAGAACCTCTGGTGGAAGAGTAAAATGATCCCAGAAGCCCTCACATGTTCTTTGCTCTTCTCATGCTGCTCTGGGGGGATGTCAGGTTGGATGTGTCTTTTGGAACCCCTTCAGCTCGGAGGCGGGATCAAGGGAAGCCCCAGCAGCATTGCTGCCTTAGGCCCCTGCCCGAGGACCTGTGCTCTAGCGGGCCTCGCTCTGGCTCTCCTCTGGCACTGCCCTTCTCCATGGGACAGGAGGAGGGGCCCATCCTGAGCCCACACCCTCCTTGGGAATTTCCTGCCCAAATGCCCCTCACCCCACCCAGTACGTGTGTGGCTTCTATTTTGGTAGGCTGGTAGGTGTCTGTCCTGCTGCCCGTGTCCCCTGCTCTGAGGTTCGATCATGCCACTTGTGTGTAGGCCTGTCGGACTGAGGGATGGCCTAGGGGTGGATCTATGCAGTGGTGGAGCGGGTCAAGGGTGTGATGGAGCTTGGACGTTCCAGCTGGGATTGCAGGGAGGATAGACATGGGCGAGCGGGCAAACCACAGGCTGATGGCCAGTTCTCCCGGAAGCCCATGTTCCAGTAGAGAAGCCTCAGAAGTACGGGAATTTTAAATGAGAACCTTTCAGGTTGTGATAAAGGCTTTTTTGTCTATGTAGGACTAGAGAGCAAATTTTACCTAATAGTTTTTTAGCTTGATTTATAGCATTTAAAAATCCAGACATATGGCATGTGGGTATCTTTCTGTGTTCTTGCCACAGGCCCACAAATGTTAGGAATAGAAACAAGGAAGTCCTAGGCCTGGCTCTTGTCGAGGCTCTAAGGGAGGGTGTGGAGCCTGTGAGGCTGTGTAACAAAACACCCCAAACTTAGAGACCTGAAACCACAACTATTTTGTTATGCTCACCACTTCCGTGGCTCAGGAGTTCAAAATGGGCCACAGCAAAGGCAGAACCTTGACTCCATTGGTAAGACTGAAGGCTGGTGGTGACGCACGGCTGGGGGTTAGAATCACCAAAGAGACCCTCACTCACATGTCTGGTGCTCAATGTGGTTGTTGGCGGGGACCTGCTAGAATTGTCAGCTACAGCATTTATGCGCATGTATACAGGGTTCTCCTTGTGGCCTGAGCTTCCTCACAGCCTCGTGGCTGTGTTCAGAGTAAGCATCTCAGAAACAACCACACAGGAGCTGCCATGCATTTTATGACCTAGCCTCGGATATTATAGCATCACTTCTGCCATAGTTATCAACTGACCCAGATTCAAGTGGAGGGAACACAGACCCAATTATTGAAGGGAAAAGTGGCCAAGACACATTGTATGAAGGACCTGTAGGGTGAAAAATACTGTTGAGGCTTCTTTTTGAAAATGCAATCTGCCACAGCATCCTTTTCTCAAGAGTGCACAATAGTTAGAGGTTTGGGAAGAGATCCCTAGTCTAGGGTTTCCATAAAGATATTATTCGTGAATTCAAGTCAAAGACTAAAGGCTTAGAATAGGGCTTTGGCTTATGATAAGACTCAATAAATAGCAGCTGTTATCATCATTGCCATCAACATTATCATCATCACCATTTCTGAGGAACCTATGGAGATGGTTCAGTCACCTAGAGGAGGGAGGAAACAGGCCTGAATAAGTTAAGTGATGCTTTTGGTGTCCCCAGACAATTCAGTGATAGTTCTATATTTTAACGTGGGCTTCTGATTCCTATCAGAGAACTGTACAGTCGTGGTTTGGGGGCATTGCAAGGAATGGGCCATGTATTGAAACAGTATTAATGATCTTGGGTCTCAGTCACTGGTTTTGATGCTAATGACTCCAGAGAAGATTTAGTCAATAGATTTTTTTCAAGTATCTATTAAAAAAAAAAAGCAAACAACTTTTAAACTAATTACCATAAAAGTTTAGTAATAAGATGTCTGCTAATTTGGATAATTTGATGTAAAAATCAGACTTTTGTTTTCTATTTTGAAACAATGTCTCCTAAGGCAATTAGCAAAACAAGTTTGTAGGAGATGATGTTTAGCTGTTTGAGGAGCTAAACTTTATTTATGCAAATATTATGTGTATCACATAGAATAATTACAAGAGTCTGTCATTTGTTCATTAACCCTAGTCTTCAGAACCTCATTTAGCAAGTCTTTCTTATTTGATGGTGTTTGAGTTTTTGAAAATTAAGCCATTTCTTTAGAGAATTTTTCTGTAATTCTAACCAGTCTTGTGCAAACTTATTTTTTTTCACAAAAATATGAAATTATAAGCTTTTGTCTAGTTTATGTTTTTTTGTTTTGTTTGGGGTTGGTGTTTAAAGAGCTAGTCTTTCCTTGAGGGAACATGGGTAGCAAAACCAAACCAGTCAATATCCACAGATTCTTGGACAAGTTAGGCTAATGGCGGGGCGTGAAAGGGGTCAGAGCAAATCAGACATCAGTTTGTGCTTCCTGGAGAATCTCGGTGTTGGCTCTGGGGATCGAGAAGCAACTTGGAGTGTCAAGAATGTAAGTCAGTGTTACTTTAGGGAACGGCCCACCTTTGGCTTCAGTTGGGAGGCCAGGGCAAGGGTAACTGGTTGTAGAGGTCATCCATCCAGATTGAGTCTGGGGCCTGTCCAAGGAGACAGAGTCCAGTTGATGTTGGACCTTCACTTACTGGTGTCAGCAGAAGAGGGGGATAGTGATGAAATCTTCCACTCAGGCTTTTACGGCAAAAATGGCAGCCCAACTATTGAGATCGACAAGTCGACCTTCCTCTCTGAGAAAGCCTCTGATGCCGGACACCCTGGGTTCACCATTTACTAACTACGTGGCTACGGGCAAGTGTGCCTCAGTGTCCTCATACATATAACATAAGAATAACGATAGTATTGACCACATAGGATTCTAATGAGGTGAAATGAATAAATAATGCAAAGAGCTTTGAAACAGTGTTTTGCCCATGGCTGGTCCTCACCAAATGCTATTGTTTCTCTATATCCATTACCAATAGCAGCCATTTATTGAGAATCTGCTATGTGGCAGGTACCACGTTCAACTTGTTATGGACATTACTTTATTTTATCCTGATAACAACTCTATGTAGTAGCTATTTTCATCCCCATTTCATAGATAAGAAAAGTAAGGCACAGAGAAGTTTCACAATTTGCTCAAGGTCACACTTAATGGGCGGATGAACCAAGATTCTAACCCGGTTTTGTCTGGCACAAACTTTTCTGATCTTCACCACCACATGGCACCATGATAAAAACAAAAGAAAACAAAGCGCAGATAACCTTGTTATTAGCATATCTAATATTCCCCGAGAAGGCTACTGGTTATTTTTAGACTGAAACTCTAACGTGACAGAGTTATGGCTGTGGTTTTTTTTTTTTCTATATCGTCTACCGTGTGCAGAAGGCACTTAATAAAGGCTTTCTGTTCAGCCTTTGGCGGTTATTGCTGATGACACTCCAAGTTGGAGCCTCAGGCGTGGCCTGTAGGGCTGCATGTAGGCAGGGACTCTGCACACAAGGACCAGCCTGTGTGTTCTTGCAAGCTCCGTGAAGGAATGGGTGTTGTTTTGGGTGGAGGGGGGATTCAGAGAGCCTCCCACGTAAATCCTTAATCCTCCCAATTTGCATCTAATTTTCAAGAAAAGTCAGACCCAGTTACTCATTGTAAGGTCTGCTGAAATAGAGCCAAGTTACCTTTCTGACTACGTCTCCTTCCTCCAGTACTTCTCTTTTTTTCTCTTGAAGCACAAATAAGGGAAGATTGATAGCTGGAATGGAAAAAACCCATGGTGTGGTCTCACAAACACAGGTCTAGGCTGGGGTGGGGGAAAGCCTTCTTCCTCGTCTGTTTGTTTAAAGATAAAGAGGCCTTGCCAGTCCGCACGGGGTCCAGCCATTTAACCATAAACTATGTTAATGGATGTCAGAAAGTACCTGCTCTGCTGGGCTGAGCGGGGCGGGACGTGAACCCTGGGTTCTGACCAGTCTGGTCCCAGATTCTCCAAGCCCCTCAATTTCAAAGCATTGCCTTGTAAGCGCTTACTCTGTTGACTCAAACCTCATGGTTTTTAAAATGATTATTATTTATTTATTTTATTTTAAAAAGCCTTTTGTATTTCGAATACACAGCGGTCCTGGAATTTCAGATCTGCCAAGAACCCTCCCTCAAAAAAAAAAAAAAGTCCTTTTTTTTTCTTTCCTTACTGGAATTTTTTCATTCCTTCCTACCCACCCCACCTCCATTTCTCATTTCCTCAGGAAACCATTTAGTTGGAGACAGAGGGAAAGTTTTCCAACACACTTCCCCCAGCCCCCCTCCCCACCCCCCCAGACTCATGCACACCCAGAGAACAGTTTAGCACCAAGAACATATGTTGCAATATACTCAACCTTCCCCATAAAGGTTTCTGTCTCCAGTTCCCTGAAGCATTTGGAAGACCTGTGGTGAAGGTAGCCTTCATCCCTGCTCATAGCAGTCACCCTCCAGGAACCCTTGGAAGTGGTCAGCCTGGCCCCTCGGTGTCTGCCCTTTGCTCTGGGCTGTCAAGCAATGAGGCTAATATAGATATATTATGGCGCTTTCATGACGTCCCTGGACATGACCCTCCTGCAGGCTTTCTAGAATCAGGGAAGGTAGAGTAGGGATTCCCTATTGGTCTTAGGAGGAACTGTAGGAGTGTGCTGCCATTTTTGTTTTTTTTTTCATTAAACAAATATTTGAGAACATTACTATGTACTAAAATTACTTTCCAGTTCGGGGGTCGAGGGTATTGAGTAGAGAAGGCAAAACCAAGAGTAGACAGGCAAAAAAATTTTTTTAAATGAACAAACTACATTTATTTAGTGATAAGAGCTATGAAGAAATCAAGTAGCACTTTGGAGTAGTAACTATCTCCTCTGCCTGCGACTTTTGTGAAGCCTTTTTCCCTATCTCTAATTTGGGAGTTACCTGACCTAACCTGGCTCTGAGTCTCGTTGGTGGATGCTTTTGTCCCATCCAGAGCAAAGATTCCATGTTTCTCTCTGAAGATGGAGTTCAAAAGACTTTTGTGAGCGAAGACCTGGGGTCCACTTCGCTTCCACCAGCCCCCGGTCTCACTCAGTGTGCTGAGAGGCAGAGAAGAGTTCCAAATGCTTCAGAAACAATGTTCACTCTAGAGTTCCAAATAAATGGGGAGCTTTAGAAAATACTTGAGTGGCAAAGAGCAATTGAAGACAGGAGAATGATTTCCAGCTGCAACAAACATGTTACCTTGAACCGAAAAGGGAGTTCCTTGTGTGAGTCACCTTCCGTGACTCATCAGGTATGTTGGGACCAAGTCTAATCTGTGTCCAATTTGAGGAGTTTTAGGAAGCAAGGCTTTTCATTCTGGTAGCCAACACTCCTCTTCTCGGTGCCATGGGAAATTGTTTCCCTTGCTTCTTAGCTAGCATTTTTGCTTTCCCTTTGGAGACAAAAATGTCCTTAGTTCAGGAGGAGGCCTCCAGGAATTGGAGGCTGGGGAGTTTATTGTAATCTGGGGTATAGATCCTTCTCAAACTGAGTTTACACTCTGCTTAGCAACCACCAGATGTCAGCAGCTCATCTGGTTTCAGTTCTCCAGCAACGGGAAAGACAGCCCATGAGGAGGGGAATGATAGCCTTTGGCTGACAGCAGTTTTTAAGTTTCAGATGGGACTTCAGGAAGTTGTCTACTGTTAGGGAAAGTGCTGATGCAGGGTCCACGTCTGAGAACGGAAAAGCCACGCAAACGCATTCAAATAATGGAATTCTTGCACTAATATTTTACTTTTCTTTGTCAGAACCATTTACAGATAGCAAAGAAAGTTGTTAGGAAATTAGAGAAAAGGTTCACTGGGAAGATTTTTAAGGTAGAAGGACACTAAATGGATAAATTTGCTTTCAAGGTTTTTTTGTTTTTTTTAAAAAAGAATCTTGGTAGACTTAAGAAAAACTTTGTAACAAGGGAAAGAGAAATCTGAAAGTACAAACACTATTTAAAAGAAGGGGCATAAATAAGGTGTCCAAATGGCTGGGGATAGTTAGGATCAGCTCCTGTGATGGTTATTTATTTTGCAAAGCTAGGTTAAGCAGTTATCAATATAATAAAATGTGGGACAAAATGCCTTTGGTGAATTAAACATCAATGCAGCTAAAACTGTCTTTAATTTTGTGGAGGAGGTCTCCTCAGTTTTATTTGTTTCATAGACCTAACACAATGTATTCTTTAATAAGGAAAGTTCAAGGTTCAAATGCAATAAGATCACATTTGTTAAAAGTTCTGATTCCCAAGAACCCTTAGTGGCAGTCATTCCCCATGTGTTCTTTTCTTAGTTGACCTCCAGTGTATGGTCTCCCACTTTTCACGTTTATTCTTCTTGTTCTTGTTACTGACTGTGTTTCAGGGTCAAATCTGCATCACTCACTCCATTGTGGGCAAGTCTCTGTGTGGTTAGAAGTGCAAGAGGAAAGCGGTGGGGGTGGGGGTGGGGGGGGGCTGTCCTCTGCAGGAAGTCTCTCAGTCTGAAGGCCAGTTACCATAAAATTAAAATATGTGACCACACCCCCGAAGCCTGGCATTTAGGCTGGGGCAGGGCCTTGTGGGGGCTTTGCAAACTATGCCTTCTCGAAGGCCCAGTGTGGGGCTAGGCACGAAAGGAGGGCTAACACAGCACCTTGACAAAATAGGGCACAACCCACCTCTTCATCTCACTTCCCTCTGTCTACTTCTCATCAGCCTCATCCATCCCTTCAATCTTCTAGACATGCTATGACCTTCTGGCCTTTGAGTCTCGCCTCCACTCACCTCTCCATACTCTCCCCTGCAATTTCCTTTCCTCTCATTTAAATTCAGCTGATGTTTCAAACTCCACCTCCTCCCTATGGCCTTTCCCTATCACTCTAGCCTGACCTTAGTTCATGCCTCTTGGTTCCTGAGTGCGGTAGCGTATCTTCAGTTCTTTTAATTAACAATATTCTATTCTATTAATAATTATGTAGATATAATTATATATCGATAGTTAATATCATATAGAACACATATCATATTGCCATCTATGTTGTGTTAACCTACCTCTTCCACATTTGCTTCCAAAATAGATTATAAATTTCTTGAAATCTAAAAATAACTTTAGCCAAGTGTGTTACAAATGGTAGGATGCCTAACAGGCCCTTGTTCATGGAAAGTGAAAAAGTTCTATTTGCTGATCCCAGTTTATGCTCTAACTTCCAGAACACACGTTCAGGGGAGTAAATTTCTAAGATAAAGGAGAAGTAGAGCCTGAAGCTCTCTGCTCCTCCCTCATTCACGGCTCCATTTGAGACCCTGAAAGGAAGAAAGGCCCAGAGAAGTGTAGGTGGTTCAGTCTCCTTTCTCGGAAGGCTGCAGTTCCTCTTGACAATGAGGAATGCCAAGCCTCAATTCCCTGAGGGTAATTTGATCTGCTAATTATATGCAAAGACTCAGATCCCTAAAAGAGAACTTGACTTTGTAGTCACCTGGGAAATGTCAACAAATGACATTATCTCCCTTTGAGCAAGCACTGTGGCTTCTGGCTGGGCAAGAAGGTCAATAGGGGAGCCAGGTGAGTCAGGGGCCCTCAGAGTCACAGGGGATTGGAGAAGGTGGGGCCCTTAATGACTCTCTTCCTATGAGTTCCTTCTTCTTGCTGAAATTTAAAAAATTTATCATGTTTCCTTTATGAAGAGACTCTGGAAAGGAAAATCCCCTTTCTGTTTTCTAAACTGGCAAAAGGAAGGGTCGTGCTGAAGCTTTGATGGGCATGGGTAGCATCCAAACACAGATCTTGCTGGTTAGACCAAGGCCATATTCAAAACCAGCGGTGTGCAATGGAAGGCCACCGCTTCTCGGCCTCCTGCTAGATTAAGCTGGATGAAAGGCAGTGTGGTTGTTAAAGTTCATGTTATGACTTATTACTCCATTTAGCCAGTGCTTGCTGTGGGCTAAGTGCTTTACATCCATTCCCTTGTTTAATCCTTAGCACAACTCTTGAGAATAGATGAGATGTGATAAAAAAAAAATACAATGAATGTTGAAATTTTAAAAAATTTATTAAGTAAAAACCACATTGTCATTAACCCCCCTTCTATCATCCTTGACACTTTCTGGAAGTCCTCTTTCGTGAGTGTCTTTAGTTGCACTGTTGTGGCTGCCTCAACGTCCTGAATCAAATCAAAACATTTACCTTTCATGGTCATTTTGACTTTAGGGAAGAGCCAGAAGTTGCATGGTGCCAGATCTGGTGAACAAGGTGGATGAGGATACACTGTAATGTTTTTATTTACAGAAATTGCTGTATATCACAAGCGATGTGTGACACAAAATTTCATGTTAATGTGTTGTTCGTTATCCATGATTTATGGCACACTTTAAAACACACCTTCTCTCAACCGTAGCTCACTCCTGATTGACTGCACCGAACAAGCTGAAACTTGTCACACACTGTTATTCAAGTTTGACACGCCGCTTCCCATATTGAAGATCCCTGCCTTTCTGTTGGATGGCACTTGGCAGTAGCATACATATATACACGTACATATTTTATCATACCTCATTATTTCCATTTTATAGAAGAGAAAGTTGAAGCCCAGAGAGGTAAGGAAATTTGCCCTGGGTCACACAGCTAATAAAAGGCAGGGTTGGGTTTTAAACCAGGTATCAAATGCCTTGTATTCCTTGGTCCTGATCTAGCTATATGACTTAGAAAGGACATTCATAAAACTTCTCTGAGCTTCTGTGTCCTTTTCTTAAAATGAGGGGGCCAAGATAGATGACCTAGAACTATTCTGTTCAATATGGTGGTCACTCACACCACGTGGTTACTGAGCACTTGCTGCGGCTGCGTTGAGACATGTTGTATGTGTATAATACACACTGGATTTCAGAGACTAGAAAAAAGAATGTGAGATATTTCAAAAGTATTTTAGATATTGATTACATTTTAAATGATAATATATCTATTACATATACATGGTTAAATAAACTATATTACTAAAATTATTTTACCTCTTCATTTTTACTTTTTAAAATGTAGCTGGTAGAATATTGAAAATCACACATGTGTTTCACATGTTTTTTGTCGCAGTGCTTTCTAGACTTTTCCGATAAATTGTCGCTAGAAGCCATGTGTCTCAAGGATGGTGTTTCTTTATGATTCCTCAGGGCTGGAGTTGGTGATGAGAGTAGGAACTGAAGCTGAGGAGGAATGCACAGACACAGCAACAGCGACCCATGGAAATGGCGAAAGCTCTGACTCTGGGGACCCAAACTTGTCACTCAACTTGGTTACAAACAGACTTGAACTTGACAGTACATGGATTAAACAAACAGGTGAGAATGCAGTTTAGCACTTTGCATGAAGCACAATTACCATCACGTTCACAGGTGCCAGGTAAAATTCTTTACCATAGGCCTAATTCTTTACCAAATATACACTTTCCATTAATCCTTACAACAGCCCTGTGGAAGTAATTTCTACTGCTATGCAGATTTCACAGATGATAAAACTGAGGCTCAAGAAAGTTTAAGTATCTTGCCCAAGGTCATAGAGCTAGTTAGTGATAAGTGTGTCTGACTAAAAAGCTCATATTTATAATCATTAGGTAAAACTACCTAATCTAAGTGGCCTCAGTTTCTCTAATGGTAACCAGGTGAAAAATGGGGCGGGGGGGGGGAGGGGGGGAAGCACCAGTTTTGTAGGAAGGATATTGGTACTAGAGGGACCTCCAGAGGGTCCCTGATGCTGCTCAGGGGTTATTTACACATCTTGGAGGGCCTCTCCATCATTAGCGGCCCCTCAGGCAGAGGTGCTCCATGGGGCTCTGTATCCCAGCAGTTTGCAGAGACTATGCTTTCTAGGTCCTTCCGCCAGAGACAGACAGCAGTGAGGCAGATGGAGATCATTACTTACCATGCACAGAACTCTGCCAAGCAATTGGGTGAAAACTGAGAAATCGGTCTCCATTATCCAACCATTTCCAAACATTCAGGTTTGGCCATTTAGAGTCTAGGCTTCTAAATTTCCTTCCAGATGTGTTGTTGTTTATATCACTCCAGTCAGAAGAGGGTATCTATACAGTAATTTAAACATGAAAAAGTTAATATAAAAAATTATTGGCTATAGCAAAGGATTAGCATAATGAGAGGTTGGCTAGAAATAAGTAAAGAGAACTCTAAAGATACAGTAACAGCAGATATAAGGTGCAGCCACTACATCCAGGGCTGAGAAAGAGGTCCCACGAAGACCTCTCCCTGTTCTGTCGACCCCCAGGAGGAAGTTGGTGGAGAGAACGTGGCTGTGGCCCACTGGATGAAAGACGAATAACTCCATCAATGGAATTTGCTAGAAATTTGCCTTCTGGAACTTGCTGTACATCAGCTCTCCAGGGTGCAGAGGAAGTTGTTCAGGAGGTGGTGTCTGCATGAAGGCACTTCTGTGAGGTTACCTGAGGAGCTGCTGGCCGTGGGGTCCCTCTGGCTGCCATGCAGTAAAGGCATTGGATGCTGGGCAAGCTGCCTCTACTCCCGGAGCCTGGCCCTGAAGAAGCTGCCCACGCTGCTGGGAAAGCCACATGTGCTGCGGGAGCCTGGTGCTGGAGAGGGCATTTGCACTGCGGGAGCTGGCCTCTGGAGAAACCCCGCAGGAGTGGGGATGATGAAGAAGCTACTTGTGCTGTAGGAGCCTGCTGAAACAGAACCAGCACAAAAGTCCCCTTCCTACGGCAGTGCCTCTCTGGTACTCTCTACTGACAAAGCTAACCATTGTGCCAGCTGTGAAGAAAAAATATTTAAAGGGATCTGATCTATTTTTGCAGAGCAGGCAGTGAAGGGTGAATTTGGAGCTGAGAGGCGATAAACTGATATGGAAGAATGGCTTTTAAACTCTACATATCTAAGCCATACCTGAGCGTACCTGTGAAAATGTCAGAGTCCTGGGACTCCACTTTCTGGTTCAGTGGAGCTAAGATGGTCCTGGAATTTGTAGTTTGCACAAGAGCCCCCGGTAAGTTTTGATGGGTGATGTGCTGCTACCATAAATATTCACTTGGATTATTGCAATTGTCTCTTCACTAGTGTCCCTGAATGCCTTCTTATTCTGGAATCATCTATTTTTTCACCCAGCAGCCAAGTGATCCTATTAAAACGTAAGTTAGAATAAGTCACTCAGCTGCTCAGAATTCTCCAATGGGTCCTCATCTCACCAGAGAAAAGGCTCAGGTCCCTCGAGGGACTTGCAGGATTTGCCCCCTCCCGCTCCTGCTACTGTCTCCCTGGTCACGCTACCTGGGCCACACTGGCCTCCTTGTTGTAACTTGAGTATTCCAGGCATACCCAAGCCTCAGGACTTGTCCTACTGCGGTTCCTTCTTCCTGGTGGGCTCTCCTTCTAGACTTCTGCAAATCTCATACCACACGCCTTCTCAACTTTGCTCAAACAACACCTTGTCAACAAACTTCCCCGACTACCAACTTGAAAACTATAACCCCCTTTCCACCCCTTCCCCCAGGACATGCCCTCTCTTCTTTCCCTGGTTGTTTTTTTCCATAGCCCTTATCACCATCGAACTCATGATATGTTGCTCTTTTTTATTTTGTTTGTCTTCAGTCTTGTCCCACTGGAATGTCAGCTCCATGAGAAAAAGCGTTTTTATCTGTTTTGTTCACTGCTGTACTCTCCAGGGCTTTGAATGTTTCCTTGGACGATAGGTGCTCAATGAATTTTTATTGAATGAATGAACGCGTCCTACGCTTTGAGAAACTTCTCTGTGGAATAGATAGATGGAGAAGTTGTTGTGCTAGCGGGCAGCCGAGGTCCACAAACAGTTCTCAACCATTTCAAAAGCTTCATTGATGTAAACATGAACATGGGCCTTTCAAAGGAGCTGCCCTTCATGAAAAAAAGGGCCTTCTAGAGCAGTGTGGTTGCGATGGATAAAGAGGACACTCCTGCGCCTATTCAGATGGGTGTTAAAACAGCCCAGTTCGTTGAAAAAGCATGTGGAGTTTTAAGAGGAAAAAAAACTGTAATTACTCAAAATGACTATTTTTGACAAAAGTCAGTATTCTTGGTCATGTTGCTTCTGGGAAGTTTCTAGAGACTTTTCGATTTAGAACACAGGGCTCCAGATACGAATAGAGCAGGTCTATGTTCTTCCCAGAGCCAATTTTTCTTGTTTGAGGAGAAAGGAAGCATGCTATGGTTTACACTTCCTTCAGGCTCTGGAAATTGTCCTCCATCACTATCTGGATCAAACCTCTCCCGCTTGCACTTAATACTGAAGGACTGAGTGAATTCCAAGTGCGGCCTTGCCGAGTGAGTCATATCCCCATTTCACGTGATTTGGACCTGATTTAGCCAAGGACGTTTCAGAGCTTCTGGAAGAATTATTTAAGGAGAGGGCAAAGGACAACTGAGATTCAACTTGGACTCTGCAGAATAGGTTAGAGGCAAGAAACCAGGCTTAGCACATCATGTACATGTGTGATTGGAGGGTCAACAGTCTATAAGTCTTCAGACATATTTTTAAGATGGAGTTTGACAGAAAAGGTCAGATGTTGTTAGTGCCGGAAGACAAAGAAAGAAAAAAAAACAGAGAGAGACAATTAGAGTTGATTTTCAGTGATTGGGGTTATTAGGCCTGTTTATGGAGTCCAGGCAAATTAATTATAGTATGACTACTTCACCAATAGTAACAGTTGCTAACAGCCAGTATATACTGGTATATACAGGTATCAGCCATATATACATGTTATAATGTTCTGCTGTCGAGATGAACCCTCTCCCGGGTATAGACATGAGAGCCTGAAAATACCCTGTTTTGTAAGTTTCTGGAAGGCTGGAAAATATAGTCCCTCTTCCAAGAGTTGTCAACTCCCCAAAACTCTCACGGGTGCATTGATTGGGTCCTGAGATGTTTAGATGGGAAACTCACAACCAATCATCACTAACTGTTTAAAAACGATCACTTGATCGTGATGCTATCATCAGTATTTCTAAGGTGATAATGAGAGATTGTCACGTAGGAAGGCAAGTTAGATTAGTAAGAGTAGTTTACGATGGCTCACTGGCCCTCTGGAGTCCCTCTGAGTCATGAAAAAAGAAGGATGAACAGGTGTAGGTTCACTGCCTCCTTTGCACTTTTGCAATGATTTCTTGGTTTCTCTCATTTGTGTGTTGGTAATATAGATGTTCTCCAGATGGCCAAGTCCAATGACCAATTCTCAGTCAATCTCATATTCTAGCAGCCGCATTTGACAGGGCTGATCACTCTTTCTACTTGAAAAGCTTTCTTCACCTGGCCTGGATAGCCCCTCTTCCAGTTATTTCTTTACCTCACTGGCTGATCTTCCCAGCCACCTTTGCTGGTTCCTCCTCACCTCTGTAAGATCTACCAGCTGGAAGGCCCAAAAAATGTAATGGCCAAAGATCTCCTCTCTGTGGTAGCTAATCATTGCTGAGATGTCATTCAGCGTCATGGTTTTAAGTACCATCCATCTTCTAAGAACTTCCAAATTCGTATCTCAAGGCTGGACTGTTTCATGAACTCAGGTAGTACATAATTTTTTACTGATAGGAGTCTCAAATTTAACATAATCTCAAGCAAGTCCCTGATTTCTATAATCTTTCTTCCCTGCCACCCCAAAAACACTTGTAGTTTTACCATCTTATTAAGTGGTAACCCCCTCTTTCTAGTTGCTTAGAGCCGAAAGGCTTGGAGTATTCCTTGATGCTTTCTTTCATACCCCATACCTGATCCATCAGCAAATCCTGTTGGTTCTACCTTCAATATAGATCACTGAACCCCCAAATATATTCGCCAGACAGTAGTAGCTGGAGTGATCCCTTTAACAGATAAATTACATCTCCTCTGCTAAAAATACCTCAGTGGCTTTCCATCTCACTTAGGGTAACAGCCAGAGTTGGCAGTGGCCCTGAAGGCCCAATCTGATCTATTCTCACCCCAGAAAATCTCTGACCTAATCTCCTATCACCTCATTGCTTTCGTTCCAGCCACACTGGCCCCTTGACACTCATTCCTCAGGACACACTAGTCACACTCCCATCTCGGTGCCTTTGCTTTTATGGAACATTCAGTCCTGAAAATTTCTCCCAAATAACATACTAGTCCTTCAAGATCTCTGCTCCAAAGTCACTTTCAATGTTTCTGCTCAAATTCTCTCAAGGTCTTTGCTCAAAGTCACCTTACCTGTGAGGTCTTCCTTGACCACCCTAAAAAAGTAACAATGTGTTTTAGCCAGGTTTTTCTATGTAAGGCCTAAATAGTTGTGACTAATAATGTAAATTACCACTACCTTGTTTCCGCAAAAATAAGACCTGGCTGGAAAATAAGCCCTCGCATGATTTTAGGTGCCAAAACGTGGCACCTTGGCATGCTGAATATTTTAAGCTGAAGGAGTTTGTGGAAAAGGCACCCTTCTCCCTGAAACAGGTCATAAAATTCTCATGTGAGGGGTGCGTGCCCTCCATATCCTGGAGGAATCATGCTACGGCTTATTCTCTGGTGAGATCTTATTTTTGGGGAAACACGGTATCTATTTGCTTGTTTAGTTACTGTCTGTTTCCCTAAACTGAAATAGATACTCCATGAGAACAAAGAACTTTGTCAATCGTGTTCGCTGCTATATTCCAGTTGCCTAGAATATCACCTGGCACAAAGTAGTGTCCTACAAATATCTGTTGAATGAATTAATATAGAGATAAAAAGCAGTTACTGGTAGATTAGGACATGCATAAAAATTGGCAGAGCTATAGAGGGAATGTTTGCGTTCCTCCAAAATTTACATGTTGAAGCCTCACCCTCAATGCGATGGTATTTGGACATGGGGACCTTGGGAGAAGATTGGGTTATGAAGGCAGAGCCCTTGTAATGAAATTAGTGCCCTTATTAAAGATACTCCAGAGAGCTCCCTGCCCCTTCTGCCAGGTGAGGAGGCAGCGAGAAGATGGCTGTCTGTGAACCAGGAAGTAGACTCTCAGTAGACACTGAATCTGCCCTCTTCTAAATCTTGGATTTGCGAGTTTCCAGCGCTGTTATTTAGAATCCACCCTGTCTATGGTATTCTGTTATAGCAGCCTGAACGGACTGAGGCAGGCACTGTGAATTCAGGAGGGTTAGACTGATCTGGATGCATTTAAGAGAACAAGTTCATGAGGGGGTCATAATGTCTCTCTCTTTGGAGAACTTTTAGCCAAAGGCAGGAGACTGGGGGCTTCTTTCCCAGAGCCCATGTGAACTTGTGTTTAACTGATTCTACCACTAACTAGCTGTTTGTCTTTGGCCAAGATATTTAACCTTACTAAGTCTTAGTTTTTTTCAACTGTAATATGGGGATCATAATAGAATTGACTTTAGAATTGATCTGAAGAAAAATATGCAAAAAAATGTTTAGCACACTGTCTGGGCTTATTAAGTGTGCAATAAATGTTACAATTATTATTTTTGTTGTACAAGATAAAATTTTGGCAGGATGTACCCAAAAACGTCAACAATGGCTAGCCCAAGGGTTGGGATTGTGGATGATTTTTGTTTTCTTCCTTTAGCTTCTAGCTTCCCATTTTTCTACAATGAATAAGTATTATTTACTATGAAAACAAATGAGAGTTATTGCTTTTTAAAAAAAGAATTGACCAATGCAGCTGTGTTTTGCCGGGTCAAGTGGACCAATTTGAATGGATTTGATGCTCTCCTCAGGTTCTTATCAGCCTTTTATTCTGCTCTTCCTAAACCAAAGGCTAGCATGTAAGAACCCGTGTTCCGAGAGCAAGAGTGGAGGAAGCAACAGATGACGGGGAAAGGCAGCGAGCTTCGAAACCTAAGGAGCTCCAGCGACTGAAGTGAGGGACTTCTGAGTCTAGCTTTCCATTTCATGGCTTGGGATGCATTTCACGTTAGGGGCCTATGCTGGGAAAAAAACCAAAATACAAATCAATTCCACTTCGGTTTAATTATGAAAAAGTTTCATAAAGTGGCAAATTCTGAAAATGGGTTCTCGAGAGAAGGTAGATCCAAATGCACTGAAGCTGAAGATTCTCTAGAGGCGTGTTGTCCATTAGAAACAGAATAACTATGGGCCTCGTGCCATTTTTAATTTTCTAGTGGTCACATTGCAAAAAAGGGGGATGGGGCAGCAGGTGACATTAATTTGAATAATATATTTTATTTATCCCAGTATATCCAAAATATCATTTCAAACTGTAATTAGTATACAGAGATTATTAATGTGATACTTCACATTTATTTATTTATTTATTTGAACTAAGCCTTCCAAATTCAGCGTGTATCTTACATTTACAGTATATCTCAATTCAGGCGCGCCACCTTTCAAGTATTCAGCTGTCCCCTGTGGCTAGTGGCCACTGTCCTGGATAGGGCGGTTCTAGACCATTAAGCTGCCACTCCAGGAAAGGAAAAGTCCTAAGAGGGGGGCCAAGCCTTCTCTTTCTTTTCTTCTATCTTATCACTATCTCTTCTCAGAGGTCCTTGGATGTGGCTGGCCATTTCCTGCCAGGATCATTCTCCGATGCTGCCAACCTTTCCCAGAAAAAGAGCATTTCCTGGAAAAGAGAGAGCCTGTTGAGAAATACAGAGGGGCAGGCAGCGAGCCATTTCAGGGCACCCTGTGTCACGCTATGCTGTTGGAGTCTCTGAGGCGACTGTGTGTTGGTAGGAGATAGTTGGTGGCCCGTGCAGCTGGGTTGGGAAACCCTCAAGGTGAGCAGAAGGCGTGGGCAGTGTTGTGGTTTGGCTACCTGGCCGAGAAGGTGACCTTCATGGACTTTCCCTACCTTGCAGCGCTGCCCCCTCACCCCTCTCCCCATGTCCGTGGTAGCCCTGGCATTCCTCGTCGCCCAACTAAAGGGAATTCAAGATAAAGAAACATGTTTATCTTGCCTGGGGGGGCTCAACTGGTACATTTGTCAGTGTTGGAGCTGGGGTTTAAATGGGACTAGCTAGTTCATTTGTCACAGGGGTGTATTTCTCTGTGTTTGGAAGATTTAATTTTTCCCAATGAAGAACTGTATAAATAGGTCTAACGAGCCTTGAGGGCTCTCATTTGCTTTCTGAGTTTACAGCAAGCGGGGAAACCTCACAGCACACTTGCCGCTCAGGGTTCTGTGCTGCTCGCCGTGAAGGGAGCCGGCAAAGGACAGCACCCCTCTCATTCTGAAGGGGGCGAGGGGGGTGCTCTGGCCTTGGGGCACCCACATTTTCCCATTCAGGGGCTTACATTTGGGAATGTTTAGTTAAGATGATTTTTTTTCTACATACTTAGGATAATCTGCATAATCTTTTGTTTGTGTAGCTGGTAAAGTGCTCTCCAGCTAAAAGAGAAAGGGCATAGTTAAAATATATGAATAGAAGAGTAACATTGGGGAGTCATGGGCTCCGAAGAGCTGCCTCCCCATCGAGGCCTGGCTTTCCTGTTTTCTTTCTTTGTTTTGTTAGGAGAGTTTGGTCTAATTAACGGCCAGTGTTGGTTCCAGCGTATGTCTGTATATGGAGGTGAGGGAGCAGGTGACGAGAGTAGTGAGAGTGAGAAGGAAAGAGAGACAGGGAGGAGAAGGCCAGGGAAAGGAAAGGAGATTTTTCAAAACTGGAGGAAAAAGGGAAGAGAATGAGGCAGGGAGAGTGAGAAGACGGAGGGAAGGAATAGGTGGGGATTAAGAGCGAATATCATAGACGTCATCGCTGGAAAAGGCCCCAGAAATCACGCTTGCTTTACAGCTGGGGCAGCTCAGGCAAGAGAGGCGCAGGGCCTCGGGCGCGGCCACAGGGTGACCGGTAGAGCTGAGGTTCTCTCCGTGGCTCTGTCCTCTGTGACACCTCCAGGAGGAGAAGAAGACATACACATACAAGGGCTTTATGAACTGTGCGCTCCTCCTTTCACGTCATGAGTCCACGCTGCTCATCTTCCCTAAAGGAAGTTGCCCTCCCCTTCCGCCTTGTCTCCCACGCACCACCACCACCACCACCACCATCACGGCTGCACGGGCTGCCCCTTGGTAACAAGCACTCTCTGTTATGGTCTAAGTTTTCAAGTCACCTGGGTGACAGCAGGGAAGCAGAAACCCTAGTCTAGATTCGCAACACATTGAAAAAAAAAAGAAAAGAAAACTCAGCTGATGCATACTTACCCTGTGTTGACTCCTTCGGGGGTGCCCATGCTTACTTCTTCGTCTCCTCACGTTAGCTGAACACACCCTGAGAATTTCTCTAAAACACACACACACACACACACACACACACACACACACACACACACAGAGGATGGGATCAAGAGGTACAGGTTCTAATCCCAGATCTGCCAGAGGTTTGCTAACCTTTTTATTTCTGGCCTCAGTTTCCTCTCCTGAGGACTACACAGGACCTGCTGACCTCCGAAGCTGCCGTATCATATCCAGTGACTGCAGAGCAGATTGGTTTGGAGAAAGATAGTGGGCTTTGGGCTGGTTTCATAGCTGTATGACTAGACAGTTTTAAAACTCTCTCTGACCCCATTTTCTCCATTTCTTAAAAAAAAAAAAAAGTGGAGCTAATTATGTCTACCACCTAGAATTGTTGTGAGGTGGAGATAATGGGTGTGAGGATGGGGCCAGCAGGCTCTTGGTGTGGTATAGTGGAAGTGGGTTATTTCTTTTTCATTTTTCTTGCTTGCTGGTGGTCTCTTTCTTCACTCCTATGACTTTTAGGAGTCTGTGCGGAGGCTGGCTCATGCAGATTTGCCAAAGCTGACTGTGTTCACCTCTTTCTAACTGCATTTGGTCATGAGTCGGTGGTAGTTAGAAATCGGCCATGGTGGGTATATTTATACCATGGAGATTGACAAATATAAATTAAAGCTTTTTAAATTTCTTTGATGAGTCAGTTGTTCAACATTACCAATACACCACTGGGCCTGATATTCTTATTTCATTTAGGTTTTACTCTGATTTCTCTGGATTTTGAGGATATTATCCATTCAGGTGGTAATGACTTAGTTTGAGCTTACTCTGCATAAGGGCGATGGATAAGGTTGCCAGATAAAATACAGGACACCCGGCTAAAACATTAATTTCAGATAAACAAGGAATAATGGTTGCCTATAGTATGTGCCATGCGACACTTGAGATGTACTTAAACTAAAGAAAAAGTTTAACTGAACGTTCTGTATTTTTATTTGCTAGATCTGTCAACCTTAGTTACGAAGAATCCAGTTACACAAGACATAGTTCCTGTGTCCATGTTGCTTCTGATCTAGTAGGAGTGCTGACCTTGAAATTTGAAATCAGGATTACTGGGACTTTTTACTTTGATCCTTGTCTTCATCATCATCCTCTAGCCTTTATTTAATGTTTATTGAGCAACTATTATATGCAAGGCACTATTCTCGGTTCTGGGATTCAGCAGTAGACAAAGCACACACATCTCTGTTCTCATAGAGCTTTCCCCTGGTTTGGGAGAGACAGACAATAAATAAGATAAAAAAGTAAAAGACATAGTATGTTAGTGGTAAGCACATGGAGAAAAATAAACCGGAGAAGGGAGCTGGAGGAGGTAAGGAAACAAGCCTCTCTCAGGGGGGTTCTAGGCAGAGGAACACCAAGTGCAAAGGCCCTTTACTGAGTGCTGGCCAGAGGCCAGGCCCCCTAAGTGCTTCACTTCCATTATCTCATTTAATCCATGCAGTGGCCCTGTGTGCTAAGTATTATCACTCCCTTTTTGCATATGAGTAGGCTGATGATTTTTTCACAAGGTTAAATCTCTTGTACAAGGTCACCTAGCTACGCAGGGGTGGAGCCTCCACTCTGACTGGGGGCTGGCTGGCAACCACCTGGACTTGCTTTCCCACTGAGAACAAGTTTTAGAAGAGGTTTTTCGGAATTCTCTACACTCGACCTGCTCTGGCTTTGGGGAGGACCCAGGAGGAGGCTGGGGCAGCTCTGAGCCTTCCCACTTCTGCTGAGGGCAGCGCCCCATTTTCCCTGCGCCGAGGGAAGCAATGTGTCAGGCAGGGTCCACAGGGCCCTTCCTTTCCTCCACACAGGGGCCAGGCCAGGGGCCTTAACGCCACATGTCACCAGGTGTCCTCTCCCTGCACGCTCTGTCCCACCGCCCCTCCAGCAGGCACAGGGAGGCCCTCACAGGCCTCAGCGGGGCCTGTGTGCATGGGGCTCCCTGCAGGATGGCCAGGATACCATCTTGTCTCCATTGTCACTGGCTAAGCACGCTTCCCTCCGCCCAGGAAGCGTCTTGGCTGGCCTTTGGAACCTTCTCCCATGGGTGGGGGGGCTGGTGATCACCCCGAAGTCCAACCGACGCTGACCTTGCCCCAAAAAAGAATACATTGTTTTCAAACACAGCTTCCTATTCCTGCCAGATAAACCAGCACATTAACAATGTGTCCAGGTTGTAAAATGTTGGCCGGTGTTTCTTTTTTAGCAGCGAACTTTTTGTCCAGAGATTGGCATTTTCCTCTCCATTCACAAGGACCCGGCTCTCCTTTCAGGGCTGGGCGCGGGCCTCTGAGGACCCAGACACACACACATACATTCGGCTCAGCTCAGCCTTGCCGTGTTGATAACATTGTTATTATTAGACGTAGCCTCTGGAATCCTGGAGTTCATTCCCAAACAACGGCTCTTCTGGTGAAATGAAAGAGCAGCTCCGGTTATCACTGTGGCCGCTGAGATCCATTACCTCCTGGGCCTGCGAGCGCAGATGGCCCCTGACAAGAAACCTGCCCGGAAAAATTATCCCGGAACTGGGCTGGAACCCCAGCCAGGCCAAGTGCACCTGCACCTCCTCCTCTTTGCTGCCCTCCTGCCACACCCCTCCATCTCCCGCTAGCAATGTGGACGTGCCCACTCTGGGTGGACCTGCCATTGGGTTCACTGGCCCCTGGACTTGCTGGTTCCCTGACTCCTGGCTTCTGCTCCAAGCCATCTCGGTGCCCTTCATGTCCCCTTTCCTGTCCCTCCACCGGGGTGCAGGTACTGTGCCTGTCCCTGCACGCTGACTGGAAAAATGTGCTGCCTCTTCTTTGTGGGTTTCGTCCTAGGGGTGATTTAAGATTCATGAATGTTTTTATCACAAAATAAGTGCCCTTCAGTAGTCTCATGTCAGCTTGTAAGCTGGGAACCTCCTGATGCTGGTGTAGCCTTTCATGTACTTAATAATTCCAGACTATGAGGTTCTTGTGGGCAAAAAAAAGTCTCTTTTTCCCCATTGAGGTTGGAAATATTTGCAGTCAAGTGCACTAATCTTAAGAGTACAGCTCCATGTATATATATATTTTATATATATAAATATAAATATATATATATATATTTATATATTTATAATATATAATATAAATATATATTTATATGTATATATATAATATAAATATATATATTTATATATTTATAATATATAATATAAATATATATATTTATATTATATATATAAATATAAATATAAATATATATATACACACACACACATATATGTATATATATGCTAATTAGCACCCAGATCAATATACGGAGTGCTTCCAGGTTCTCCCTGCCCCTTTCCAGTCAATGCCCATCCCACTCCTTGAGACAATTCCTATTTTGATATTTAAGGAGGTGTCTTAAATGTCTTTTCATCCCACAGAGCAAATGCTTGATAAACGCATTTTTAAAGTAAACCACATCATGCTTTGTACCAAGTATATGCTTCAGAGCGCTATGCCAGGTGACTGCCTGAGGTCGCCTCTTGGTTCTTAACGGGTTAATGGAGTAAGCCCGGGGTTGTATTTCAGTTGCTTTGCTCGGTGCTGGATTTAAGCACAGTGGAAACCAAGTTAAGGGCAGTGCTGTTCTCTATATCAGTATGCCCACTGAGCCAAGGAGACCCATTTATTTTTAATTGAATTAAATTGCTCACAAAATGAAAGTAGCATACTTCCATTAATATTTAATTATATACAGTGTTAAACAATGATCACAAAGAAAACTTTGCAGCTTTTTTTTGTCTCTGATTTTTTATTACTTTGTTAAACATGATACTCTTATTAGCTGTTTTATGCTTGGAATTTTAAGGGCCCTGCTCTTAAACCACTCAAGAAGTTCTTAATTGGCAGGACTCAGCTGAGCGAGGTGGTAGGCTGGCTGTGACGTTGGCCACTGGCAGAGTGTGTGTGTGTGTGTGTGTGTGTGTGTGTGTGTGTGTGTGTGTGTGTACACCCATATATTCTCTAGCCTCAGTCACTGGGCCACAGAGAGATAATTGTGGAGGCACTCAGGGACTCTAGCAATGAGATAAAAGCCAGCCACGCCTACTCCTCCAAAAAAGTCTGTATATACTGAGAAAAGGAATGACGTTTTGCAAGAGGTCATCCCAAAGGGAAAATAATTCTACACTGCACAACAGCTTATTTTTGTACTTTATCAGATGTTCTCACACCATAGAGCAGTGATTCTCAAACTTTCGAGCATGTAAGAAACCCCTGAGGTGCTTGTTAAAATTCAGATTCCCTGGGCCCATGGCCAGAAAGTTTAGTTCAGTAGGGGCCAGAGAAGCTGCATCTCCACAAAGGTAGTTCTGATGCAAGGGTTTGAAAGGCCTCATGTGAGAAATACCGTCACAAAGGTATAAAACAGGGTCTCTAAGAGATCATCTAGAATTATTTTTAACAGTAGGACTATTTTTCAAACCAAGTCTTATGTAGAACCCCAATATATAAAACAAATAAAAGGATTGTTGCTGTGATTAAGTGATGATGGCATCCCCTGCCTTTTCTTTTCCTCTGTCTCCCCTTCTTGGCCTTTTCCTGGGGGATTGGAGCCACAGAATTATTGCACTTGGAGGTACAGTTTGAAAAGCCTTAATTAGCCTTAGTAAATAAATAACAAGGGCCTTGACGAGTTATGTAAATTCATAATGCCATGCAGGAATTGGCTAAGATGTGTCCAAAGAAAAATGAGCTTCCCAAAGAAGCAGTACAGAATTCTCTGTTGTAAGAGGAGGCTAAGTAGTCATTGGCTGTCACTTGACAGGGACAGTCATGTGTTCATTCATTCATTCAACCAAAATTGAGTGAATGATCACTCCACAGTGGACACTAGTGTCAGCACTGGAGATACACAGGGGACGAGATAGACTAAGTCACTGCTCTCACAGAGCTTGTGTGGAGTGACAGATGGTGGACGAGAAAGCCAACACATAAGTGCTACGCAGGACATAAATGGAGTCATGTGGCCGTCGAGGAAGGCCTCCCAGAAGAGGTGATATCTGAGCTGAGTCTGCAGTGATAAGAGGGAAGCCCCCATGGGAAGAACTAAAGGAAGGGGCATTTTGTGCAGAAGAAATCCCATAACTCTGAGGTAGGAATAAAGGAAAGAGAGAAGACAGTATCGCTGCTGCACAGCAAACAGTGGCATGGGACGCAGGCAGGTAGTCTGGGCGGGGCCAGATCAAACTTCAAGGTGAGGAGTTTAACTGATGTAGAGGCCGTTCTAACTTTGGGTATGTCATTGGACTAGTGACTGTGGCCAGTTGTATTTTGCAGAGATAACAGTATGTCCCATCCCCGACTCTTCTCTGAAGTGTGACTTTGCCTCTTCCTCATCAAAAGGTGGAATTTATTTCTCTACCCTCTTGAGTCTGGGTAGGCTGTGACAGGTTTGACCAGTAGGATGTATTAGAGGTGATGCTATGCCAGTTCTAGGCATGGCACTTCACTGGCCTGGCAGCTTCTGTCTCCTACTTCTTGGAAGACTCCCTCTTGGGATAATCCCTCTTTGACTCCAGCTATCATACTGTGAGAAGCCCAAGGCATATGACGAGACCAGGTATACGTGCTCTGATTGACAGCACTACACGAACTCCCAGTCATCAGTCAGTATCAAACGGCAGCCAGGAGGGTGGGTCACTTTGGATGTCTCGCTGTCAGAGAGCTGCAGCCCTGTAAGTGCAGGGAGAAATTCTGAGTGAGAACCACCCAGCAGAACCCAATCAACCCTGAGAACCAAGGGAGTGGCATTGTTGTTTTAAGCCATTTCATTTTGGGGAGGATGATTACTCAGGAAGAGAGATCCAGACCAGTGACCACTCAGCACTGAGATGCCCTGATAATGGAAGCCTGGAATGCTGGTTCAGTTCTCATGTCCCCTCTGTCGTGTTGCCATAGGCCTTTTAGTGGAGAAGTTCTGAAACAGTGGGAAGCTAAGAAGGGCTTTTAAGAAAACCTCCTTTCAAAATCTAAGCTCTTTTCACTTTGGCGTGAATGACTCCCTGCCCTATGAATTTTAGTAATTTTATTGGGTTGTTGGAAAAGTCATGATGCATGTTTGCAGCGAAAAACATAGAAAAAAATACGTCATGACTTTTCCGACAGCCCAATAGTATTCTAAAATGCTTCTCGTCTTTGATTAAATGTTCCTCTTATTCTATGAGCGGAAACATCACAGGGCAAATGAGCGCTTGAACTTCAGAAAATTCTCCCCAAAGATAACTTTTCTAGGGTGAGGAAGAGTGCTTTCGATTAGCCGTACACCCCAGGGTTCATTCAGAGGGCCCCTGGGCGATGGATTCAGAAAGAGAGGGGGTTGACTTCATCTTCCACCACCATGTCTGGACTGTATAATTTGGGTCAAATAAGCTTGACCTTTCTGAGTTTGTTTCCTCAGCTGTATTACTGAGTCATTGGGAAGATAATATAATACCATATAATAGTGGAGTGAGGACTGAGGTTTTTGCTAAGTTGCTTGGTGTATGCTAGGCACTCAGAAAATGTTATTTCCGTTTCATACTCTTCCACTCCTTGTCTGATTTTCTCCCTTCCATGTCCTTTTCCTCTGCTCCTTTCTGATTGGACGCAGAGCTTTGGAGCACCAAAACAGGGCTGGTGCATGAGAAAGCTGCGAACAGAGGCTGGGGCCTGACACGGGTGATGCTTGGCTTAGTCATAGAGGTTGGAAGGAGGGCAAAGGTCCCCTCAAAAGTCCTTGGAGGCCTGTGCTTCTCCCTTTGCTGGGTGATTCATGGTCTTCAGGCTATTTCAGGTTATTGTTAATTGGCCTTTTAGTTTACAAAGCACTTTCACATACCTT
Organism: Hipposideros armiger; assembly: GCF_001890085.2. Classification (NCBI taxonomy): domain Eukaryota; kingdom Metazoa; phylum Chordata; class Mammalia; order Chiroptera; family Hipposideridae; genus Hipposideros; species Hipposideros armiger. The sequence goes on from NW_017731372.1 coordinate 4,961,964, forward strand.
ATTGCATTTGATCTTAACAATAACCGCAGGGCAGTTATTATTTTTCTCATTTTACAAATGAGCCAAAAGAAGCTTAACAATGGTTAAGAAATGAACTTATAAACAGAATGAGAGGCAAGGTCTGAACTTGAACCCAGATGATCTCTCTCCTCTGTTGGTGCAGTTCCACTATTCTCACCCCGTCTCCCGAAAATAATTGTCAAACTGGTAGCACAATCATGGTTCGCTCATTAAGAGTTGTCTATTATATAAACTTTTTTTTTTTTAAAGGCACTTCTGGGGACAGGAAAATAAGTAAAAATCATATCCCCTGCTTCTGGAATACAACTGACATTTAGGGTAGAGTGGAGAAAAGAGCTTTCTGACCAGCCCTTTGTATCTTTCCAGCTCTCTCCCTTTAGAACAGGTATCCCATGCTTTTCAAAAGTTCACATTATGCCATTTCGCTTTTACAAACACCCATTTCGCTTTTACAAAAAAAAGTATCTGTTTTTGCTAACTGAAAGAAATCCAAAAAAGGATTTCCTCTTCTTATGGAAAAAAGGGTGAAAATAATGTCCAGCATTTGTTTTTCAGCGAGTCATTATAGAGGCAGCATGCACCCCAAGCATCAGGACCCTTCCCTGGGAACTACACTCAGCCCCTCAGCCTCAAGCCCCCATAGCTTTGAATTGTGGCTGTGAGCATCTGTGCTTTATCTCGAAATATTTTGTGCATCTGTTAGCAAGATGTTTCTCAAGGTATCAGAAAAGCCTAAGAGAGCTCGTAAGGGTGTTACACTTAGCATAAAACTGGACATACTTGAGCATTTTGATTGTGGTGAATGAAGTAGACATAGCAATGAATGGTAATTGCTTCTTTGTTTAATGCCATTCTGTCTTTTCTTTTTACTTGCTACTGTTTATTTTATTTTTTTATATTAAAGTTTTAATGTACAATGAAAAAGTTTATGATACAAATTCCACTGCTACTTTTTCATTAGTTTTTTATATGAATATATTCATTGTATTTATATGAATAACCACATTATAATAGACATTTATCAATGAAATCCTATATTTTTTTTAGAGAACTTCCCCCATTTTTGTTAGATTTATTCCAAGGCATACATTTTAAATCCTTATAAATTATATTTTTGTAATATAGTTTGAAAATATACAATTTAAAGAAACATAGTTTTACATTTCATGATAAAAAATTAATTTAAAAAAGAGTTTATAAAATTTTAGGCTTATAGGATACAAAATCAATGTAATATATTCCTATAATGCCATGTCGTCTTACTAAAGGTTTTCTAGGAATGCTCTGCTTTTGGATAATGTGAGAAACCTGTACTCTGACTCCAACAATTCTAGCCACCCCAGCAGGATTTTTACGCCTTGATCCAACTACCATTTCTCTATCACTGACTTGACTTACACTCTTGTTTCTGTCCTTTCCTAGTCGAGAGTCTAAGGTCCTTCATTATGTAACATTCTAACTTTCTTGCCTCTTCTCTCCTTGTGGAACTTGTTTGGAAAAAACCCCAACTCCGGTTAAATTAAAGTCAACCTACAAGGCACCCACACCTTTCTAGCTGACCATGGCTGGAGAAAAATGCACAGCTATGGTGAGTGGTCTTGATTTAAATTCAGGATGACTAACTTCAACTTGACTCTCAATGTTGGCTGCCAATACAACTCTAATTCCCTCGTCCATTCACTTTCCTTCTCACCTAGACAACTATTTCACACACTCTCTTTTTTCTTCAATAGTCAATATCTCCCCTCCCATCTGTGCTCAGAAAAGAAATTCCATGAACTTTACAACCTTATATACCCACCTACCTGCCTTTGTACAATGTGCTGAACCTTCAATATATAGGTTCCTAGATAAGGAAAAACCCCTTCAATTTTGCTACTTGATACTACAAGCAGCCTTGAGTCTTGCTACTGGACATCACCCAGCAATTCTTCTGTATTATCCATTTCTTCCTTAGTAATGTATCAATCCCATCAGCATACAACCACTCCTATTTTTTTTTCCCAGATTAAAAAAAAAATCCCTGCCCTGACCTCTTTCACTCGTTAACTTTTGTTTTATTTTTCTATTCTCTTTAACAGCAAAACTAAAAAAAATTGGTGACGGTCACAATTGCTCTTCAATTCTCACTCCACTCCAGTTTGCTTTTCTCCCCCACCAAACCACCAAAACTGCTGTCATCAAGGTCCCTAATGTCATTCATGTTTCTAAATTCGATGGTCCCTTTCCAGTCTTCATCTTCTTTGTCTCTAAGCAGGACTTAACAATGTAGATGACTTTCTCCTCCTCCGGTGTCTCCTTCACTAGGCTCTCAGGTTACCACACATTTCTAGATTCCCTCCAACATTTTGGTCACTCCTCATTCTCCTTTGCTGGTTCCTGTTTCTCTCCCTGACCTCTAACCATTGAAGGACACCAGAGGTCCATCTTCAGACCTCTTTTCTCCTTTCTCGATGCTCACTGCCTTAATGATCTCATCTAATCTCTTTCAGGAAGCTGATGACGCCCTGTGATGGGTTGAATTGTGTCCTCCCAAAATTCATATGTTGAAACCCTAACCCCCTGTACCTCAGAATGTGAGTGTATTTGGAGATAGGGTTTTCCTAGGGGTAATTAAGGTTCAATGAAGCTGTTAGGATGGGTCCTAATCCATTGTGACTGGCATCCTTATAGGACGATGAAAGTTTGATACACAAATGGACACTAGGGATGTGTGCACACAGAGAAATGTGTCATGTGAGGACACAGCAAGGAGGTGAGGCGAGAGGCCTCAGAAGAAACCAAACCTGCTGACACCTTGATCTTGGACTTCTAGACTCCAGCACTGTAGGAAAATAAATTTCTGTTGTTTTAGCCACCTCATCATATGTTGTATTGTGTTATCGCAGCCCTTGCCAGCTCTGTAGCCCAGAATTCTCCCTGGAACGTCTATATCTAACTGCCTCCTTGACATCTCCACTTGGATATCTAGTAGGCATCTCAGGCTTAACGTGACCCTCCCTCCAAAACTATTTCTCCAACAGTCTTCCCCATCTTAGTAATTGATAACTTCAAGCTTATTGCTTAGGCAAAAATCCTTGAATTCTCCTTCGGTTTCTCCTTCAGTCTCTCTCTCTCTCTCTCTCTCTCTCTGTTCATACTCCATATTGAATTCACAAGCAAATATTTACAGTTCTACTTTCAAATTATATCCACAGTATATTCTTTTACACCACCATCAGGCCACAACCTTGGTCCAAGCCCCGTCATCTGTCACCAAGAATAGTCCAACCCCCTCTCAGCTATAATCATTTTCCAGAATGATTCTATGAAATCATATTGGATCACATCAATCCTTTACTCAAAATCCTGTAATAGTTCCCATCTCACTCAGAATCCTTCCAACATCTCATTCCTCTGTCCTCATTTTCTACTCTTTTCCCTCTCACCCACTTGGCTCCAGCCCAACTGGCCTCCAACTTATCTTCAGAAACATCCCGACACTCCTGCCTCAGAGCCTTTCCTTGGCCTTGAGTGCTACTCTTCCCCAAATACCTTATCTCCAAGTGACCCACCTATTGGAATGAGTTTTCACAGTACAATCATTTACATTGAAAGATAAATTACAGAATGACAGCTAAACCATTCTGAGAGTCTTCAACAGCTTTTTTTCTGCATAAGAAGAAAGTAGGAACTTTGGGGGTTGAGAGGGAGCAGGCTGGGAAGAAGATAGGTGATTGAACGAGAGATTGGACTTGGCACATGTGGAGGACTGGAGCCCTAGTGGGAGGGAAAAGTTAGTGAATATTCCCTGGTGACACGAATGAATGCATAACTCTTATAAATAGAGAAGTTGAATATTTAGTTCTGTTATCTGCTCTCGAGGCAATCAGTGGGACCCTTGTCATTACTATCGATATCTTCAGTAACATTTTGCTCTACGGGGCTTTCTTGAGTGAGAGGTGCTTGGCAATTAATGGGCCCCTTGTTACTACTATTGAAATCTTCACTAAAGTTTGCTCTATGGGGCTTTCTTGAGTGAGAGGTACCTGAGGTAAAATAAAGAAAAGAAATGACATCCCAGAAAAAGAAATTCAATGAGAACAACCTCAAAAGTGAGCTACGAGGGAGATTGGAAATTCATCAGAAGCAGCAAATAGAAACCAGGAATGTAAGATCCTCAGAAAACTCTGGAAACATAGGGGGAGACCCTGAATTTTCTTTTAAATAGAGAAAGGGGATTTGAGTCAAGCTTAAAGGACCATGTAATCCCATTGAGCTGAGGGCTTGGGATCAGACAGGGAGCTGATATATTGTTTCGCAAAGAAAAGAAAAATACAGTTTGGTAAAACAGTCAGACGTGGGTAGAGAAATAAAAAAGAATGACTCCAAGTATCATCAAAGTTTTCTTTCCAGGAGTGAAAGACAATGGTAGTGCCACTGATAAGTGACAGTAAGAGGATGTATTTGGAGCAAATAAAATTAGCAATGATGGCAGAATATTTTAGAGATACCCTGGAGGACATTACAGAATCATAGCTAAGTAAGATTGGGGATATAAAATAGGAGGATTAGGTGAGAGGTGATAATGGAAGCCACAAAATGGAAGGCTTCAGAAAGATTGATGTGTGATATTCAAAATTAAGAGGTGATAGAAAGCCAAAGATAGTTAGGGAGGAAAAGGAAGCAGAGAGCTAGGAGGAGAGCCAAGAAGTTAATATAATGGGAGCCCCTGAAGAAACGTCATTCAATAAGTGATTGATCAAGTGTATCAAAGGCAGCAGAGATATGATGGAGGAAATAGATAAGAGGAAGCCTACTGGATGAGTATTAACATGTGTATAAAATATTTTCCTTTTTTATAAAGACTTTTCAGCTTCACACATCGTGATTGTAATCAAATAATGATCCTGTTGTAGCAAATGTAGAGGCCACAGAAAATATTTATATTTTTAAAGATATTCCTAAAACGGTAAGGCAAAGAGTTGACAAGTACAAACACATACACAGATTGAACAATTATGACAGTATCGGCACAGCATGAGGTATTTCCAAGCTCTGATTTATAAGCCTCTAAAAGAATATTTGATAAAAATAAACTTGAATTTAACCAAAAAGTTTGGATGTTTCCTTAGAGTTCATCATAGCAAAAAGGACTCAAACATAATATCAAAGACATATACTATTTAGAGAGGCACTAATATTTAACCCCCAAAATCTAGCACTTAAAAACCTAGTAGGAAATTGGCAATTGTATATCTGATGCTGGTGCTTTGCATCAAAATAACCCCATTTCTGAAGACTGGACATTCTTATTCTTCAGTGTCCTTCACCCAGACTTTTGCTGGGTATTTCTTCCTGGCCACCTGCCTCTGAGGATTTCTAGGTTTCCTCTGAATTCTTTTCTTCTTTCTTCTTTGCTCCTCTCCACCACCCAATTCCTGTTCATTTCTTTGTTTCTTGCACAGATAATTCCAGCTATTTCTCTGTTTTACAAGTCTTCATCTTTTACCTGTGGGACTTAGGAAAGTTATATAATCATTAACCAGATGGAAATGCTTTCTTTCGTTACTTGGAAGTAAGGTAGTAGTTGCACAGAACGAATGGAAGCAAAAATCCAAAAATGAACCACAAATTCCCTCTCTATTCTTTTATTTTTATAATTGTACTGAGGCTCTGTCTACAGATTAACTCACTGATAATCTGTGGTGATGGCCTTGACAATCAGCCTAGTAGGCCTCCAATTCTATGGTGTGCAATGGACCAAGGCCTTCAGTTGCTGTGTGCTGCAATCTATCGCCACATTTACATTAAGGTCACGTGCCCCATGGGCTTCTCCCAGCCAATGGCTGAGTGTGGCAGGAGTACTCAGGCAGATTGCACCCTGGGAGACACTGGGCTCCTCTGATGGCTGACTTCGGTTCAAGGACTCCCTGAGGTCTTGCTAAACCTTCCTGACACTGCATGGCAGTGTAGGATGCTTCTACCCAAGCAACCTTCTCTCCTTCCCTTGCGGTCAGACTTGCATCCCTCCTTGGCGACTCTTCCAGCTGTCCCTGGTTCCCTCACTGTTTTCTTTCCCCTAATAAAACACTTGCACCTGTAATCCTGTCTTGGCGTCTGATTCTCAGAGGACTTGACAAATGCACACGTTTAGTAAAAGAGCAAGGCTTATAATGCCATGAGTCCTAAACCTTGGTATTCTCACTAGCATTTGGTTTGGCTCACACAATCTACATCAAAATAGTTGAATGAAAGTGATCTTATTTGCAAAGGTTGGGGTGGGTGGTGGTGGCTACACAAGTGAACCTGGTAGAGAGTCAACAAGATTTTTATTAAGACTTGTGATCAGAAAGTCCAATGCTGGAAGACCTTTGCTGAAACTGTACACTTAACTACACTCATTTGGCAATACATTTCTCCCTCCTACTCACACTTTACATAAGAGATTGGATTGAGTGGATGGATGTTGGTTGGGTAGGGTTTGATTCTCTGATCTCTAACTGATTTATTCAGCATTGCCTGCATACTTGAGGGAAAAAAAGATTGACTCAGTATTACTATGAAGTTGTCCTGACTCAGAGAACAGAAAGTTAGAAATATTTGGTTTTCTACAAATGATCTATAAAACTGAGATAAAATTTTTCACTTATCAGATTGGCAAATATTTAAGAGATTGATCTCATCCAGTGTTGGTGAGGGGGTAAGGAAATAAGCCACTTCTTTATACTTGCTAGGATTACAAACAGGTAAAAGCCTTTCATAAGTTTCATGAGTCAGGAAACATCAAAATTAAGGACAGACACTATTGATGGTCCAGGAATCCCCTTTTAGAATCTTTCCTACAGAAATGTTTGTACAGGAATGCAAAAATCTACATACAAGGATGTTCACTGTAGCTAATCATAGGGTTGTCTGCAATAACAACCCAGGAAGCAATCTAGATGGCCAACAAGAGGAGGCTGGTTAAGTGAAGAATAGTATATCCATACAATGGAATATTATGCAGCTGTGAACAGGGCTGCCACTAGCCCAGAGGGGACTTTGTGTAAATTAGAAAAATATACATCATCCTCTGGGTGAGCAAAGCCAAATGCTGGAAAGCAAGATTTGGTGAATGGAGCATGGGCTGGATTATAACCCCTGTTATCCCCCTCTGCCAGGTGCTCATTTGCAATACACAATCTGAATAACACTTAACAACCTTGCTTGTTAAAAATAGTGAAATAGTGTTTTGTATGACATGAAAGGTTGTCCGTGATACTGTTAACCTCCTCCCCAACAAGGAAAGAAAGAAAAATGGAGAATGTATTATTTATTTCTGCATAATGAATTTCCCCAAAACTTAGTATCTTAAAACAAGAAATATTCATTTTCTTTACAGTTTCTGCGGCTCAGGATTCCTGGCACAGCTTCACTGGGTCCTCTGGTTCAGGGCCTCTTGAAAAGCTGCAGTCAAGGTGTTGGCTGAGGCTACAGTTATTTCAAAGCTCTAACAGGGAAAGATCAGCTTCCAAGCTTATGCATGTGGTTGTTGGCAGGATTTAGTTCCTTGTCTGCTGTTGCACTGAGGACCTCAGTTCCTCAGTGGGTGTTGTCTGGAGGCCACCTTCAGTTCCTTGCCATGTGGACTTCTCCCACAAGGAAACTGGAAACATGGTGGGCATCTTTTGTGAGGGTGAACAGGTGAGAAGAGCCAGAGAGACAGTATGAACAAGATGGAAGTCACAGCCCTTTTATAACCTAATTTTAGAATTGACAGCTATCATTTTTGCAGTATTCATTAGAACCAAGTCACTAGCTTCAGCCCACACATAAAAGGGAGGAGATCATACAAGAGCTTGAATACCAGCAGGCTGGAGTCATTTGGAACCATTTTAGGATCTGCTTACCACAGAGGATATGCATTGAACTGTAAATATGTCAATAGTTTTATCTCTGAGGAAGAGAATTGGAGGAGGGTTTTTTTTTAATAGTATTTCAAATTTAAAGAAAAGTTGCAAAATAGTACAAGGCCCTCCTATATATGCGTAGACGTTTACTCATATTAACCAGTTGTTTCCATTTTGCCCCATTGCTTGATCATTCTTTCTATATATGTTCATATATGTATGCATGTCATCTTTCCTTTCTGAACCATTTGCGAGTAAGTTGGAAATGTAGTATCCCTTTATCGCTTAACCTCTCAGTGTTTATTTTCTAAGAACAGACATTTCTTACATATCCACAGTAAAATATTTAAATTATTCAGGACATTAAACATTTATACTACACTATTACAAGAGCCGTACTCAAATTTCACCAAATTTCTCAAGAAATCCTTTATGACTACGTTTTTCTTCTTGGTTCAGGATCCAGTACAGGATCCTGCATTCCGTTCAGTGGTCATGGCTTTGGAGTCTCATTTAACCTGGAATAGGTCCTCAGCTTTTCTATGTCTTTCCTGACTTTGACATTTTTTTGAAGAGTATAGGTCATTTATTTTGTAGAAAAATCCCTTAATTTGGGTTTGTTTCTGGTTAAATTCACTCATAATGAGATTTAATGTATATACTTTTGGCAGGAATACCACAAAAGCTTCATTACCATAAAAGCATTGTGCTTTTAATAAACATATATTACTTGAATTTATTATAATATTTATCTTGGTATATAAAGTGGAAGACTTTAATACTTTCTAGTATTAAAAAAAAAAGAAACCCTCTTTCTCCATTTGCATCAATTGCAGCACCCTTCCCCATGACAAATGAGAAGATATTGCATTGGGTGTTTACAATGGATGCTGACCATGGGCTAATTTATTCTCACCATCCTTCTGAACATAGCACTCTCTTGGACGCTCTAAAAAAAAAAAAAGCCAGATGGGGGTGGCAATCATCAGTGAAATGAATAAATACTTTGAAAATGAAGTTTTAATACAGGGAATGACCTACTAATCTTTAATGGCTATCAACTGCAATGTGGATTTCAGCTGGGGATGCCAGCAAAAATTCAATTCTGGTTCATGCCAACATTACCTGGCCAATGATAACATTAGCTAGAGATTCAGCTAATCTTCAAAGGACAAGGAGAACTTTCTAATTTTAGAACCAGCATTTATTAGCACTTCAAATGAATGGGTGATTACTTTTAAATACCACCGCTAGAGGAACGATAACTTAAGGCAGCTTCATCTCCGGTGAGTGGCAGAAAGGAAAGAAACGGGGTCCGGACAGGTGGAAATCACATTAGCGTCAGAACCTGAGAACACAGCTCACTCAAAGATGTATTATTTTTCCGTGGTTCTTCAATGTCTTCATCACTGTTGTTCACGTACTGTTTATGAAGCCTGGCCATGGGATCTTAGCCTTCTGAAAAAAGAGACACCTCCCAGGTAGACCACACATAACAGATACGCAATGCAATTCGGGAGTATTTAACCTCTAGTCAGCTTCTGATGTTGCAGTTGGAAGGGTGAGGGGAACCCTTTCTGGAATGTTCCAATGGGCACCCAGCCTTTGAACTCATGCCACCCTCCTTACGCCATTTGCCACTGTGATCCAGACATCAGCCCTTGGTGCTGCAAAGTGCTGTCCATCAGGAAAGCTGCCTTGGGAGCGTGGTGTGCCTGACTCGGTTGAACATGGCTCTTGCTCTTTTTCTCTCTCAAGAGCACAGCGCTGTATGTTTGACCCCCATTAGCACCATTTCCCAATAGTCTCGTCCCCACCCGGCTGAGTGCTTGGTGTGGAGCCACCGCACTCACTTTCCACCCCCTTGGTTCTCATCTTATGATCGCATTTTCTCCCCTTCTCCTTAACGGGAGACTCGGGGGAAGGGATTGTTTTGGCTGGAATTTGACAAGGCACAGGTGGTTTTACCAGCTGCAAGTTCTTTAGTTCTTGTTGGCCGCCCACCAACTCTTGGTCTTTTCACAGTTCTTTCTGTGGCGGTGGAGGAGGAGGGGCAGGAAGGGACAGTAGGCCCTTGATGTTGTTGTTCAACAGCAGCTGTCTCAGGTTGGCATTGAGTCCAGAGTGGTTCTTCAGGAAGGGTTTTGCTTTTTTTTTTTTCCCCCTGAATGTTTTTTTCCCCCTGGAGACCAAGAGGGCTGAAGGCAACAGCCACAAAGAAGGGGAGCTCAGCCTGTGTCTTGGTCAGCTCGCCCAGGGCTGGAAGGGCCACGTGCACACGTCCCGCCTGCAGTTGTGTGTGGCTCCTGGGCTCAGGTCACCGCCACGTTCAGCCTCAATTTCAGGCTCCAACATGACTGCTTGCCTCTCCACTCCCTGACTGGTTGGAGTCCACTGACACGAGCATCGTCGCCCAAAATAGACAAAAATCATCTTCAGCTCTGCCTGTCTCATGCCTCTTTTTTGAGGAAAGAAAAAAGGAGCTCAAAACTTGAAAGTGTTGTGCCTTCTTCCTTTTCCTTTCCAAGCATCTTTTTGATAGCAACAATCAAACCACTTGAATGTGCCGATTGACCTCCGGTGCCACCCTGTTCGCTGCGCTCTTCTCAGCCTTTTTTTTTTTTATTTTGAAAACATTCACCCGACCCTTTTCCTTGGTACAGCTTCAAGCTCCTGCTTCATGTTTCCTCAGGCTTTCCTTCCTGTGAGCTCGGCTTGAAAAGCTCGGTGCTGTGCTCTCCTTGATGTGTGTGGGCGCTCGCTTCCCCCATTAATCTGAGCCCACGTGAAAGGGGACGCCCAAATGGCCCTTTATTGGTTAATTCCTCTCCCTCTGCGGTCCTCTGATCCTTCAGCTTTATGTCTCCATGCCCTCCTCCCCCCTAATCACCCCATCCCTCAGCACTAGACACATCCTGGGATCTTCGTATTGGCCTTAGCTGATTAGAACCTAGCAAAACCTCCATGAGGGTGGGTGCAAAGCCTGAGTCCCTTAGGCAGTTCCAGGGCCTCTGACCTCTTCTTATCCCCCTGCCCCTTTACAGCTGCACAAAGTACTAATTCCCCTCCAAGTCCCTGACTCAATTACCTGGCTGTCTCCTGGGACTTGCACACTATAGCACCTGCCTCCCCCTCATCGTCAATGCTATGCTATCTTCATCTGTTACACGATTATTCCATGTCCTTCCCAGTTCCGACTTGTACAAGAAAGCTATGGGAAGCACATCTTGATAAGTTTGTGTGCATTCAGCCAGGTTCTCCCAGCCCAGAATCGGCTCCTCCGGGGAATATAAGTCCATTAGCTGTTTAATAAGCTTTGTTGATATTCCACGTCTTTCTGTTTGCTTTGCACACAGAGCATTTCTTTGAAACCCAAACAGCCTGCAATGAGGTGCAGAAAGATATTAAGGTGGAAGTGTGGGGTGTGTATTGAGGGATGGTGGGGCAAGGGTGGGAGAGCAGGATCAGCAGTAGCGGGAAGGAGACGAGCAGAGGGACGAGGGGGATGTTTTTCCGCCTCCCAGATTTTGCCAAGGGAGGACACTGGCACTGCTGCATCGGTAAGTATAGATTCCCAGAGCCCCAGAGACACCCACCATCACACATAAGCACAAGTACACGTTCTAGAACCCAGGATAAGTGAGTTTGAATTTTCTATGTCTCTTTTTTATCTTCTTTGATCACAACAACTGGGAATGGATGTTATTTGATTTGACCACAATCAGCATTAACAAAAAACAAACCATAGTTCTGTTTTGTATGTCATTGAAAGTATTCATCATACTTATGGGATGTTGCTCACACACATGTCAATTCAAAGGAAAGAATATGTGTCTTTCCGATCTGTCGCTCTTTGCTTCAAGGGCCCAGCATCCAGCAATGCTAATCTTTAGCAATATTCTTTTCACAATAAGAGCTCACATCCAATCTGAATGCTAAATAATGTTGTCACGAGGTTGCATGGGCACTGGTTAAGATCTATGCCCAAACTATAATGAATCTCTCTTCTACATAACTGTTATTGTGGCCAAAATTGGTGAACAGCCCATCCTCGAGGGAGCAGTGGGAGGAGACCGGAATATTGTGTTGGATTCTGTCCTGGACATATCTTCGGCTAGACTCCTGGAGCAGTTTAAATCAAGGGCTGGGCTGAGCAGGCCTGAATGGCTTTCAAATGACAGATTTATGGAGGGAGGCCTAATTAGATCATGGTAATTTGTAGTACCACCGTATCTTTTGCTTAAGATCTCCAAGCAAATTTCTGCCTGGATAGGTGGGCCAAACAAAGACCCACAAATGTCAAAGGATAGTCTGGATTTCACCAAATAAATCCGTGGACAGCCCCGGATAAGAGTCACACCTTTTATTTGGAAAAAATTCTACAGTGCTGTTACACTTTCGTGTAATTCTGTCTCATTTGAGTTTCACAAAATCCTATGGCGGAGGTGGAAAGGTGGCTGATAGTTTCCCCATTGTAGAGAAGGGAAATATGGAGGCATTGAATGGTTGAGTGACCTGTTCAAGGTCATAGAGTCAGTACTGGGGTTGATTTTTAAATACCCAATATGGGGTTTCTGGAAAAACGGAGTGGTGTGACGCTAAGCAGCAGGGGCAGAAGGAAACCTTGACATACTGCTTCTAACGACTTGGCAGAAAGGAGCATGGCTAGGAACACAAGCCACAGAGAAGCCAGTTGGGGACCAGGAAGAGGAGGGCTGGGGATTCATCTAGGTCAAAAGCTTCAGATGGATTACAAACAAGTGTTAGGGGTATGCAAAAGCCTTGAGTTTGCACATCATGGTGTCACTTTGGCAAAAAATACTATTATATGTATGCAGCCATGAGGGGACTGCGGTGGCACCTCAGTCATTGCATAGCTGCCAACAGAGGTGGTGGTGCCCTGAAAGAGCAAGAGCAATAGCGATGGAGTTCCTGAATGCTCTCCCCGGGGCCTCTCCTCCCTAGGATCATAGAAAGTTACCTGACCTGCCTGGTGAGATTGTCCATTCCAGGTGACAGTTCATTCACTTATTTCACTGGGAATTCGCTTCCTATTGGTCCCTGTCATTGAGGTTAAGGTGATGCATAGATATTACCTTCAAGCAGTTTACCTTCCAGTCAGAAGGCTAAAACATGTGCCTACAGACTAATGAGCAAGGGGGAAGGTGATATCTGTAAGGAAAAAAGCTTGTTTTGGTCCCTTGTTGCTATGCTAACTTATCATGCTCATCATCTAGGTCCTTTATAAGAGACAGATTTAGCTTTATTCTTTGGTTTCCCCAAAGGGGAAAGATTGCACATGGCTGATGATCATAAAAATTTGCTCTCATCCAGATGATGGTTTTCTTTTTCCTTTAGTTTCTTGACACCTCTTACTGAAAAAGATCTTAATATTGTAGATAACTGACCTACACCAGTAGTTTGAGTATTTGTTTATTTTTCCTCTCTCTCAATGTTCTGCCATTTTGTAGGTAGATATAGCCAATACCTCCTACAAAATGACCCATCATGATTAAATGCAATGGCAAAGAAGTTTCATTTTGTAATTTTTTTTTTAAAGATTTTTATTGGGGAATTGGGGGGTTGGGAACAGTGCTGGGGAATTGGGGGAAGAGGAACAGACAAGTTGCTGTCATCTTGTTCTTCAGTCTAGTTGTGGAGGACGTTGCTTCACTGGCCCAATTTGGCACCATCATTGCACTCTTCCTGGGCGAGGCAGATCAGTTGCTGGCCTCTGGACGGCCGCTCACTGCAGCTGCTGGCCGTTCACGCTGGCTGCTGGCTACATACGGTAGCCCATGGCAACCCACTGCCACAGGGGCTGTAGCCTACGCCATCACAGGCGACTCATGGCAGCCCAGCTCCAGGTTGAGCTGCTGTTCAGCATCTTAGCTGTGGAGGGCAGTGTCACTGGCCCTCATATGTGGGATCTGAACCGGGGCCCTCTGGCGTCCCAAGCCAGCTCTTAACCACCGCGCCACTCGGCCTCATTTTGTAATTCTTAAATGCCCCCGGCATGTTACAGCAAATTTTAAACACAGTTATACATGTATTAGCAAATCCAAATACATTCATTCCTAGAGAATAAATAAGAAGAAATAAATGAATTTCTCATTCTCAATGAGGTCGCATCATGTGGTCCTCAGCTCAGGCTTGCCTTTCCTCCTCCTGAGAATTAAGCCCAAGTGGGCAGACAATGGGTGGAAGGCAGCTTTGGGGGACCTGCAGAATCTTGAGACAGTCACCCCTGACTGTTCAAGCACATGGATTATGACAAAAATCACAAACTGCGGACTTGGCAGATTCTCCCTGAGCAGGAGGGGAAGGTGATAGCCTTCTCCAAAGTCAGAGGAGGGATGGGTATTGAATAAATCACAACAAATATGTGATCTGTCCTGCAAATGATATGAAAAATTAAATACAAAGAAAAGTGAAGACAGGGCTTCTCAAATGACGGAGCTGTGGAGAGGGTGAACGGGCAGGGAGTAAGGGAAGGGGGCGAGGCAGCAGGGGGGAGGGGGCAGAGTGCTAAATTTGTGAAAAGAAAAACACTGATGCTATGCATAGCCTGAAAGATGACATGTTTCCCAAGTCCAGATGGCAGTTTTTTAAGAGATTTACTTGCATGTATTGATTGAACAGACTTTGCTCAGATACTATTATTAATGTTAGAACTCGGGACTTGGGCTCCTGTTTTCTCACCAATGCAGGTTGACACTGCAGTTGGGGCAGAGGTCAGGGTCTCAGGGAGCAGCAGCAACTTGTTCTTCAGAGGAAATGGAAGGATGGCTCCGGGGCAGCCAATCCCACCACTGCATAAGATGGAAGAACCTTGGCTCCCTGTGTGACTTCTCTTTGTGATTTGGAAGACAAATACCTCCGATGAGTTGTCTGCGAACAGGTGCTGCAGATGTTTGGACCCTGGTTCTTACAGGCTGTGTTGGAAGCGGGGGAGGCTATTTCACTCTCGTTCAGCCCTGTTAAGTTGTCAGCTGAGGGTGGGCTCTCGGAAGATAATGAGATATATGCAATATAAGGAACTCCGAGGGCAGTAGCGGGGGATGTAGGCTACCATGTTAGGTCTCGCTGTAAGTAGATAATGTATTACACAAAGTTGCTCCTGGGATAAAGTCATTGTGCAGCTTGGTGGTGTGACATGACTCCCTTTGCTATTAGGCAGTGGCTGGATACTTTTTCTTAGGGAATCCCAGGCAATAGGGAATTCCTCAGAATCTTTTCTCAACTTGATATTGGAATCCAAGGGATCTCTTTCTAAGATCAGAAGCAAAAAAGGGAGGGCACAAAAATCACCTTGCAGAGTGTTTTGCTTTGCTTGAGATTTCTAGATAATGATGGATACCCAATTCCTTTGTTCAGAGATGTCAGCCTCTGAATCAGAGGCAAAGCTCCCCTTTGGTTTTAGTTGTCACTGATGTCTATTTATAGTCATGGCCAAATGTGACCTCATCCTCTAGGTTTTGCAAGCTCAGCAAAGTGAGGCCAGGTTAGCCTGGCCACATGTCTCTGAGGAGTGCCCCAGATGCTGCAGCGTGTCTTGTCAGCAATGCCAAGGTTTTTCTTTTTCTGCTATTCCTCAAATGTCTTTCAGCTCAGCACATTGGAGAACAAGGTGATTGGAGGAGCCATCTTTGAAATCAGAAATAAAATGAAAGTTCCTGAATATGTACAAGAGTCGCGGATTTTTCTTTCTTTTCCGTCCCTCCTTCCTTTCTTCCTACTTCCTCTTTCTTTCTTCAATCCTCTGTTTTCCTTTTTCTTTCTGCTTTTCATTTGTTTTTTAGGATGGAGAAAGGAGAAGATAGTAAAACAATGAAGAATTGGACCAGTCCCTAGTGGAAGGATCCTTATGAGGCCAGAGCACTGAGAGTTTCCAGGGATTCAAGAAGGATCCTGACCCTTTCTTTTAAGTATTTAAATATAGAGATCTAGGCAGAAAACACGTCTGGGGAAAGACAGCTCTCATCTTGGGAGGAGCCACGGCATTAGTGTGCTCTACCTAATTTTACACTCCATTTCCTGGGGCCCCTTGTTCATCCAACCAATATTTATTATGTGCTGCCTATGTGCCCTCAGGTTCCCTTAAAAGTCACCTTCTGTCCCTTTTCCTGGAGTTTTTCAACCTCAGTTGAAAAAACACTGACTTAGTGACAAAGCTTTATCTTTGAAGAGAAACTCCATTTCTACTAAGTGGTCTATTTCGTTGAAGTCAACAAAAAATTTTCCTCCTCCTAATCCAAGAATCTTTACTAAGCTGTTGATGGCCCCGGCGATCCCTTCATTCATATTTCATTCAATACGTATTTTGGGGGGACATGACTGAAATAATGTCTTCAAGTCTACAAAGTCAGAGGTATCAGTTGATTCGGTTAATTCACTTGAAAAATCTGTTGAGCCAATTGTTAAAGAAATGTGACAGTCAAAATCTGTTGCTGTGTCCAGTGTGCTCAGACACTGTCTGAGGCCTCATACAGAATGGTTTGCATAGAAGTGGTGCCTGCCCACCAATTAACCAACACAGACTAAAATGTAGGGCCCTTGGAGAACCCCAAGAAACTTGGAAGGAAACACACAGTAATGAGGAGAGTTCTGTAGTAGCTGAAGGAAACCCACAGGTGTTATACCTGGGGAGAAGGTCCAATTTCTGCCCTCAACTTCTGGCAGGAAACACCATACTTAAAGCACATTTGTGCCCAAACAAAGATGTGCTCTACAATGAAACCGACCTTCATATTTTGGTGTGTGTTTAAACTTCACTTTTTCTAAGATGAGAACAGCCTGAACTAAAGATGAACAAAATCGGGGAGTGTAAACGTGCAGCAAGAAAAGAGCAATACAAATATCCTCCTTTTCACTAACGTCCCCATAAACTAAAATCCCAAGCAGCTTCTTTGATTTCATTTTTGGTAATTGCAATGGAAAATTGCATCTGGGCTGACAATGTGTACACCATGCTTCAGCCCAGTGTGCTCACAAATTGCCAAGTTATAGCACACCCCCAGCAGAAACGATGGAGATTTCTCACAGAAATACTGGCAAACCTTTAAGAGCAGTGGCATTTACTGACACTACATCCTAGGGAAAAAAAGGAAAAGAAATGAACTGGAAACTGTACATCAGCGTGATCGTCAATGTCAACCGAGTCCTGATTTTTCTTCTCTCCCCCTCTCCAAATAATTTGGCTTTCAAAATTGCATCTGCTGTTCTCCCTTTAGTAGATACAAAAATTATGCAGCATCTAATTGGAATTCTCCTTCTTTCCCCTTCTCCCTACCTCCTGGACATTTGTTCTTTTTCAGATAAATCTGGATATTTAGAAGCTGTGGGAAAAATATTCCAGACAAATCTCAATCATCTAGGTGGGGGAAAGACTCCATTTTTGAGGGCTATAATATAAATATTTAAGGAAACATTTAATTCCAAACTGGTTTTCCTGGCCCATCTAGAGCTCTCTTGAGTGTCTCCCCTAGACTGTCAGTAAATCTGTTTTAAAGAAATCTAAATTTATCTCAATACTTACCTGAGTGAAACACAAATATTTCTTAACCACATAGAATAATATGATTTTACATATTCACTGGGTGGGATTAATATATCTCTGTAATTATAAAAGATCTAGAGTTAATTGGAGCTAAAAGTGGATACTAGAACTTTCGCTAGCCTGCAGCAGTGGTCACCAGCTTTGGGTCAGTGACTCCCTGTGGCCATTAAGCATCATCTGTGTAAAGAATTAATGTTACAGGATGGTCATAGAGGCATCCTCATCCCTGGAAGATTGGGAACGTTCTGGAACATGGAACTTTCAGGGTTTAATCCTGGGCTTTTGTTGGGTTCACTTGAAGAATTAGGAGTCTGAGTCTCTCCTTAACAAGTCAAACAACAACACAATATATACATATCCCAAATACTAAACAACAAAACCATGTTTGTGTGTGTATGATTTTGTTTGTTTGTTTTGTACTTAGGCCATGTTTATACATCTGAGCCAGCTTGAAAAGAATACACCAGCACCCACTTCATCTCAGACAATCATTTCAAACGACTATTAATTAATTCTTTTGGTGGTTTTCAAAATAGAAGTCACTTGACAAAAATCAACTGCTGTTTCAACCTATTCCCCAAAAGACAAATAAGGACTGACTCTCTATTGTCTGCTATATGTGGCCAATAATAGGTGTTTATTGCATGCAACTTCACTAATTTATATACTTTAAATAATTATATCTTAGTAATAGCCATCTTTACTGAAATGTATTGTTTGTATCTTTTTAAACATTCGTGACTAACTGGTCATATGGTAACAATTCTCACTAAAACAGGAAAACAATTGAAAACTATGCACAAAGTCTAATGCTCTTTAATATATTCATCACTATGCTAGAAGTTAATGTCCAGTCGTCTAAATAATTATCAGTCAGCCCCATCATGCTGAAGTGGGTTCCAATCAACACTGAGGTTCTCTTAGCTTTGCCTCCGTTGACCCCGAGTGGGCCAGGTAGATGAGCCTGGCACACCTGATGGCGACTTGCTGTCAAGCAGCCATGGGAAGGGCAAGTGTCCTGAAGCAGCAGAATCCATCACTAGACTCCTTAACCCGGACGCGTCCCGCCCCTCCCACAATCTCCCAGCCTTACTCCTTGCCACCACCCTCCAATCTCTACAATCCACACTCCACGCACAAGCAGGGGCCGTGCAGCTGCTTACTCTACCACCCTCCCTCCTGGCCCCTTGCAAATGGGCAACTGCAACTTAAAAAAAGAATGCTTCCAAAATAAAACCTTCACTTGCCCCAGCACACACTTGTATATACATGCATGCACGCACACACACACACACACACACACACACACACACACACCCGTGCACTAATATTCCACCAGTGTCCGTGTTGTGGACAGACACCCCTCTGCTCGTGGTGCCTAGCTCCTGCCCACCTCTGTCCCCACCACACCAAGCCCTTCCTCTCTGTCCAAGGACGCCATGCTGCCCGCACTGAGACCCGTGGCACTGCTCTCCCTCTCTCCGGCTTGGAAGCAGCAGCCTCTCGTCAGGGCTCTGCTGGCCAGCCCTGTACTGTACTTCATTAGGCAGCTCTATTTAATGGTTTCAACAAAAGCCATCATTTTAGCCCAACTGCCTTGACTAAATTAAAATTTCCAATCTCTGTTTTAGTGTTCTGCAACTGATGTATACATAAGCAAAACTGGTCAACATCTGCCAGGGGGTTGGCCGAAAGTTCTGTAAAGATGTACTTCACATTTCTGAAGCATGTGCAAAGTAACAGCGTCCTTATCCTCTCGAGAGCTCTCATGGTTTTACTTCACCATTTGTTCAAACACACTTTCGCTGCGTCGAAGCCATACAGTTCATTCTCCCCTTGGTTGCCGTTTTATCTGTAGTGTCATTTTGAGTAATTGGGGTATGGTAGCTGATCAACTTACAGGTTTCTCATTGGCAGGAAGGGACCATATTGGCACCAAGAAAGAATATGATGGGTCCTCTCGGTGCATAAGTAAGTGTCCCTCTCTTGCACTTGGCTACCCAAGGCCATTAGGAAATAAGCTTTCTAAAGCCTCCAGGTGTATATGTCTTAACTCTTCCCAGGCCAACGGAGGCACCTATAGGAGAAACATCGCAAACCAATGTGGAAAGATGGTCAATGCCCATATTTAGTCAGTGATCTGTGAAAGTTTTTGAATTAGTTTTTAAAGCTTTGTTAAGACCAGAACGCACAGATGTTGAAAACAAGTTCAGATGTAGCGACAGATGGTATTTGATTATGAAGCAGACTGTTCATATAATACAAAGATGCTGCTTCTGCCATACACAAGTAACTGCAGAGAGTGCAGTAGAAATTTTGGAAGGCAGGCGGTTTGAGAGGGTCTTTGTGCAGCAATAACTTTCCCATTTTCCAGCAGCGCTAGGATTGGGATAATTTCCCCCTTTTCAATCAGGGCCTCTCTCTGCTCTCCCATGCCCCGCCTCCCTTTCTAGCCTCTTTTACTCCAGCCTTAAAAAACTCCCCTCTCCCTTCGGTGAATTGTCTTACCCTGCCATCACGCCATCACGTCTTTCACAGCAACGATGTCAATCAGAGGATGCATGGCCTCATCAGAGGCAGGCCCGTGCCCCAATTTAGGGGAGAATAGGAAGCTATTGCCAATGTTCCCATAGTCTAAGGCAAAAGACTTCTTATCACTCATGCTTTGCAATGAGAAGGCAGTCTTTATCAGAAGCCAGGATTGTGGCTGCAAACGTGCTGCCACACGTGTGCTGAGGTTGCCGGCAAAGCACGAGCATCATTAGACTCAGCTGCTTCTCCTGTAAAATGGGGAGAACATTTTTGCTCTGCTTATCTCTCTGGGGAGCTGAGAGGATCACATAGGATGCTGGATTAGGAAGTGTCTTGAAAAATAGAAAGTGCTGTTCACATGCATGTGATTGTCATTGTCAAGGTCTGAGAATGGGAGAGTGTGTCTTACACTGAAAGGAGAAATTGCCCTGTGCCTTGGGAGCTCTGAATCAGAAATCCACTGTCCTTCTTCCACGTAGGCCTTAGAAAAATGCTGTGGTTTCAGAATTTGTACTTATTATATGATGTGAGGGCAGCAGAACCCCTGGCTGGAGAGGTATGCCCTCCCAGTGGTTATTTTACTTTTTCTAACTAGGGACTTTTGGCGGTCAGTGACAGAGAGCATGGTGCCACCAGATCCTGGCCAATGACAAAGTTTCTCCGTGGAGTGTCTGAGTATAGTGCCAAGAAGCAGACACGCTTAGAAAAGAGAATGTGAATTTAACAGCCTCCATCCCAGCCCCCTTCAGAATCCAAGCTTTTAAGTCCAGGTAAGTTATCAGGCCTTGTTTCTGAATCGTTTTATGGCACTATTACTTTTCGTTCTCAACACAGTTGCACCCAGTCTGTGTTGCAGTGTAGATGTGGATGAGGGAGGGGATGGGGGAGAGGTGAGGGCAGCCTCAGCACAGCCTCATTCCTGCACAAGTTGAGTCATTAACCCACTGCCCATCCCCTGCAATCCAAAACTCTTGTTTCGAAGAGCTTCCTATGTGTGAAATCATATTTAGCAAACACAGATGAGCCAGAGGAGATGAAGGAAGAAACCAGAGTGCCAAAATGCATTGGAAGAGATTTTGAGAAAGCTTCAGTGGGTAGAGTAGTTCTAGAGGGGTTCGGGATGGAGGTGGTTAAAGGGGACAGAAGGTTCTTAGGTGGTTCCTGGGGTGAAGGGCCATCCTCTGATGTTTTATGAAACATCAAAAACCTGCTCCTACAAAAACCTTCTTTCTTGTTTACTTTATTGGTTTTACTGGTCAAAAAAAATTCAACCTAGTTTTATTGAGGATAAAGCTGATAAGACAGTAAGTTATAAATAACTGGGGTTTGATTAGCCAATAAGAAAAGGGATTTCGATTCTCTCTCTAATTTACTAATGAATAGAAAGCCCACTATATCTGTATTGCAGACAGGACTGATGATGTAATTTGTAGGTCTCAGTCCAAAGTGAAAATGTGTGGCCCTTCGTTTAAGAATTACTAAGAATTTCAAAAGGGTGACAGCAGAGCAGTAAAGCAAATGTGGGACGCTCCTAAGGGAGGGACCCTGTGTGATTACGCAGGGCTCATGCCCATGAAGCTGCCCTGATGGCAGAGGACGGATGGAGAAGCAAACCTCTCTGGTCACCGCCCAGCCAGAACCTCTGCCGAGCTTGGTTTGAATACAGATTTATTGAACCACGATGCATGAACAGATGACCCAGAGTCAGGAGGAAATTGGATGGCAGTGATCACAGATTCATAAAAGAAAACAGAGTGGCCGAGAAAGCAGGTTGGACAAGGATTCAGCAGACAAGGGTTTACTCTCAAATCCCACCACTAATCAGATTTATGAACTTAACCCTCTAGAGAGGAACAATCAGGCCTCCCCACTCCAAGAGTCTCCCAGGGCTGGTGTGAGCTCCAGGGATGATGATGTAAATGTCAGTGTGGAAGGTGCTGAGTGCTGGCAGGTCAGTGCTCTTGGCTCAGACAATGTGCACTACAGGATAGGGGTGAGTTGATTAACTAACCAGCCAGTCAGGGTTGGTGAGGCATCCTTTGTGTTCAACGCTGTGGTGGGTGCCATAGTTACTGCAATGATAACTGGGGAGACCCTGGTGCTTGGAACCAGGCTGATGGATCCTCTCTGAGTATTCCACTGAGTATTACCCATTCCCTAGACCCTGGAAGAGGTACCTCTAAATGAAGGTATGCAAGTCCTTAGGAGATACATAACTACTCATGAATGTTCACATGGGTCGGGGAAGCAGCCCTTGGAAGAGGCTATGTTAACCCAGGAAAAACACAAATAACACTGAACTTAACGAGCAGAAGTAATATCTGTGTGTCGATGAGTTGATCTCTTTGATTAGAGAGCTCCATTAAGTAGCAGGACACACAGTTCCAAATGCAGAGGGGGTGGGATGTTGGGATAGGTGTTTGGGTCTGGCTTAGGCCCTGTTCCCTGTTCTTTATCTGACAGCTGCTTTTGATGAGGACTAATTACATCTTCACCCGCCCCCCCACTCCAAACTACCACCACTCCTACAATGACAGCCAGAACCTCCAAAGGAAGTACATATTTCCGTCACCTTGGCTGGGACTATCTTTGAAGAAAGAAGATTTAAACAGCTTAATCTTCCCAATGGGCCTGATTTGTGTGTCTCCTTTTGGGTAAATTGCTCCATTAAAGTGACAGCACCCAGCTAGCCCATGCCAGGACTCCTGTCCATAGAAACTATGAGATAATGAATTTGTGTTGCTTTAAGTCACTAGATGTGTGGCAATTTGTTATTCAGCCACAGAAATTTAACATGCCGTGATATTTTATTACATAGTAATAACTACGACTCATTGGGTGTCTGTTGTGTATTTGGATTTGTACTAGGGTATTTATATATGTTCTCTTAATTCTCATGACAACCTGGTGATGGAGGTACTTTAAGGACTATTTTGGAGGTGAAGGACCTGAAGTTCAAGTCACTTGTTTGAAAGCACTGAGTAAGAGATGAGATGAGGGATTTGAACCCAGGTCTGTCTTATCTAGAGTTCATGCTAACTAAGGATGAGGGCAACTTTCTTTTGTTGTGATTTCTTCCCTTCTCTCTCAGATGCTACCCAATCCATTGCCTTTTTGGTTTGGTAACCTATCAAGATCCTGCTATGTGCTTGAATTTCTCCCTCTCTAGCCTCATATCTGCCAAGTGCTTGGGAAACCCAGCCTATCTCCTGTCCCTGGCTGCCAAGCTCTCCTTCAGAGACACACAACATCTGAGCATGTTGCCTTCTGGGTCAAGGTTCCTGGAGCTGATACATGGTAGCTCTAGCGATTCTTCACAAGAGCAATTCTCTCTGGTGCTCACAACCCCTTACTGGACACTGCCATTGACACTGCAGTATGTACTCGTTTTCTGTGGCCAGGTAACAAATGCCCACCAATTTAGTGGTGTGCTGTGCAACAACATGGCATCGCGCAGACAACAGAAGGGCTTTTGAATCAGATATATTTGAATTTAGTTTTGGATTTCTTGAGCCTCCTACTTACTAGCCCTTAGCCTAGAACTAGCATAGAGAAGACACTTATTAATGTTTGTCAAAGAAATGAATAAAGCTATGAAGTACTCATGACGATGACAACATCAACAAGATGGTGGAATAGGAAGCCTCAGACCTTGCTCTTCCACAGAGACACCAACTTAACAACAATTCACGGTCCAAAAGCCTTTATGAGAAACCCAGAAACCAGTTAGAAATCAGACTCAAAGCCAAGGGGACACAGCTTCATCCACTTGAAATCAAGCGTTGAAGACCTGGAGATTGCGCAATAGAAACCCGCAGCGGCATGACTCTTCTCATTGACTTATGGTCTTTGGAAGACACTCTGCGACTGTGCAACGGAGACCCACAGCAGCGTGATCTTCTGCCCTGTCTTGTGGTCTTTGGAAGACGCTCTGCAATTTCAGTCAACCACGCAGAATTTGAAGAGAGCACAGACATCTCTGATGACTTAAGGGCCCTAAAGGTAGGATGTAGCGGGTGCAATTCTTAATGATGCTTGAGGAAACTTGCAGGTGGATGATGGTATAGTTGCGCGTCATGGCCCCCCAGGGCAACATATACAATTGATGGCTTGTGGTCCCGTAGTCCAGAGAAATTTAGGACTTTCAGTTTGCACATTCCCTCTGTTGCTAGTACCATTTATTCCCGTGTTTTTTGTTCCTCTTATTTATATTGGGGCAAACATTATTACTATTTTTTCAGGAAAAATTTTGTTGTATTTGCAATTTCTCCTCTTCTCTCTGGTTCCTAACAGCAAATATACACTACTTGTAGAGGCAGACCTCAGGTTCTCCTTTGTTGTGAAAATCTAGGTGATGCGCATATGATAGAGAAGAAAGAAATCTGAGAGTTTCATATACCAGATAATGTGGTAGTTGGAACACAAGCTCTGGAGCCAGATAGACAAGGTTTAAATCTCACTTTCACCAATTACTAGCTGGGTGACCTTGGACAAATAATTTCTATGTCCTCATGCATGGGGTATAATAATAGTATCTATCTTACACAATTGTGAAGATTAAATGATTTGATGGATGTAAAGTAGCTGGAACAGTGCCTGGTATGCTGTAATTCTATGTAAGCATTTGCTGTTATTACTATTCACAGAGTAAAGTACTGTAAGAAATTGGGGAGGTTGAGAATGGAAAGTAGGATTTGAGAGTTGGTGAGTTTCAGGGAGCTGATGCTGACATATGGGGGATTTTAGAAGGAGCAGAGATGGAGAAAGGAAAGTTTTTGGATGTTTGTTGTGCTGTAAGATCTCACTTTGTCTTGTAGTATTTTTATCTAGAGATGGGGTACAGATTTGAAGTGCTTTGAATTACTTTATTGTTTCAAGAGCAAATTTCTTTAAATGCGCTACTGAGCCTGTTCAACTCAAAATGTTTAGTGGATATTTAAGTGGAAATGTTGAATAGACAGTTGGATGTAAGAGTCTGGGAGATGGTCCAGCTGAAACTATACATTTTGGAGTTGTCAGTATAGATGGTATTTCAAGCCCCGAGACTGCATAAGATCATTTAGAGGTTGTATATAATAAAGAGAAGTCTGATAACAGCTCCTGGGTACTCCTGGTCCTACTACTGTTTACTTTGTAACCTTAAATATTATCTTTGAAGATCTAGTTCTAGTTCTATCACCTTTAGACTGTGTATTTTGACTCCCCAGATGAGGACTTTAATATCCCCACTTTCTTTCTATGGGTACCTCTGAACTTGGGCCGACCATACCTTGTGTTTACATTGTCAAGGTTGAAAACCTTTACATTTTTCTCTGTAAACAACTTTTAGTTCTCTGTTACAGCCATATGTTGATTCTCAGTGGTAACAAAGAGTAAACCACATTTATATGATTACAGTTATATAAACTGGAAATTGTGAAGCCTGGAAGGGTGTCAAGAGTACATTTTTTTCTTTACTGGTTCAAGTCATTTATTTAATAGTTACTGATTCCCTGCTATATCTCAGACATTGTTTTAGGTATTCGCATTATACAAAACAAATTGCCTACCATCATCATGATTACCTTCTTGTGTGGACCCCATGTCACTTGAGGAAGAATGTTTTTAGAGTACATTCAAAAGTATTCTCTGTTGTTTAAAAAAAAATGGGGGAATTGGGGGAGGGGAACAGTGTTGGGGAATCAGGGAAGGGGAATAGACAAGTTGCTGTCCTTTGGTTCTTCTGTCTAGTTGTAGAGGGCGTCACTTAACTGGCCCATGTTGGTATTTATCATTGCTGAGGTAGATTGGTCACTGGTCATTGGGAGGCCACTCACAGCGGCTCTTGGCAGCTCACACTGGCTGCCAGCCACTCACGGTAGCTCACAGCAGCCCACTGCAGCAGGGGCTGCAGCCTACGCGGTCGCCGGCAACTCACGGCAGCCCAACTCCAGGTCGAGCTGTAGAGGGCGCAGCTGTACATCTTAGCTGTAGAGAGCACAGTGTCACTGCCACTCATATGGGATCCAAACTGTGGCCCTGCTGCTCAGAGCTGGTGTCCCAAGCCAGCTCTTTTAACCAACGCACCACTTGGCCGGCCCAGTATTCTCTGTTTTTAAATCTTCTTTTTATCTCTTTCCTTCTCTCCTTCAATATAAATCATTTGAGCTGTCTGGCGAAGCACCAGAAAAGAGCTTAGCGTTTTTCCTCCTCCAGTGGGACAGAATATCCTCCTGATCATGCCATCCTCTCCTGGAAACATCCTCTCTTTGGATCCCTGGCTCCATAGCATCTTTCAGGACTTCAAATGCTCTCCATGTTTCTCCAAGTACAGGGCTTAATTGTTCCCTCACTGGAGTATAGCTTCGACCAGGATATGAACGATATCTGCTTTACTCATCACTGTTCCCATGAAGCCTAGAACAAATGATTATTGAAGGAACAAAAAAGAAGAATGCCCTGCAGCTTAGTATGGCTATGACCACGGAGGCTCTCTGCCCTCAGAGCAAAATGACTCTTCAGACAACTCTCAGCAGCTGTTTGAGAAGTTGAGTGGCAAATTCCCAGACAGCAGTATATCACAGGCCACACTGGGGACAGTGCACACAGTTCAGGCAAAAGCTATAACTTTAAGACCTCTAAGATGCATGGCTTCAAATTGTGAGTTCGGAAAGCCTCACTTGCTGCCAGGTCACTCTGGGGCAGCAGCCAGCAGGAAGCTTGCAGTTTTACCTACGAGGTGTGTGGGCACATGCAGCTGGAATGTGTTTGCCTTCTGTAGACCATGAGCTCCTTGAAGGTAGAAGGGGCCTTGCCCATAATTCCTCCCCCCACCCCGGACCCATCTGAGTGCCATGTACTTAAGATGAGCTCAATACATATGTGTTAAATAAGCAAGTGTATGCATTTAGATGGAACTACTGACCTACCATCATATCATTTTTAAGTAAAATATCTTCTTTTAAAAATTGTTTTAAAATTATAAAAACAATAATGCTTGTAAAACTTCAAATACTAATTAAAAGGTTATACAGTAAAAAATAAGATACCTTGCATCTCTCCTCTTGAATCCCAGGTATCTATAATATCTATCTATCCATCCATTATCTATCTATCTATCTATCTATCTATCTATCTATCTATCTATCATCAATCAATCATCTATCCAGATAGCTTTGATACAGATTGGTCCAGAACATTCAGAATTAAGCAATAGAAGCAATAGGACCTTCCGCCAGAGCTGGCTGGACAGCTGATCTCAGTTATCGGGAGGGACTCCCTCTCTCTCCCTTGAGGTTGATCAAGAACCTCAGGGCTTCTGGGAGCCAGGAAGACTGAGGACGGGCCTTGGGTCTCTAGTCAATTTTGCTTCTGTACTTAGTGCTTCCTGCTTATAATGCTAAAGGCTCGTAAAGGCATGTGGCTCTGCTGGGGCACCTCTGTGCTGTGACAGGCTGGGCTGCAGAAATCTTTGCTTCTGCCTTCAACACTGTATGCTTAGCACTCAGTCCTCCACAGGTTCCCATGTAGCAATTCCACCCATCTCTCCACTTCAAGGAAGGAGCTTTCTGGCCTCCTAAGCCAAACCTTAAATTCCCATCTCCTCCTAGTGACTACAGCGTGGGGTTGGTTGACTTCCCCCTTAGATACAAATGCCTCCATCCTTCCTTTCTCAGGGACAGTGTTATCAACTCATAGATCTGATGGTTAAAGGCTTGTGAAGTCCCCTGAAATGAATGAGCCAAATTCAAAAAACATAAATACCAGACAGCCCTTAAAAGGAAAAAAAAGAAAACTCTCTTCCTCCTCTTTCCTCGTTTTCATTTCCCTTTAAGACTGGTGCACATGAGGGCCGGCCAAGTGGCGCATTGGTTAAGAGCTGGCTTGGGATGCCAGAGGGCCCCATTTCGGATCCCACATTTGAGGGCCAGTGACACTGTCCTCCACAGCTAAGATGCTGAACAATGGCTCAACCTGGAGCTGGGCTGCCTTGAGTCGCCGGTGACGGCATAGGCTGCAGTCCCCTGCTGCAGTGGGTTGCCATAAGCTACCATGTGCAGCCATCAGCCAGTGTGAGCGGCCAGCAGCCGCAGTGAGCGGCCGTCCAGAAGCCGGCGACTGATGTGCGTCGCCCGGGAAGAGCGCAATGATGGTGCCAACTTGGGCCAGTGAAGCAATGTCCTCCACAACTAGACTGAAGAACAAAAGGACAGCAACTTGTCTGTTCCCCTTCCCCCAATTCCCCAGTGCTGTTCCCATCCCCCAATTCCCCAAAAATCTTAAAAAGAAAAAAAGACTGGTACACATGAAAGGCATCAATTAAATCCTCAATTATTCATTCTGTTATATATATATTCTGTAAAATATATATATTCTGTAATATATATTCTGTTATACATATCTATATTCTGTAATACATATATTACTCATTCTGTAATATATATTTTAAAAATTTATATAAATATATATATAATTTTAAATATAAATAAGATTATATGATTTACTGAATTCCATGAAATCTCAGATGTATCAATTGTAAGGCATGCTATCATTTTGTGTTTTACTAAGAAAAATAGCTACCTATTATAATTATTAAACACCATTGATTGCATGATGTATCACAATTTTGGAAGTGTTGATAGGTGAAAAAATGATTTTTAGAATCAACAAAACACAGTGCTACATTATTCTGGTCTTAGACTATTTTAGTTAGTAATTTGCCTTGGAGATCTTTCTATGTTGATATATAAGGATGTTTCCAAGTTTAAAAATAATTCCAAATAAGGATATAAAGTAATTTATTTAATCATACATCTAAGATAGATTTTATTTTTTGCATTTGAAAACATTGCTTTCATGAAGATTTTTATATATTTTTGTGCATTTTGTGAATACTTTTAGTTCCTAGATGTAGAATTACTAGATCGTATTAAATTTTGGTAGGTACTGTCAATTTGTCCTCTAAAAAATATCCTGAAATTACTATCTGAGAATGCCCATTTCCCCATGCCTATGTCAAAACTGAACATCAATATTTTACATTTTTCTACTTTAATTGGCAATATAAATGGTATTATGTTTTAATTTGCACTTCTCTGATTGCCAGTGAAGCGAAGCTTATTTTCAGATATTCATTAGCCACTTTTATTTCTTCTCTGGTATTTGTGTCCTATGACTATTGCATCACTAAGTGGTACAAATTTTTATTGATTTATAGATGCTCTTTATATAGTAAGGCTAATAGTTTATATATATCCAATGTATATTTTCTCCTTGCTTATAGTCTCTAACATTTTCCAGGCTTTTTGTTATTGTTATTTCTGATGAGATATAACTTTTTATGTAGTCTGTAGTTATTGCCATTTTATTATTCATATTTTTGAATTTTTTTTTTCATCTTAAAGAATTTTTTTTTTTTCATCTCTAAGATTTCTTGTAATACTGGTCTGGTGGTGAGGAACTCCTTTAGCTTTTTTTTGTCTGGGAAGCTCTTTATCTGTCCTTCATTCTAAATGATAGCTTTGCTGGGTAGAGTAATCTTGGTTGTAGGTCCTCGCTTTTCATCCCTTTGAATATTTTCTACCAATCCCTCTGGCCTGCAAAGTTTCCTTTGAGAAATCAGCTGACAGTCATATGGGAACTTGCTTGTAGGTAACTAACTGCTTTTCTCTTGCTGCTTTTAAGATTCTTTGTCTTTAGCCTTTGGCATTTTAATTATGATGTGTCTTGGTGTGGGCCTCTTTGCACTCATCTTATTTGGGACTCTATGCATTTATTGGGCTTGAATACCCATTTCCTTCACAAGATTAGGGAAGTTTTCTGTCATTATTTTTTCAAATAGGTTTTCAATTCCTTGCTCTCTCGCTTCTCCTTCTGGTACCCCTATGATGGGAATATTGGTATGGTTGATATTGTCCCAGAGGCCCCTAAACTGTCCTGATTTGTTTGGATTCTTTTTTCTGTTTGCTGTTCTGACTGGGTGTTTCCTGTTACCTTCTAAAGTCCTAATTCAATACTCTGCTTCATCTAATCCACTGTTGATTCCCTGTAATGTAGTCTTCTTTTCGGTTATTGTAGTCTTTATTTCTGACTGGTTATTTTTTTATGCTTTCTATCTCTATTTTTATGTTTCCTATCTCTTTGTTGAAGTTCTCCCTGAGATCATTGAGCATCCTAATAACCAGTGTGTTGAACTCTGCATCTGGTAGGTTGCTTGTCTCCATTTTGTTTAGTTTTTTTTTCTGGAACTTTATTCTGTGTTTTATTTGGGACATGTTTCTTTGTCTCCCCACTTGGCTGCCTCCCTGTGTTTGTTTCTATACATTAGGTAAGGCTGCTGTGTCTCCTGGTCTTAGCAGCATGACCTTATGTACCGGGTATCCTGTAGGGCCCAGTGGCAAAGTCACCCTGGTCACCAGAACCAGGTGCTCTATATGTGTCCCTTGTGTGGGTTGTGTGTGTCTTTTTGTTATAGGTGAGCTGTGGTTGCTGTTTGCATGTCAATGAGAGGGATTGACCCTTGTGCTCATTGTGTGAGGACTGGCTGTGGCTACAGTGAAAGGAGGGGTTGACCCTGTGGAGCAGGGTTTGCTTTAGCAGGGCTCTGGTGCCTGCCCAGTGTGCCCTTTGGGTGTGTCGTCCTTGAGAGTGGCTGAGTGATACTCCAGCTTGGTTCAAAGAGGACCACTGGGCATGCCAGCCCCAGGGCCACCTGGGAGGGACCTGCTGCAGGCCAAGTTCAGCCACAGCCTGTGCCCTGCCCAGGGCCACCTGACATGAACCACTAAGTAATCTGCAGATGACCACTGCCTGTGCTGTACTTGGAGGTGCCTTCAGAGGCCAAGGCCAGCTGCCACTAGTGCCAGGCTTAGGGCTGCTCAGCCAGAGGCCTGAGACATGCCGCAACCACATGCTGCTTGTTTGGGTTTTGTGAACTTTGAAACACTTTAGGAAAGTCTATAGCATGAGCCAGGGCAGGTGGTTTATCTATATGAAAAAGCCACTGGAAGCATCTTGGGTGTGCCTGAAAGTTGGGTGGGGTGGGGTCTCAGAATCATTGAGACTTAGATATTGCTGCCGCCTGCATCTGCACATTGGGGCAGGAGAGGGCTCAACAAAGAAACAATGGCTTCCACCAGCTCCTCTGTCAGGGAGAAAGATGCCCCTTCAGGCCTCACCCTGAGGCCAGACAATTCAGCTCCTCCCCATATGTCCCTGGCACCTTTCAAGCTGCTGCCCCAGCACTGGAGCTCAGAATGGGTGAGTCCATTAGCAAATAAGTCTGTGCACGGGCCCAGGGATTGTGGCCACCCTCCGTCCCACAATCTTTGCTGCTGGTTTTCACAACCAGAAATTAGGGGGACTTCTATCCCCAGCACTGGAACCCTGGGCTGGGGAGCCTGGTGTGGCGCTGGGACTCCTTGCTCCTCCAGGGGGAGAGGGGATATCCCTCCACAGCTGAGATATCCCTCCTAACTTTTCATGTTCACACGCAGGTGTAAGACCGTCCCATTCTGCATCTCTGCCTCTCCTACCAGCCTTGAAGTGGCCTTTTTCTGTATTTCCTTAGTTGTCGGGCTTCAGTTGTCTGACTTCAGGTGATACTTAATGATGATTGTTTTGTAGTTTAGTTGTAATTTTGATGTGGTCCTGAGAGGATAGCATTTAGCTACTCCACCATCTTGACGTGACCTATAGCTTTATTCTTGATATTTTATAAGTTTGGTTGTTATTTTACTTCCATTGAATGTTCAAATTGTTTATTGATAGCATATAGAAAAAATAAATTGAAATATACATTAATTTTTCCAAGTATTTGTTGAGTGTTCTCTATAGCCTCCTCCCGTTCCTTCCTCCAGTCTAGCTCTGGTGATATTGGAAAGTGCCAAGAGTGAAGAAACAGAGGCCAAATTCAGGAGTTACTATGTGACTTCCTCTCAGGGTTGATGTGTTATCACTCCAAAATCAAACAGAAACACATTGTCAATGCTCAGTTGTTGACATTAACCTTCCTTCTGACTAAGTTGGATACATTGGAGAACTAACTATATTGCATATGCAAGTAATTATTGCCATCTGAATACTGGCTTATACAAAGTACACATTTGACCATCTACTTTGCAAATAGCCATTTTCGCTAAAGGTTAGAAAACAAGTTTGTTTTGAGACACCTGGGAGAACTCAGGATGCCCACTAGAGGATATAGCTTAAAGGATTCCAGCCTCTCCCATGATGCTAAGAGAGGAAGTGGCAAAGGGTTACATAATCTACTGAAATATTTAGATACGGTACTTTCAAACAGAGGTGGTATGTGGACCTCTAGGTAGAACATAGCAGCTGGGGCTTCTTATGAATTTAAAAGACTATCACCTCTCCCTGGAACAAACTACCCAGCAGATTTATCAGCTCACTGGGTAACTGAGTCACATCATTAGTATCAAAGGAAGAATATGGTGGCCTCTATTTTGTTTGGACAAAAAAATCTCCCCAAACAAACGCCTCCACGTGGAGACTTTTTTGTTGGCTGTGTCCAGGTCTAGGAAGCAGTCACAGAACTACAAGTTTATTTATATATTTGCATTCTTTCAAACGTCAGGGGAGGCTCCCTTAGTTTATACTCACATCATTTAGAAGTGAATATTGCTGTTCTGAGCATTGTTTAACCTTTTCTCATCTCTGTCCATTCTTACTCCCATGGTGTCACTGGCCTGATTCCACTATGTCAAATGTATGCAGCAGAGAAAGGGGATACACCAGCAGCTGGAGGGGCTGAGCGGAAGGAAGGAGACTAAAACATATTAATCCCATTCTAAGCAACAGGCACTGTGTTAAATGCTTTCAGATACAATACCACATTTAATCCTCATAGCAATCTTGTAAGAGCATTGTTATGATCATCCACACAAGAAGAAACTGAGGCTCAGAGAAATTAAGATTTGAACTGGGATCTATTTAACACCAAATTCCATGGGTCAGAATTGCAGCTAGAACTACCAGAGATCTTAGGCCAGGTCTCCAGGAATCCTTGAGATAAGACATGTGTAATGTTGAGGGCAAAGATGAGTCTAAAAGAGTTGGACCTTTCCATTTAGAAGTGGGTTTCTTTATTGGTGAAATATTTTGTCAAGCTGTCCTCTGATGGGTAAGTCAGAATTCTTTCTAACAGAATGAAGACCTATAGTCATGAGAGAGTTGCTATCTTGCTCTTTTAGCTCCCAAATCTACTCCTTGGAACCAGGTCATGGACTTTCCATCTACAATTTTGCCTAGTGTGCTAAGATCAGATGAACAGAGCTGAGGAAGCTGTAGGCAGACAGAATTAGCAATAATTCTTTCCCACAATACTGCATTCCATTCTTCTAGCATACCTCAAGTGCATGCCCTCGGCCAAAACAGATCTGGCAAGAGGGAGATTAACAATGATGACAAAAATAGTCCCTGACTTGATAAAACAAATATCAACTGGGTCAGGGGACAAGAACTGCCCATAACCAACCTTGGGATCTAATATGTTCTTCATTAGGACAGGATTGCACCATCTTAAGTATTTCACCTCATGCTAACTCTGAAGTTAGACCTTATATCACTGCCCTTGAACTTAGTCAATATTTGCAAACTGTGGGGGAAAAAAAAGAGGGTACAGATCAGCAAGAAAGGTAAATGTAAGATATTCTGGAATAACTTTTTTGGTTTTCTGTAAGCTGATAATTTCCTACTTGTTGATCTTTCAAAACTGACTTTTGGAGAGTAGGCTAACCACTGGATGTTTTATGTGATATTGTGTGTACTGTGGGGGTGGGAGAGTGGTAAATTTTCATTGAATAAAACATGGCTTTGTCTTGGTCTGAGCTCCATAATTTCCTCTCAAGATAAAGATGAGCTCATTTGAACCTATCCGTCTCTAGATCAGTAAACACTCTGCATGGGTCAAATTCCAGCCACAGACCCTGGGCTCCTGCACTTAGGGAGTCCATTGATTTTCCCTTTCCTGAGGCTTCAGGGTGAGAGGTCAGGGCAGGTGGGGGTGTGCTTGGCTTAGATTCTCTCTGCCTTCCAGCTTTGCCTCCATACACGCTCTTCGTAAGTCTCCGATTTCCAGAATTATGAGCGTTCAATTTCACTAAGCCCAGAATTTCACTAATTTCAGCATCCGAGTGCCTTTTTCAGCATCTCCCATTGTTCTCTTGTTTTGCCCTCTACCCAGACTTACAGCACGATTTTTGTGCCATCTGTTTCTCATGTTCCTTTCTTTCCTGATCACTCACCCTTAACTCCAGTCTTCCTAAGTAAAGCTTCCCTGCCTCTTTGCCCACTTCTTCCTTACCTGCGGTAGAAAACTTCAAACCCATTATCACACTAACTCCAGCAAAACACAGTATATGCCTTCAGCATATTTGACCCCTTCCCTCCCATTTAGAACACACACTCATATGTACCATTTGGAGCGTACAGTTTTGGGGGTGCATAGCTCTCTCCTATTTATGTACCTGCTTGCTTCCTTTACCAGGTGCTCAGCAAGGGTTGATTTGGACCATGTAATGGAGAAAGGGAGAGAAAAATGCATACGGCATCAGTGGCAGCATTTAAAATGTCAGTGATGACCCTGTGGAGTCAACCATATTTCCCACTCTCCAAGGTTAACAGTCATTCTTCCTACCTGACTTGCTCTACCTGACTTTATTGAGCCTGTCCAATACCAAGAACTTCACATAGCACATCTCATGTACATTCACAGCACAGTTTGAGAGGTGGGTGTTATTTTATGAAAGAACAAACGATGACTCAAAAAGACTAAAAACCTAACAAGTCATGGATTAGGCTTCGAACGCAGGTCTGGCTGGCCCTGTGTCTTCTTATCTTCTTCCTGAGTCCCCGACAGCTGAGGCGAGTGCAGACTGCCCACGGGAGAGCACAAACAAGACAGGGGGTGCATTGATCCAGGTCGGGACCTCGTTTGCTCTCTGCTGGTGAAGGGCACACTCTCCCTCTGTGCTTTTGTCTCTTAATAGGTAGACCTCTTACAAACAAAAGTTGTGCTTGCTCTCTGAAAAAAATTCAAACACTTCAGAGATGTAAAAAGGAAACGCGAAAATTACCCCCTTACCTAAATGCTTCCTTGCTTATTTCCACTCCTCAGAAGTAACATTTACTATGGTGGTGTATGTTCTCCAAATTGTGTGTGTGTGTGTGTGTGTGTGTGTGTGTGTGTATGTGTGTACGTGCACATAGTAATTATACATAAAGACATATCTATTCTTTAAAAAAAAACCAAGTGGAGTCATGTTATATAAATATATTCCTATATTTACTTTTAAAACTAACAACATATCATACATTATCAACATGTAGATAACTTTCCATTTCACTACATAGCTATAGCTCAACCTCAAACTTTTAGTGGATGCATAATAGTCCACAGGCCATGGAATTAAAATACAAGGCTTACAACTAAAAGTACATATAAAACTTGAAAAAAACAAATTAAATTTTTGTGTGGCTATGGTAACATAACAGAGGAATGGTTATTCTTGGGGTCATTTCTACCCGAGTTAAATTTACCTTAAAGAGGTGTAAAGTAGCATAATTTATTTTAACAGTTCACCTACTGAAGGACATTTAGTTTGTCTATAGTTTTACATTATTACATGTAATCCTGCAATGACTGTTCCTGACAATGCCACACAAAAGTTAGACACATCAACGGAGGGCTTCTCAGCTTCAAAATGTATCTGTGACTCTTCCTTGTTCAGTCAGGGGTAACCTCTGCTTCTAGAAGGGATTAATAGAGCAAATGCAGAGAATAAAGAAGCAGATTTTGACTTCTGAATTTCTAAACAAGATCTTAAAACTCAGTGTTGAGACAATAGTCTTGAAAGTCAAGGCTTTTAATTTGCTAGAATCTGGCTTTTTTTTGTTTTTGTTCTTGATGGAAAAGACTGTTTTTAGTTTCAAAAGTTAAGCACCAAAGGAATCAAGGCATAAAACCTCATCCACGACAAAAAACAGAGAGGTAACAGGTGAGGAGCCAGCTTAGCTCACCCTCACTGGCTGGAAGTGTTCCTGGAGTAGGGGACAAAATGGCTGAGAGAGACTTAATCAGACCCTGTCCCTACGAAGAGTCCTGCTCCATATGTCCTGGGCTGAGTCTGAATTTGGCTAAAGGTGACAGAACAGCAAAATATGTTTGGGGTCCAGAAGAAGGGATTTCTATCTATGTCCTACCTGGCACCTAGAATATAGCAGCCATGCAGAAATGCCCTGGGCCACCGTACTGTGGCTACCGTAGGATACAGAGGGCCTCGGCCTCAGAGTGGCTTGAGAAAACAGACAAATACATAAAACCTTGGATTGTGAGTAACTGGGTTTGCGAGTGTTCCGCAAGATGAGCAAACATTTCTATTAGGTTCGTGCAAAAAAAAATAATAATAATAAATATATATATATATATATATTGTCATGGGATGTGGAGTATAGTGTGGGAGTAGAGTCAAGGGAATTGTAATAGATATGTATGATATTGGGGGGAAGTGGGGCGGCGGATTGGGGGAGGGGGGTTGTCACTTCGAGGGGTAAAAAGTATAACTATTGCACTGTGTTGTACAGCTGAAACTAATTCTAAAAAATGTGTCTTTCATAATAAAAAATAATTAAAAGAAAAAAAAGTAATAGCGGTTAATGGCAAAAACCGCTATTACTTTTGCACCAACCTAATAATACCTTTTAACTTGGTGAATGAGTGATGTCTTGCATTATGAGTCGTTTGTTTCTGGAACAAATTAGGCTCACAAACCGAGGTATTACTGTATTCCTGTGTCCACACCGCTGGAGGAGATATGACGGTAAGAAAGTAAGCCAGTGATGGCCTGAGGAGGCCTCAGTGGAAAGTGGTGTGAACCCCAGAAGCCATATTAGCAAACAAAGCATGGCGCCTCCATGGCAACTTGGAATCAGATGGCTCAGGACTCCCTGCTCAAGGACCAGAGGGGAAAGTATTGTTAAACATCAGTCGAGAGCCAGAAGCCTCCTCACTGATACCCAGGAACTTAGATGCCACCCTAAGGAAAGGAGCAGAAAGGGGTGGAACCTAGTCGGAAAGTGGTTTTCTACCATCAGACAAAAGGGAGCCTGAAGGAGAGGTGAAGTTGAGTTGTAGAGGAAAGAAAAACCATACGTTTTAACCTAACTGGATATGTGCCTTTGCGGTTCCTATGTGCTAAGTGCAAATATTTCTAAAAGATTGACTGCTGTATGAGGTAAGGCAAAAGCATGCACAGTTTTAAATGTAGTGGATATTCCCAATGACATTTCCTCTCCAATGTCTTGTTGCTTATAATTCAATTTTCAAGCTTCACCAAATTGCCTGGGTTCAGTGCAGCGCAAGTCAACTCTTCTTTAGAGCCTGGTATCTTATCCTGTCTTCCTAGAATATAAACAAATAGGTTTTTATTTTAAGTCAATAGTCCAAAAGATGAAATTGTCATGATTTCTTTTATATAGAATGAAGAGCCTATCTTTAATTTGCATTACTTTTCTGGATTTCTTTTCTTTTAGAAAAAAAATGACTGAGGGAAATCCTCAAAGCTCTACTAGCTGAATCTGGCTTTTTCCAAGACTCAGAGTTCCAAAAAGACATATTAAGATGAGACATGGCCTCTGAATTGGGTGAACTGGAAAACTAAAATGGTGGAAAGAGCAAACGCTACTTGGCTTTAGTAAAAGAAGAAATTAGGAGACAGAAATCAGCACATAGCGTTTGAGTTAGCGGACAGCCCCCATCAAGAAAGATTTGTTTCCATTTTCATTAGAAGGCAGGAAAAAAAAATCAACATATCAAGAAAACTTTTCTTGTGTTTCACCCAGAAGTAAGTCTAGACTCTCCTTTATCTCAGTTTGTTACAAGTAATGAGCCCTGCCTGTTTGTAGCATAGTACTTTTAAAAAACTATACTGCTGAAATGGATTTGCTTCTATTTTTATTTATGATTATTACATTGAATTAATAAATGTAGGCTTCATAAAACAAATTGGGTAATTTTATATAAATATATAAATACACACACACACACACACACACAATGATCTGATCTGTTTATCCAATATGATCTAAATTTGATAGAATTCACCCATAAAACTATAAAGGCCAGCTGCCTTTGGGGAAGGAAAGGAGGGTTTATTTTGTTTTGCTTTTTGGATAACATTTTCAATTTCTTCTATGGCCCTGGTTTCTTTCTTATTATTTGTTTTTTCCTAGCGTAAATTTTGATACCTTCTTTTTCTTTTTGCTTTGAAATGCATTCATTTCACTGAGATTTGTCACATATCTAACCAAAGTGTCAATTCTACAAACTCT
This sequence comes from Hipposideros armiger, assembly GCF_001890085.2. NCBI lineage: Eukaryota > Metazoa > Chordata > Mammalia > Chiroptera > Hipposideridae > Hipposideros > Hipposideros armiger. The sequence goes on from NW_017731372.1 coordinate 5,000,274, forward strand.
GGGATAGCAAATGGAGAAAAGATATAAATAATACTCAATGGTAATGTGTAATTATTCACAGGTTTTTCTAGAATACAGCTACCTACACTCAGGTGCACATGCCCAAACCATGCTTGGGTGCGTGATCATTTATCTTCCTGTGTGTCAGACTTCAAGACTTTCTTGCACAACCTTACGTCAGTTGCTGAGCTGTGAACGGGAATTTAGGGAAAACATTTCCCTGGTTACCAAAGATTTTCCAGTTGTGAATAATTGGAAATTAGACCATCGATTTTTGGAATTATTTCCCAACAGGTCAAGAGTAACAACAATGACAAGAAATCCATAGCTCCAATTTTCATGGTCTAGAGCTGCTCACACCAAGGAATTTCCAATACCAGCAAAGCAGAGTACTATTTGCACAAGCACTGGGGGAAAACCCAATGCTTTCTCCACCAGCAGATTTATTTGCAGAGACACAGGCATTTTTTCCAGGGTGGCTGCCAAACTATCTCCTGAGCCTGTCTAGCTAGCACCTGGGCCACTCAGCAGGGGGCTTTGCAAATAATACCCTCCCCTTTGCCAGGATTGAGGCAGCCTGAGTGATTCTGTTTCAGTCTGTTATGGCACCTTAATCTTTCTAAGCTGCTCCACTCCTATTCTGGGGCCTCCCAAGCATGGCAGGCTGGAGGTGTGGCCATAGCAGCTCTATGCCTGAGGCTGAGGGCAAGGGCCTGGGGAAATGGCAAAGGTAGGACAGAAGCTTTCAGCTCTGGGAGAACTTTTGTGTTCTTCAAAATTTGAATGTCCTTAGAAGCTGTGATAGATATGGGTGTCATTCTCAGATCACAACTTAAAAAAAGCACGCCGAGATGACAAAAACCACTGAAATGGGGGAACAAAGGGAACCAATAGTGCTTAGACACAAACCCATGTGTCAGGCTCTGTGCTGTCTCTATGGTATAAAAATAATCTTGTTTAAGGATTGATAGAACTCTCATAAGCTATTATTAATTTTACTTTTTACATCTATCCTTAAAGGCCTCTTACTCGACCCGCTGAATATTGTGTGGCTCAGCAGAGAACTCCTTTTTTTTAAATGAAGCTTTGACAGAACCCCAATATAGAGATGGCGCTCCTTTGGTCAAAAGAGGTCCCAGTCTGGTGGCTAAGATAAATACGTTACCCCAAAGACCTAGGGAATAAAAGCCCCTGAGTTAGATTATCTTGAAAATGTCTTCAGCATGAGCCATTTTCCTCTGTGACCAGGAAAATAAACCAGTCTCCAGGGGAGAGGGGTCCCCCCTTCTGTGAGTTCTTATGAATGATTTTGGGGACATTTGGAAAGACTCTATGATCATGGGCAGAAAACAAGTTCTGGAGAGGAAAGGAAGAAAGTCTGGGAGGCAGAAATGGCTGGACAGGTGGTACTGCGTTCAGGCAAGGTGTAGCCATGAGTGATACCACTCGAAAGACCTGGCCTTACTTTTGGAGAAGAAGGCCTTTTGCCCCTCATTGCCAGCATTCACTGTTCTTGGACCCGATATGAGAATGTAAAATGTATTCCTGTCACCATGGAAGAGAAACATACCAAGAAAGTGATACCTCCATGTTAACTGTACTAGATGGCCCATTCCTGAAGCAACACAAGAGCACAAAATGTGGTGAGGGGCAGACATTTCCTGAAGGGACCATAGATCCCAGAGAGAAAAGGATATAAAGTCACACTTGGCCATCTTCAGAATTTTGCACTTGCCTTGCCCTGCAACTTAAATTGCCTTTTTTTTTTTAATGAGGAGCAAAACCATTTTATTATGGTTTTTTTTTTCCAAAAACATTTTAGTAAAGTTTTTTTTTTTTCTTCCTCATGTAGGAATCCTTTGGAAAAAGTCAATATGGTGGCTGCCATGACTCTAAGAATAGTTTAGTCTTTTTAATCCTTTAGCCTCTTTTGATTATCCTGGACGCTCAAGGGTTAAGTGACTTGCCTCGGTTTCCCTGGGTAGTCTGTGTCGATTTTAGAAATGAATCGACTGGAGGCGGTATTTTTGACACCCAAAGCAGTATTCTCTTGATTATTTTTTTCTTTAGTTTAAAAAGTCACCCTTCAGGCTTTCCCCCCATGTCTTGACCCTCCCTACAAAGGGTTATATTGTTGGTGAAGGGAAGCGCCATTTCTTTCTTTAGGAATCTTGCACAATTTGGCTTAGATGTCGCATTAGCTGTTTTCTAAAATTGTATCAGCTGTTTTCCTTTGTATATCCTTCCCTTGTATTTTATGCCTCTTAGAAACAGGAGTGTTCATAAACCCACAAACCTGGTGATACAATGCAAATATTTGATATTTTCCTCAGATTTTTCTTCAGGGGACTTTATTCCTCACCTCAGCATGTACTAGGAAATTAATTGTGAAAAATGTGATCATTTTTAGCTGTTAGTCTTTATGAAAAACTTGTAAATCACTTACGATGATGAATGAAGAGAAGAGTGAATAAAATCAGCCCTCTCTTTATGATTAGCTTGGGAAGCTCCTAGTTTCAAGCACAACAGGTACTGGCAGACATTGAGACAGACGTGTGTGGGACAAGATTTGGTATCGGGTTGAGGTCAGTGCTGAGAATGGTGCTACATGTTAGACCAATGCTGTCGGGTAATTTAGAGTCACAAAAGGAATGATGTGGAGCTATATTTTTAATAAACCTCCTATCCGAAAACATAACCACCTGCTGTTACTTCTTAGTGATTTAGCTGCTACCTGGATTACCCAACCTGGTTTAGAGCAGATCAGGATTAAATAAGTACAAGAAGATGGAAGAGTCATTACATCGCTGCAAATGCCTTCTTCCTTCCAAGACAAGTTGGGGGAGAGGGGGTCCTATTTTTTCCCCCTCTAATCAGGGAATACATATTTTGGCATAGATGGACATAGGCATGTTCTTTTGCACAATTTAGTTAGGAAGACTGGAATTTAAATTTGTGCCATTGATAGAAAAAGAGCCGAGAGTGGAAAAATACTGTTAACATTTAATAATTTTGATATTGCTTTGAGTCTAAGCACCCTTGTGTCAACAGGGTCAAAATAAAAAGTTTTTATCATTTAGGTGAAAGCAAAAGAAAAAATCTGAGGCTAAGAAGGCTGTTTACAATAACATGGAGGACAGAGAGGGGGGGTGCAGCTGCGAATGGTGTATTTACAGTCAATCTTAAGTATGCCATGGTTGCTGCCAACTCTTCATGTGTCCAATTTGGCATGATTTTAAACCACAGCAGAAGAGATAGAGGAAATTTTCAAAAGCCATACCACCAGTGCTCTTAGTATGAAACATGCTGCCAATCATGTCTGAAGGAACATGTTAGAAAGGTCTTGAAAGTTTACATTCGTACTTAGTTCTGAGTTCAGCCAGAGTAGAAACAGCACAAGCTCTCACTCCCCATATTTCTTTTTCTTTTCTTTTTTTTTTTTTTATAAGCTGAGCCATCCTGCCACCTGTTGGCAGCTCAGCGGCTGCTCAGCTCGGGCCAGGACTCGAACCGCTGTTGCTCAGAGCTCACACTCTTGAGCGAGCTCTTAACCAACTGAGCCACTCGGCCGGCCCTAAACTCCCCATATTTCAAGTCATGTGTTTGCCATCCTGTGACCTGTGGGACTATTTTCCCTTCCATTCATTAGACATTAGCAATTGTTGAACTAAATTGAGCTCACCACATTGTTTTGAGCCAAAGCTTTTGTTGTTTTTACGTTTTGAGGGCTCATGTTAAATCTGTGAGCAGAGGTTTCCGAGAGAAAGCTAGCCAATTACTCCAAGTGTCTGAAGTAAGGCAAGATTCTTTCTAGGAGCTGCGTGTATTGACGTTAGGTTTGTATAATTAAGAAGTGTAATGAAAGGAAAAGTCCATAATTGATCTTCACAGTCACAACTAGCCTAGTGTTCTATAATTCGACACAGGTCCCCAAATTAAATGTCACATGTGTAAAAAAAAATCAAAAGGCACTGAGCTTGTAATGTATATTTTATTTTGCACAAGCTTGCATATATACTGCACATACATTCAGTTTAAGAGAAGATGGAAGGCACACAAGGCAATTGGACTACTGTATCCTTTAAGTGGTACAAAGCAAAAGGTAAAAGTTTGGAGAGTATACAAAAGCTTAAAACACACAAAGTAAAACCCCCTTCCCACCCTCCCCCCAACAACTTTTTATTTCCTGTTTTAAAATTTAGTAGCTGCCAAACTAAATCTTTTTTACTTTTACTTTAAAATCAATTGTCTACTGCACCTTTTTATTTTCTTTTTAATATGGACAGGGAGTCTCATTTTTTAAAATCATATCAATTAATATTACAGTACATCCTTGGTAATACAAAATTGTACACCTTCATCAAATAAATTAGGATAAATTAAACCAATAAATTATGCAAAGTCTTCAGAACAATAGACAACAACAAAAATCCACAATTGAAATTGCCTCTAGCTAAAAAAAAAGAAAAAAAATCAAAAATCGACTTTATCAATTCAGTTATTGTACTATATTCAAATCAAAGGATCTTTATTACAAAAAAAAAGAGCTTAATAATGCTATTTACAACATATTGCTAAATAATATAAAGGCAGTGTTTTGTCACGGTTTATACTATATACATATGAGAAATGGCTGGGACAATATTGGGGAAACCAGGACCTTTGATTCTTCTAGATAGTACTGAGACCAACCCCAAACACATTTGTTTGTCTAATTCTCATTTTGAAGTGGTAATATACAATTACTTAAAAATACAACCCCCCCCCCAAAGTGGAGGATTAGAATACTTTAAAAATACAGAAGAAATACATTTTCACAAAAGAGGGCCAGTCTGTTTGCCTTTCCTGCTCACATTTGTGCATTTTAGGGGGGCTGTCAGATTTGAGAGAGGGCTCAGCTGAAAAGACTCAAAGCCCAGAAGCTTCCAGATTCTGTTGTATTCTTAGAAAGATAATTATAAGAAGATACAAAGGTTAAACACCAGTTTTGATCCCAGCTCTGAATATGAGCATTTTAGCTTTAGTTTTATAGATGGTTTACAACCAACAGATCTACAGAAAACAAAGCTGCATTTCTTCAACATAACATTTAAGTGCAATACAGTAACTGCTTACTCATATAAACCAGTTACATTCTTTTAAGGGGAGCTTTTTGAAAACAATGCTTCTTGTAATTTACAAACACAGAGTTTGTACCAGAAGAAAACATTTGTACTATTCACACCAATGAATATTCTATAATATACATGGCAAAGAGATTTTGCTCTGTCCTCACATGTACACTGCTTCTTTCAGGGGAGTCCGTAAACCACTTTTTCTTTGATGAGTTTATGATTACTTCTGGGTGGCATCCTGTTTTTAAAGCCCCCGAATCTTTAGCTTTATGACTTAATATTAACCGGTATGTGTGTGTGTGTGTGGGGGGGGGATGGAGGGATTACTTACTATATGTCTTCATGTACACAGAAAAGAAATTTCATAAATTTACAGAAACTGCATTACCCTTGCCCTTGATATTTGATGAAAGAGACTGTTATCTTTTAAAAGTAGAGAGCAGGATTTTCAAGAATGCTTTCAACTGTCTACTCGTATACAGTCACTGTAGCGTTCGTAATAAATTTAACAGATGTTGTGAGAATGTAGTTACTTATTAAAATCTCATGTCTTACGTAACAACAGCCATGAGGTTAAATATTTACATTGCTTTATAAAAGTTCCCCTCTTGCTTTAGTGTTTTTGTTTTGCTTTTTTGTTTGTTTTTAAACTTTTTTAAAATGATATTCACCCACATCCCTAGCACAGCAACAAAGATTCTGCAAACATAAAACACTTTAATTAAATAATACTCGGAGGCACAAAGCAAACTTCAGGAATATGTGGGTGAACATTTCCTTAAATAATTACTACATTCTACCATCTTCCACACTGTTTTACCATTGAATGTGAAACGTTCTCCATTAAACAGCCAGAGATACAGTAAGAATTAAATGTTTTGTTGTTGCAAATAGAACATTCTTTTCACAAAACATAACAAATGTCTAAAATATGTCCTTAAATCTAGATAGGAAAAGGTAAGCTTTCCACTTCACACGCATATATATATGTATATTTTTACATGTGTGTATATGTGTGTGTGTTTTATGTTCACATATTTGCACACACATATATAGCACATGGTATGAAATATTGCTTCTATACTACTTTTCATTAGGCTAAGAAAACACAAGATTTGCACCACAGTTACAAAAAATTGGCTTCTACAAGAATTTTCAAAACTTGAATGCTGCTCAAACAATTGAGGAAAAAATAATTTGCGGTATCAAACTGTTCTAAAAATTCTCTTCTTCAAAAACGTATTCTCCCGCTTTGTTTTAAAAAGACACAAAATATGCATAGCTATCAACGTTATGTCAAACAGCCAGAAAAAAAAATCTAGTGTTTATTGCAGCTGTAGTAATTGGAAATAAAGTCAAAAAGATGAAATTGAAAGCCACAGAAGGCACAAGAACAATTGTACTTGTGGGGGAAAAAGTGGTATTTTGAAGGATTTTTAAAAATCCCCCCGCTGGTGCATTTTAGGTCTAGGCACAGACTATAATCTCAAGTGTATATGCAAAAATAATTTAGGGCTAGCAGAAAATAAGTGATAATGTGGTATTTCAACATGGCCTTTGTACTTGTTTTTTTTTCTATGTAAACTGTCCCTCATCCTTCACCCTCCCACCAAAGAAAGTTAACTTTCTCCCAAGAAGCCAATTTTCACTCGGTGAGAGTTGAGCTAAGATTTGCAAGATGGCGATTAAAAAACAACAACAACAAAAAACCCTGTTAAATAGGAGTTTTGAGAGACAGGCTTTTGTCATTTTCCAATGCTCTGGGAGGCACAAGATTTTATGATTGTAAAAGGGGGAAAACCATCTAAAAGCAAAGTGGTTGAGCTCTATGTTCTGAACAATGAGGTGAGTTTATCCTCATGCTGCAATTTCTGCTCCGTAATGATTTCTGTGCCTCATTGAATACTGAGAGGATATTATCGTTGATAAGAGGATCTGCATCTAGTTGTGAACACACACTTTTGCTTAATTTGGCTGTTTAAATTAGGAAGGCAGGGGAGAATAATACCCAAAATTTAAATACGCCTGGAATCAATACTGAATTTGCCCCAGATCCAGAAGATTCTAGCAATCTGAGTACGTAGGTGCACACACACACACACACACACACACACACACACACACACACTACGGTTTTGCCTGTTACCTTGCAAATGGCAACACAACGTTGATATGAATTACATGGAACAGCAAAGACCCAGCTTATCGGACGGGAACAGTGAACGCCACACTCTTTCACGGGAAGCAAGTCAAAAAAGTGTGACCAAGGGTTGAGATTGCTTCCCTCCTTTGTGCCGATTGGATTTTTTTTTGGTTCGCATTTTATTTCAAGGTCCTGATTATCTGAACTTTTCTTTTCCCCCTCTGAGGAAGCTGGAACAAGAACAAATTGGATCTGATGGCTCTGTGTGCGTTGTGGAGGAGAGCGCGAGCCGGGGGACGTGTTTGGCTGTGGGTGCAGAGCGACACCGGTGGCATTCCATCCCCGGCCACTGCACTCCGTCCACACTGCAAGCGCTGGTTAGTTTCCTCAGCGACGCAGGTCATCATAGAACTGTGCCATTTCATTTAAAGTCAGCAGGTTTTAAGGCTTTGTGCTGACAAGAACTGCCTTCCCACATTCCTGTCCATCAGCAGAATTTATAAACGACATTCAATTACAGAGATTGGGTCAGCTAGTTAGTCACATGGGTCAACCTGCGTTCCCCTAGGTCAAATGTATTTTTATAAAAATTAAGGGAAAATGGTATTTATGTTCTGTATGCTCTCAATACCAGGCTTCTGACTGTGTCGTCTTAGGAGGTGTATGTCACGTTACCTAAGGGTCAGGAAGGGTTTGGAAAAGCCTATTTGAATGCACAAGGAATTCTTACTGCATCTGCACACAAAACCCACCAAAAGAAAACAAGTGTCAATGTCACACGACTTTTGTAAGAGCAAGTATGGGACGTTGTACACCTTCAAAACACTGGAAAAAGAGAAAAAGGGGAAAAAAAAGAGGAGAACCATTGAAGAAAGCATAAAATAGCAGCTAGTTTTCTTAGGTGTGCTGAAATTGTGTCTTTTGGGGTAACCCCTAGCCTTCGCTATGCTGTACACGCTTCTTATATTTTGGTCAATGCTAGCTTCTGAATTAAGAGAAACTTCATCAGTTGCTTTAAAATGCTATACCTAAAATGAAGAATCACTTAATTAGACTTTCACCACTTTGACTATCCATCGGGGTAGTGTGGAATTCAATATGAAAAACATAGTTCATTCGCATACGTGCTCCTCTCAGGAGGTGAAGATCAAATCAGCTTACGGCCGTCAACACACTTGTAGTGTCAGCAGGAATTTTATGGTCAAGTTTGGTTGTCCTTTGTTCCTTACAATAGAAAAGTATTCAGAAAATAGTGTTTTTGGGGGAGGGAAAAAAGTGTTCAATATTAAACAAAAATCATTGTTTTCAGCATATAAACAAAATGGAGTAAAGAGTAAATTTGAAACTGAAGTGCCTTTTAATATCTGAAGCAAGATAAATAGAAAATGATAACAAGTTATAAGGGGTTTTTCTCTATGAAGAAGGATAGAGGCTTATCACTTATTATGAAAAAGAACCTACTATGTAATTTAGAGAGGGAACTAGAGAGGATTGTGGGTGGATTTCCAGTCTTATCTTGAAAGAGTCTGTTTTGTGCAAAATTGCTTTGCCTCCATAAAAAAATTGGTGCTAGCTTGGGATGTTTGCCATTTCCCTTAGGAAATATCACAGCTAGTGATTATTTTTCTTTTTTAAATTTGGCCTTTTGCGGCACTTGTAAGAAGTGAGCTGTTCATCTGCCATTGATTGGCATTCTTTCTAAACATGTAATAAAAAAATCTACTTACTGAGTTCAAACCAAGCAGAATATTTAAGTTTAATGTGGTTTCATTGAGTTTTCTGACCTTCTTAGCAGTAAAAACAAGAGACACCTCACTCTCTGCAGAGTTCTGCTGTGTCATGGGTCTCCCTCTGGCAACCGCCATTTGCAGTAAGCCATCCATCAAGCAGAAGCATCTTGAACAAATGCCCTTCCTTGCCAATATAGACTTTACACACGTCCACATTCCTTTTTCCCTGAAAATCAACCCTATTTTAAGTCTCCAAATGTTAAGGGCCTTGGGCAAAAGTAAACTAAAGGCAGAAGGAAAAGAACCATCCCCTTGCAATGGAAAACAAAGGAAAATGAGAGAAAGGTGAGGAGGAATTACCAGCTGATTTCATAACATATCCATGCCTCCCATACACACATATATATATATAATCAAAATCTAGACACGTATAACTTGGACATCCAAAGGGGACTGCTACTATTCATATATTCCAAAAGAGTTGTTGAAATTTCTACTCATGAAGCAGCTCTTGGAGGCAGTTCGGGGATTTGAAAATCTCAGGGACTTCACTATCCAGCTTGCAGATGACCTTGTATATGGCCTTCTTCCAGGAAGGATCAACATCTTTGCCTGCGATAATGGCATTGAAAAACTCCCGTAATGTGATCTGCGCAACTTCCAGGAATCTCTCTGGAACCTGCTGATACAAGGAGACAATGGCATTAATAAAGTTTTCAGTTTCAAGTCTCCAGTTCTTCAAAGGAAACTGAGCTAAGTTCTTTCTTTCAGAAAGGGGCTTACATGGCACCTGCATTTTCTAAAAATGGCCGGCCTCTATTCTCTTATGTAAAGTCGTTATATATAGTAGCATTGTAATGTGGGGTTGACAGCTTCGTAGAGTTTCAGAATGAGACCTGTGCCAAGGATACATGCAGACCTATTGAAAAGCTAGAATTCCACTGTGATGGTTAGGGAAAAAAAGGGGGACCCTCTGTTGGGATTCTTCATTAAATCGGTGTATTCCAGAAGCAAGTCTCCAACCAGTCTCCCAGAATGTGAATCATATTTCCTTTTGATATCCATGATGAGAACAAAGTGTGTTCTCAAAAGTAAAATACATATTGGGTTGTCAGAAAAGTCATGACGCATTTTTGCAAGGAAAAACATAGAAAAAATACATCATGACTTTTCCGACAACCCAATAATTGGCCTTTGATATAAACAAAGCCCAAGAAAACCAAAATCAGAGTTGCCTGTTTACATCAGGACTGACTCACATACTATTGTATTTTATAGTAATCTGCACTATCCAGTACTCTCTATACAGAAAGGAGTGAGATAATGACATTAACACTGAGTCCCCAAATACAAAATTTGTACTGAATCCTAAAATTTTACATCAGAAAATACTTTACCTTGAGGTTAGAATTACACCATAAGCATGATTCATGCAGCTGATAGTAATAAAAACTAACATTTTTGGAGTGTTTGTTTATGTGCTGGGCACTGTGTTATAAATTAAGTGAATGACGTCATTCAATTCCCCGAACATCTCTAAGAGGCGTTATTATCTCCATTTTACAGTGAGAAAACTTGAGTCTCAGAGATCAAGGGGATTATTCAAAGCCATTATGTTCCAAGGTAAACAAACATTCCACAAGTATTCTTTTTTGAATCCCTATTTTTAATCCTTTTATTCCACAGCAATTAGTATATATATATGTAGTGTCTGTATGTGTTCTTAATTGCTTATTTAATAGTCTGACCTCTTGTCTAGGGAAAGGAGTAGCTATTGATGTACTTAGTTAGTATTCTAAAGCATGGCCTACCTTTCCCTACCTCAAGATAATGGAGTCACAGAATCGTTCCATGAACTCATGATTTTCCAAGTACACATTGACAGTAGATTTCTTTTAGCGGGATACTTCTGCATTCATGTTTTATTTTTACAGGAAGTGCAGATATATGAGGAAGGAAATGCAATATATTTATATGTGTAGACAGATCTGCCTACACATATATAAGAGGTGAAAGATTTTCATCGCAGTTCAGACATGCCACTTATCAAACTAAAAGGGGGGTACTGTCTTGGTGAACATATTTGATCCTTTTCTCAATTCATGGAATGGACTTTTCTATAATGACAGTAACTGTTAAAGTAAACTAGAATGATCGCCATTTTTACACAGACTGTTTTCAACATTTACAATCAGACAAAGAAGTTCAGTGCTTCCAATGGCAAGTCGCTTGTCCTTTGAAAGAAACCTAATAACTCCCCAGAAAAAAACAAAAACAAAACAGGGCCCCCATCTGGAGCCAATCAGAGTCTTAGAAAAGGTGAGAATTTCAAGTAGCCCCTCCCAAAGACACACACACTGGCCAGCTTCTCACAATACAGTTCCCAGCACTGCCTGAAAACCCCCAAAACGCTACCTTGTCCCCCATCAATGTGCAAAGCCATGTACCCCAAAGGCCATTCCCTGACGAGAGCTCATTTGGATTTTCTATAAAACTGTGCTGATTTCCCCCCAAGTCTCCTGCACATACATGAATATTTGTGGGATGGGAGGGGCCCTGAGGAGGGCTGAGCACTCCTGCTCCCACTCATCCTTATACTGATAAGTAAAACGTCATCAAGCAGTTTTTTTGAGCATTCTACCCTCTTCCCCTAAAGATAATCCTTCACATTTTATCAAATGGACATTATTGAGAGAGAGAATCTGGCTGGAGAACAGTTAGGCAGTGCAGCTATCCACTCTAAACTAACTACTTGGTTTGGGAGCTGTTAGCCAAATGCTACAGAAACATAATCATAGGCATTTATTAAAATAAACATTTCAAGAAGTGTGGTTTTACTGGCCACTGGCAACAGAGCCATGATGAAGATCTATGTTCCTTGAACACTCGGGGAGAGCTGTGAGGGACAGAGGGTATGGCAGCTGCTTCTGATGAGGTCAGGGAAGGCTGGAAGCCCCCCAAGACCCCACAGGCGGTCTGGGGATCCAGGGGCCAAGGGAGCAGGGGCATTGCTTAAGAGGAAGAAGATGAATCTAGAACAGTGTCAGCACTAGAGCGAGGGAGAGAAGTGTAGTTCTACTGCCTGTCTGAGAACAAATGAAAGTCACTTCTTTGAGGGAGGTATGCAGTGTCCACTTAACTCTTCTTATCATTTGCCATGCTTGTTAATGGTTTCCGGTGGGTTTATCCTTTTTTAAACATTCGTTTCTTTTGATTGTACTCTTGGGCTGCCCTTTACCATCTTTTGTATTTGTGTCTTGATGTTATTTAACTTTTCACCTACTTATATCTAGTTGTAATGAATTTATCATAAGATGTCTCTAGATAAAGAGCCATGGCTTCTATTCTGCATATCCCCATAATGCTTAGCAATGTGCTTCTGAATCGTTTTTGATAAATATTTCACAATGAGATCTTGCCTTCTGCTTTACTCCATGTAACTCTAGCATCACACTTATCTTTTCCTTCACTACTTTAAAAAAAAAAGAAATTTTAAAATAAGATGAAATTGAAAGGGTTGGAATAGATCTCCATAATCATCATTTTATCTATGCAGAAACTAAGAGATTCTGTAAGATGAAGAAATTATGAGATTAAGAGACTCATGCAAAATAACTTGTCCAGGTGTTTTTCCATTAAACCGTGTTGGGTCCTTTTAAATGCATTTTCAGTTATTCTTATTTATCTGAGGCATCAAAACCTTGACAAGCTGCGGATCTGTGATTGAGAAAAGCCACAGAAGAGCTAGTAACTTCAAAATAAATGGGAATTGTACAAAAGATCCTAGGGGAGACTTTGGTTTTGGGTTTATGTTTGGGAAGGGATGAATTCTTTGCAAACAAATGAAATGCTTTGCTAATTTCGTGCTTACTTTGAGGCAATACTCATGCAATGAATTGGGTTACATAAAATAAAGTTATAATGAGCTCCTCTAATGCTAGAGCAATTAATCTTTTTTTGGTGGCTCTGGAGAAGTGAACTGATGAGTAGCAACTGATCTTCTGAGACAGCGCCAAGGAATTCCATCCATAGGTAGAACCTTACCTCTCTGCTAGAAACATTTCCTCAACCCCATTTAACAGAGTAAGTTGGGGGAGTCCTTTCTGATTTGGGGGGGTTTGTCTTAGAACTCAGGCTTCTGAAAATGATATTTCCTGTATTTTTCTGTCCCTCTTCACACCTAATGGATTTCCAATCACTAATAAACATCTGCAGAAAATCCCTTAGTGACAAGTAATCCCTTATCTAGGTTTCTTTTAATAGAACCCAACAATGTGCAGAATGAACCCTAGAGTATCTCCTCAGCATCAGGTGGCAACAGTCAATCAAGTCCCTGGAATGCAAGACAATGCCGGGGCTGAGGGGGGAGGGAAGGCCGTGCCTTTGGACATGCCACAGGGGAAAAACAAAAGGTTCCAAAGTCTCTGGCTGCCGCCCTGAAGCTATTGTGGGAGCTGCTGGGCTGAGTTCTTCAGGGGAGGAGAGTGGAAACTTTGCTCTGATAAGAGGCAGTCCCAATATAGGAGCCTTGCCCCACATGGTCTCGCCTCTCCTTGCCGTGATATTTGGAGGAGAATCATATTGCAATGAGGTCCTTGAAGACACTCATAAATTTGAAGGGGGCTGACTATCAGTATCTACCCATTTCATCACAATTGTCTGTACTTGAGTCTCCTCACTGCAAGAGGACCTGTGGGCTCCAATGAAATGGGGGAAACAGGAAGGTGTTTAAGTCTGCTCAGTTGTGTGTGCGCGCGCACATGCACACACATGTACACACACACACACACACACACACCTTGGAGTGTTGGGTGGATGGTTATTTTGCTGTTCTTTTTTTTTGTTATTATTAGAATGAGTGGCAAAGACACATCCTCCCCCTACCCCTCCCTCCCCCGTCTTCCTCCTCCTCTTCCCAGTTGCTTTACCTTCAAGGATGATTTGTTTTATTAAACTGACTGTCCCTAGCCTCTGCAGTACATAATAAAAGCCTGACATAGCAGGCTGCCTGCCTTCTGTGTCCTGCAGACACTCATCATAAGTGTCAGGACATACCAAGGTTAGCGGTCACCGAAAGTGTGCTCGCTGGCCCAAACCTTGCCAAACGCACTTGGCAGCTGAATGAATGTCACAGAGAATAGAAGGGGAATTATAAAGGTTAAAAAGAAGACAGCCTCTCCTATTTTCTGGAGACAGAGAAGCCGCTTTTTCACACCTCTGAGACATCCATTCCCCAAGCTCATCCATCGGCCTCTTGTGGGAGACCTAAACCTTGCCCCTTGCACAGTTCCCCATGGGTAACTTCCATCGTTGAACCCCTTTAAAAATTGGTCCACTGGCCTAACTTCTTCGCAGAAATGACCTTTGCTGAAATGGACAGAAAACAAGCCAGGCAGAGACCTCTCTCCCTAGCCCCTCCCCAATAACCAACTACTCCAAGGGCTCATCAAGCTTATCAGTAGGTTACAATCTTATCAAGGGAGATCATCTTTTCAGTTCATCCTTTAACCTATTGTTTTGTTTCTTCTTTCAAACTTACTTCAACAGGGAAATGGAAAAGGAAACAGACGTATGGGCAGAAGTGTCTAACTGACGGAAAAGTGAAATCCCGGCTCATATTTTGGCGTATTAGTTTGTGTGTGGGTTTTCTTTCTTCTTCCTCCTTCCTTTTTTTTTTTTTTAATACTATAAAAGGACAATAAAATGCTGACTGTAAGAAGACAATGTCAAGGAGAAAAGGGTACTGGTATTTTGGATACTCTTCACTGCTCGCCTTGGAGAGAGAGTTATTCTTGTCACAAACCCTTTTGTCTGCATCTGCTGACTGCCTGCCTGTAGCCAGCAGCATACTTTAACTGTTTTGTCACCTCCTAACATCACATGCATCAGCTGTTGGGCTTTTGTTACGGGTATTGTAGAACTAATCCGCTGTGGCTGTTCTACTGTGCAGTAAATAAAACAGAAACGGGCTTCTCAGACAATTCTGCATGAATATTTCAGATGGCTTTACAACTCCGATTCACAAAATCAAATAAATAAATAACTCCCCTAGCCCCCACCCTCCCACCCCCCCCCCCACACACCCACACACCCACACAGAGAAACAAAACCCTTCAAACCAGACCCAGATGCCTCCAAGTCAACTGCATTGAAGGCAATGACTTGAGCCTTCCAGCAATTGTTTCAGTGAAGGAGAAAGAATAGTGCTCTCTCAGCTTCACCACCCTGCTTTCCATAGTCATTATCAGAGTTACAACACCTCGAATTCCGAAAACTGGGTAAGCGGCTTTGAGAATCTGGAGAACTCCTTTTCCACGTGGGCTTTCTGCAATATACATGTCATGCCATCAGAAATAGATACTTGGAGTTGCCTAGTCAGACTGCTTTTATTGTTCCCATCTGCACTTTCTTCCCTTCCACTCCTCTGAAGGGGGTCAAGGGAAGATGCTGGTGCGTCTCATTCATCCGAAGAGCCTTCCCCAATGTCTAACCCGCACAGGGGCACAAAGGGAAACCACAACTTTGCACTGGGTTTCTCCAGACAGAATTTACATCATGAATTCTCTTATGGTATACACGATGTACTCATCCCGTGTCAGGGGGCGCTTTCCTAGGTGACTTCTGAGCATCTTTGGAAACGTTAGAAAGGACAGCAGCACGTGGATGCGCGCATGCACACCCACAAAGATCCTAGGAAAGGAGACCAAGTTGAAGCCCTTCCCCGAGCATACAGTCACCCTGGTGTGCACATGATTCCTCTAAACAAACTCTCCCATCCCTGCTGTTTGTTAAGTAAATATTGATCAAGGAGAGACATAGCTCCTGGCGGCAGGGGCGCAAGCTGGGGACTTACACTGCAGACAGAGTGGGCTTAAATGGATAAACTCAGATGCTCTAGTAACTCCTCGTAGAGATTATCAGATGAAAAGGCACGAACAGATACCTCATTGCTTCTCCTCTCCACTGTCTCACTCGTACTGCATTCTCTCCTGCCAGAGGCAGAGAGGAGTCATGGCGCTATGAAATATGGTTACAAGATGCCGTTCCTAAGGGTCTCCTTTTGCAACCATGCATGCATGTATCCTGCGGGTACAGCCTGGGACTAACTGGCCCATCAGAAGGGAAGAAATGGGGCAGGATGCTACACGGAGCGAATCACGGCATTGTATCCTGGTGCCCTCTTGTTAGAGGAGGGATCAGATGGGAAAACAAGCATGGCTGTGCTTTGAAAAGCAGAAACTAGCACCCAAACATAAGGTGATGGTGTGAACCTTTCAAGAATAGCCCAATTCCTGGAAGGCTTTTCACTGTGATTAATAAATGCGCGCAAAGCAGCGTTTTGAGAGGTGCCTCGAGGAGGTTCGCTTGGGTGATTTTATTGGCTCAGTAAACAAGTTGAGAAAAGGTGCTTTGTGTTTCCAAGTTTTACTTGGGTCATTTCATGATTGTGACTTGAATCCCTGTCAAGAGCTGAATGGCCATGTGCGCTTCCCTGGGAAGGCCAGTTTTAAAGCCATCTCTAGAGATTAGGTTTTGTGTATTAAACACTGAGCACCAGGGGGAAAGGAGCAAGGTGTTATATTTAGAATTCCCACCAAATGCCTACAGGGTGTTTCTATTTTATTAGGATGTTTGGAGGGACCTGTGTTATTCAGGATCACTGGCTGCGAAGCAGCTTACAGACACCTCCCAGGTTAGATGTGATGAGGCAAAGGGAGGCTCTGTGACAACAACTGGGCTTCAGACTAAAGTCTCTTTCCCTCTGATGCTCCACGTGGCATTCGGCTTTCGGGGACCTTACAGGATGTGTAATGCCCATGCCGTTTTAGGTCTACGAGTGGGCTCACTTCCTTAGTGACATGTTTTGCTACTTAAATATGTGAAGAGTAAATGCTTATAGGAAGTGGCTATAGTTCAAGGCTGTCCTTAAAAAAAGAACAAAACAAAAACCCATGTTTCCTCCGTCTCAGCAAAGGAACACATGGCAATAACAGTCTGTATCATTTTTTTTTTATAAACCTTCAAAAGAACAATGTTCTGTTGAGCAAAATTCAGTAGCATTCTGTAAACATTAATTTAAGGAAATCAATAGACTCAGTGAACTAAAGCCATATTGCAAGATAAACTGGCCAGAGTGGCACTTTATCAAATAGATTTTCGTTTTCTCAGCTAGATAAAGACAGTTTCAAAACGGCGCAAACGTGTTGCAACCAAGGTTTGAGAAGTATGTGGCCTTCAAACCATGTGCTTGTTCCTACTACAAAGCTGGATAAACATACTTTAAAAATGATAAGATGGTTCAGAATTGATTCGGCTTTCAAATTTTATGTATAGATTTCTTGGTTGTCTCACAGGAAAAAAGAATAAAACAAAAACCGTGCATTCGGAATAGAAAATGTACTTGGGAGAAGGGGTTAAATTGTCTTGAGAAAGGGAGCTCAGGGTGGCAGTGGCAGTTGATGCCTGACTTTAAAAAAGAAAGGAAGAAAGAAATCTTTATTCATGCTGACCTGATGGGCAACAGGCCTTCTTGCCAAAATCCAAAAGCCAAACTCTCTCGTGGGTTTGGGATCAGGGGTTTCAGCTGGTGGAGGCTGCTCCCGGTCTGTGCTCACCAAGCACTGTCATGTTAATGTGTGCGGAGGGTGGG
>NW_017731372.1:5017951-5032951 GCF_001890085.2 Hipposideros armiger
GAAGGGCTGGGGAAGGACCCAGAGCCCAGATCTACACAACAGCCCCCCCACGCCTCTCTTCAGCCAGACTGAAAGAGCTGCAGGGATAATTAGAAAAAGCAGCAAAAGGAAAGCAGGTCTCTCCGTCTGTTGCCACGGCAGGGACCCACATGGAGCCTGTGGCAGTACCCTTCCAAGTTAAACCACCTGACATCTTCCAACGCCACACCAGCTCTTATAAATGCCAGTAGAGTAGCAACCAGATATGACATGATAGAAAGGACCCACTAGAGGAAATGTAATAAAAAGAATGGATGGTCAGGAAACTGCCAGGAGGGAGGTTAAGGATCTTCCTTGAATGGACAGGGGAACTGCATGAAAAAGGCTCCCAGGAAGTGGACTTTGCTCTGTAGTGTGGGCAGCAAGGGGCTTCCCCTGGCACTCACCTTGGCATGGACCTCCCCGGCTGCCACGTGAAGGATGGGCAGAGATGTGCCCTGAGGGTTCTTTTTGTTTTCTCACCCGAATTTGCATCTGTATCTTTTAGGAGTGGGTATTTAGACATGATGGAATCCACAAAAGTATTTCTGCACCTTTAAAATGTTGATAATATACATCTCGATAAAAACACCCTATGATTCTCAACAGGGTGCTAGAATTGAACACTTTGAATAATCGTGGCTTTCAGGTAATGAAAAAGAATGTCTCAACACCTTCTACTCTACCTGTTCATATTTTGTGTGTGTACATTGTAAACTATGTAAACGTCCCACTGGCAACTCTGCATATAGATAGTAATATAGATAAAACCATCTCTCCGTAGCCCCAGAAAAGAAGAAACTAGCATGCAGGGATGACACATCTGGGGAGCTGTTCAGGTCAGAGCTGGACCAAGACTATTCCATCAAAGAATCATAGTTTTGGAACTTCAGGACTAGAAAGGATCTCAGAGAGCACATGTTTTACAAAAGAGAGAAACAAACTCAGCCAGGGGTCGGCAAGCTTTTTCCGTCAAGGGCTAGGTAGTCACCACACAGGCTTGTGGCCATGTTCAGTCTCTGTTGTATATTCTTTCCCTTCTTTCTTCAACGCTTTAAAAATATAAAAATGAGTCTTAGCCCAGGGTCAGAAAAAGCAGACTGAGGGCCCGACCTGGCCCATAGGCTGTAGGTGTCTAACCCCTGCTCTGAGCCAAACCTGGGGGCTAACAGCTTCTCTGAAGGCCTGAACGCTCTTTCATTCTTGGTCAATCCCAGGCCCCACTGAGTCAGCACTTTGGTTGTTGCGGCAGGATAGCTAGGATCACCTGACCCAAGTTCAGCCTGCGATGCCACAGCATCCCTCGGAATGCACCTGCGGCTGCCACGTCTATGAAGCAGTTAGTGGACCACACACAGAGATGGTCAAGAACCAAGAAGACTTTAGTCTCGCCCTGCTTTGATTAGGAGATTTTCATTAGGAGCTTTCCTGCCAGTAAATATTTAAATGCACGAAACAGAGGCACCTATCCCTCCTTCACGACACATCGAATGAATCAGCTTAGGTGGAAAAATTAGCAGTGTACCAGTCACTCTGTAGTGTTGACTAACGTCCCCTCAGGTCAGCCTCAGGAAAGATGTGCCATTGGTGTCTGAATTCAAGACAGGCTGACAGCGCTGGACGGTTAACTTTTGCTTCAATTCCCGGGTGAGGTGTTAAAATAAATAGGGCCAAGCTTGGTGCCATTCTTAGATGGGAGATTATCCAAAAACAACATGGCACAAACTCTCCAATATTGCATGAAGGGAAGCCGGGGCACAGATAATCCAGTTACTCCTGTTTCGTTCGAGAATGCATTACGTGATTGTTTTCTGCAGTAGATTTACCTTCATAATTAAGCTCTGCCTAGGCTGCCATTCAAACTAGTCTGCATGCCCTGTGTTCATGTGGATGGAGCAATGCGAGTGAGGAGCTTAGGGGTAAACTGTTAGGAAGTAGGGTTCAGGCAGGACCAGGAGAACAGCACTGCCTATAGTAAGCACCAAAGAAAGCGCTGTGAGCTATGGAGGATATCAAACAGTGCCTGAGAGAACACCTGATCAGGGAGCTAGTGCTACTCTCTGACTTAGCTTATGCATCCCAAGTCACATCTGGGTTGCTTTGGGAAAGGACCGGCATTAGAGGCCTCAATCCCATCATTGGGTTTTGACGGGAAGATCTTTGTTCTGTCAGAGAAATTCCATTTTGTACTTCTAGGAAATTCTATTTGGTCTCTCCTCCACAATCACCATTTGCAAAAACTAAGGATGGGTTGTGTTTCAGAAGCAACCTAACAGCTTGTGAAGGGCTTTCAAATTCCTTTTTCAAGAAAGGTAAATATTGGGCTGTCAGAAAAGTCATGACGTATTTTTCTATGTTTTTCACTGCAGACATGCGTCATGACTTTTCCGACAACCCAATAGTTCGGGAAGGGAGAGAAATAGATTCCAGAATGGCCCCACGAGCCTTTGGACATCCTCTTAGACACCCATCAACACATATTGTTTGGGGTGGGGTCTTAGGATGCTGTCAAGACCTAGGTTTGGCCCTGCTGAAAGGTAAGGTGAGAGTCTACACCCAGACTGCCTTCAGGTCACATACAATGAGAAATCTTTGAAAATATAATAGTTCACACATTAAAGGAAATGCAGTAGCCTTGAAGCCATGGCCTTTCATCATCTTCCACCTACTTCAGCATCTGGTCGCTTCTCTGCCTTTGCTCCTACTCAAGCCGCCCACACTTGTTCTCAGTATTCACAATATATGAATATTTGGTAATATATAATATATTCATATTATCTTTTACTAAAAGTCACTTGTAGTACCCAATTTTCATTAAAAATGTTCGAGGAGCCTTTTCAAAACAGAAGTTGGCTACACTAACCACAAGAAAGATTTGAAAAACACATCTCTAAATGACTTATGTGAGGATTTGATACCTACCAACCACAAGCTCATACACACCCACAAAATTCCAGGGCAGACTTTCATGATCTAGATTACTATTATTTGGGGAATACTTAAAGGGAACGATGGGGTTGCTTTTGCAAAACTTACTAACCAAGCCTAGCAGAGAAGGTAGTTATACCATCCACAACAACTGATTCTGTCTTGAAAGAAGGGAGATGTTGTATGTTATACAGATGTTAATAACATACCATGAATGTTGATCGATGGGGCAGAGGCATGGCCTGGGTGGAATGTGTATGGGGACAGGTGTACAGGCGCCCCCTTAGTTTGTTCAGGTCCACATCACCCTCTAGAAAACCCACAGGCAGGAGGACTTCACTGAAAAACGTCTTTCTTGTTTGGCTGCCCTAAGCCAACACAACAACAAATAAAGTGAGCAGCAAGTATAATGATGTGTGCCAATTCAGTCAATAAATTGTTTATGAATTTGAAAAATGAGTCTGTAATCCCAGCAAGGGAGCTGCCACGTCTCCAAAGACACTGTGCAAAGGAGGACCTTGGGAGAACACTAAAGTGAGCGCCCTGGAGATGTTTACTGAGATAATTAAGCCACTGCAGAGCCACGGGGTGGAAGGGGCCCCATGTGGACACCGTCAGGATTCCCAGAGGACCCACAGTCACTGCTGAAAGCATCGCATCATGCCCAGGGCTTATTGAGAGAATGCAGGATGGCTTCTTTTCTAGAATCACAGCGCTTTAGACCTAGAACAAAGCTCTGTGTTTCATCTTATCAGTTTACAGGTGAGCTAAGTGGAATCCAATGAGGCAGGCATTGCCTCCAATCTGGTGTTCCTCCCACGGTACCCCGTCATCTCATCGCTGCCCTAATCATCTGGACACCATGGCTCCGGAGATGTTCCCGGTGGTGTCGCCATTAACAGCCAGACTTGGGGCAGGAGGAATCACTTTCTCGCTTTAAAAACCAGTTTTGCATTGACCTTTTGTCCCGGTTCTGATGAGAACTTTCTGTTTGCTCATTTGTTTGTTCTCCTATTTAGGGTCAACAGGAAATCGTGCAATAATTGGGTTACTGACATCAGAGACAAGGCAACTCTTACCTGGCCCTACAAATGAATAAAAGCAAACGCTTATACAGCGCTTACTTTGTGCTAATCTATTCCTGTATATTCATTTAATTCTCACGACAACTCTCTGGGGCAGGCGCTATTATTTCCCCTGTTGTATAGGTGAGGAAACTGAGGCACAGAGCGGGTAAGACACTTGCCAAAATTTCACTGCTGGAAGGTGACAGTGCAGGGATTTGATCCCAGAATCCACGCTCTTAAATTCTACACTATGATTAGTCCGGGACCGCTGACATTGGAAAGACTCTCCAAAGGATTTCCCGTTTAAGGTTTCAAGGCGATGTTTTTGTATAAAATAACACCTACTTGTAGTGAACATTTTGTTTCCTTCCTGAGAATAATTTAGAAACCACAGCTTTCTTGCCTTAGTTGTCATTTTTATAGACTCAAGCGCAAGAGGCAGGCTCTATCTTCATGGTGACAAACACTCCTGTACTTTATTTACAAAAACACTGAACACATCTGGGCAGCTTGGTGAATCTGCCTGTTTTTATTTGGCTGGATCTGTCCTGTAGAAAACAGTCATTTGCCAGAATACTTGCCAAGAGTCTCATAAATTTTTCTCTTAGGATCATTTAACCAGTAAGTGCTACTGAGGTACTTACTCAAGAAATCCAATTTATGAGGATAAACTTTTGGGGCAATCCGAAAAGCCCCACTGGGTGTGTATGTGAGGTACACTCCCTGAACCGCGGTGTGGCTGCCCACAGCTGGAATTCTGCTCCATCGTCTCCTGACTGTAACTGTCCTTTGGGCAAACAGTCACACCGGAAGCAAATTACAGAAGGGCAGCTAAAATGATCAGGGGTGGCCCACTTACTGTATGAGATTAGACTTTTAAAAAGGATTAGAGCTCCTTAATCTGCAGAGGTGAAGATTAAGAGGGAGTAATGATATATAAAATCAGAAAGGAAATGGAGACTATGGCCACAGCCCTGCTCACAAATCCCAGGGTATTATAGCAAGGGATGTCCCACTGGAGTTCCAGGGAAGTCACTTTAAAGGCCATAAAAAGAAGATACTATTTTCACAGCAGGTAATAAATTTAGAGAATTATTATCTTGAGGAGTGGTAGATTCTGAGACTGGAATGAGGTTTGAAAAAGGTTTAAATAAACCCCTGGGTAATAAAACCATAATGATCTAATAATGGGAGGCTGGGAATTCTGAGGACATCCTGAGTGTTTTGCAAATGATTCAATCAATGACGGGTACCAGCCTCTCCCAACGTGCTCCCTGCCCAGGGCTGGTGGCCTACTGGTCGGGCCACCTCTCTCCTCACTTTGTCAGCTGGCTTGTTCCTAATATTCAGAATAGGGCTCAGTGAAAGAAAAGCTCAGGAACCTATGAAATATGGCAACACATTCCTCGGAGGAAATGTTCTTTAATCCTTACCAGGGCCTTTGTCCTCTGAGTTAGAATTTAGGACAATGATCTGGCCACGACTGCCATAAAAATATGTATTTATTCCTTTGGGTATCTGTGTTTTACTCAGAGACAGAGACATGAAACCATCGTATGTTGGTGTGGTTTGGGGGATAAAAACTGGTTAAACTCTCTGTGGGGGAAGCTGCTCGTAATACGCTAACACAGATCAATTAATTCAATTTTAAGGGGGAAATTAAACATACCAATTACAGAGCACCCATGACAGCCCCAGATATTAAGCTCTAAAATTCACTGCAGTTAATGTGGAAACCAGCACACCTTCACTAAAGCTTTGATCCTGTTAAATACACAGGATAAAACTTTAGAGAAATGTTTTAGCTCGCTTTCCAAACAGTCAAGTGTTCATCACTTTCAATATCTAGTAATAGGTCATTGTGGGGAGCTGGGGAGGTTATGATGGCAGAGGGAGGGGGCAGGGGACTTCGGCTGGGAGTAGAATGAAGGTGAAGATTCCAGTCAGAGAAAAGGAACCTTCAGACAACTATAACACGCACAATGAGGCATGAAGAATCTTCTCTGTCCTCCCATTTTAGACTGCTTGCTGAAAATTGGTAAAATGTGGTCATGTGTAGAAGCAAATAAAAGTCAAGAGGAGGACAGGGGTGGGGATGGAGGAGAAAGGCACACATCAAATAAGCAGTGTCTACTACGTCCTCCTTCTAACCCTATCTACCTTCATAAACTGGGAGCAATCACTTGGTATCTTTTCAAATTGCAAGTGTGAAAACCTTAGTCCTCACAGCGGGGAGCTAGTCAAAGTCACTATTCATTGGGGGAATGGTAAGTGGTAAGGTGGTAAGGGGCGGGGATGGGTTAAGGAGTAAGGGGTCACCTTGTGTGGCACTGTCGACTTCGGAATGATCTGGGCAAGAAAACTGGGACACCTGGAGTTCAGAAGTCGAGGGAAATGGGGAAGAACCGGGAAGATGAATACATGATCATCAGCTACACAAAAGAACAGAGCAGAAAGAAGCCTGGATTTGGGCACTGGCGTCTGGCAAGGAGGCCGGCAGCAGGGCTAATGAAGCATTTGTGGGGTGGGACGTTTGCCAGCGCAACAAAGAAGATGTGCTTGGGCTCTGCAGATGTGCCAGGGCCCCCAGAGCAAAATAATGACATAATCACCATCAGTGTCACAGACCAGACTGTACACAAGGTGACAGGAGAGGGAGGGCCTGTAACACACACAACAGGGAGGACTCTCCAATGGCCCAGAGGCCTAGGATGCAGGCAGAACGACCTACCTATCTCTAACTGTATCTTAAATCCTAGGGTGAAGCTTCCCCCCACCATGGTTGGGTGCTTTTCGTGCAATCCCAGCCACTCCTGATGAGGCGACAGAAATCTGAAAAGCTTGAGAGATTTGGACTGGTTGGAAAAGGCTGAATAAAGAGAAGGGGAGAAATGGAAGGAGAGTTTCGAGTCAAACTCCCTCTGTCCTCTGCTGAGTTCTGGGCTCACACCTTTACTAACTTGACCCTAGCCATATAACCCTGAGGGATAAATATTATCATGGATGTCGATGTTTCATGCTGTAAAGAAAATGCAAGAAATACTTTGGGGAACCTCAGGGCTTTGGGGACACAAATTAGAAATACATGGTCCCTTCTTCAAGTGAGTGCAAGAACAACTTGAAAGCAGAAGGAAGCCGCCCCTGCCCGTTTTAAACAAGGCCTTCTCAGCAGGCCTTGTCACCTGCTCTGTGGCTCCAGCTCGGTAAGGTGGGTGTGTTAGTACAGCTGTCTGGCTTTTAAGTGACTTTTGTCAGTTTGAAAGTGAAAGTCTGTTTGAGGAGCTGAAAGAACAATAGCCCAGAGCCCGGAAGAAGGGCTCCTAGCACAAAGGACTTAGACTACACCAGTGTCCCTTTTCATTGCTTCTAATGAAAGATTCATAAGCATAATTTTAATTTTTTATGACCCCTCTTTTTGGTATGACTATATTAGTTGTGTCAACTTCCATAGGCGGGTTCTCTTTAAATATCAAGAGGTCTGTTGTGAAAGTGTTTGTAAAAGCTACGGGAACAGAATTGGTTCTGGCCATCCTGTAGGTCCCTCCCTCCAGAAGAGACAGCTTTGAGGGACAGAGATTTCCTCTAAATATGGTTCCCTTCAGCCTTGAAGTCACTGTGAATGTGATCTTAATCCTTTCTCATGTGCTAGTTCAACTGCTCCTTGGAAGAACGATCATATTTGTTTTTCTTGGCTTCACTCTGTTTAACAGGAACAGTAGTATAATAATCATTAATGGCTCTCCTTTTCCTTGACTTCTCAAATAGCTGTCTCCATGTTGCATCTTTATTTTGTGTCTCAGCCAGAAAGGGGGGGGGTGGGGAGGGGAACAGCTTGTATTTGTTTTATGTCATGCTACCAAAGAGCACTGAAGATTGGCTTAAGGCAATCACTGAAGGTGAAACAGTATTTTTAAGCTAGAAAAATCTGCTTTCAAGAACCAAAGCCCTACGTGTC
The DNA here is from genome assembly GCF_001890085.2 of Hipposideros armiger. Classification (NCBI taxonomy): domain Eukaryota; kingdom Metazoa; phylum Chordata; class Mammalia; order Chiroptera; family Hipposideridae; genus Hipposideros; species Hipposideros armiger. Next base: position 5,025,920 of record NW_017731372.1, read on the forward strand.
ACCAAAATGAATGTTTGCAAAAATACTTATTCCTGCAAATTTATACCGAGGGGGTTAAGAGAAACGAGGGAATGATCCCTAAAATTTCTGCCCGATGGCTGAAAAAGAACCAAGCAGTTAAAGTGAAATAAAACCGTGGGTGGGGGTGAGTGGGGAGTGAGGAAATTTGATTTAAAACATTATCTGCCATGTGAAAAGGGATCACCCACTTTGGAACAAGCTTGCGTTCTCTAAATGAGTTTGCTTCACCTAGAAGAAATAAACAGGCTGGTTTTCAAAAGGTTGTTAGAACTTCTTCAGACATTTAATCCAGGATGGGCCAAACACAATGATAACGTCCCACTGAAAGCTCCAACCACCACCAGCGGCTTTCAGCAGAGAACTTGCTCCTTTTGATAACCCTCTGTGGGACGAAGAGAAAGAACCGAGGCAAGGAGAACTGAATGTCAGACAATAGACATCACTCCACACACTGTCTCTGAACTTTCCTCATCTCTGAAGGACAATTAATTATGAAGGCCTTAGGGGTAGGTCAAAGCAAGGGAAAACTCACTGCTGTCCCAGCACCACGGCTGCCACCTCTGTGTTTGCTAAATGGCTTCGCCTGTTGGGGTACAGCCACCAAGAGAGCCAATAGATCATGGGGTAGGTGGGGGCGGGGGGAGGTGAGGGAGGAAAGCAAAAGATTTTTTTGTGTGTGCGTCTGCCCTTGTATAATTCTATTCTCACTGTGAACTCATCCATACACAAAACACAAGGACAATTTTTTTTTTTTTTAAAGAGAGAAAAGCCACAGGGTAGGTTGCAGCCGAAACGGCCTCTCAGTGGTGTGTTAAAAAGGATGGTCTTTGCACCAAATCATTTCACAGAGGCAAAACAGACAAACACAAAGAGTTGAGACTTTTTCTCCGACATTAAATGGAGTAACTGATAAGGTCAGACATATGATACCTAAAGACACGAATCTCTGAACTCTTGAAGTCAAAGGCCCTCTCTGTGCCGAGGAACAATCTTTCAAAGGAAATAGATCATAGAACTCCACTGAATCCGCTTTAAACTTTATGAAGCAGGAGGAGAAAAAGCTCTAAGTAGGGAAGCTTGACAGAAGAGCCTTGAACTCTTTTCTGAAGGAAAGATGAGACCCTCCCTAGGCTGCCACAAAACATCTTTTTTTTTTTCCAAAGGCTCCTCTGAACTTTGATATGGGCCAAGACACTGCCATTGAAAGCCGTATAATTATGTGCTATAGCCACTGTAGAAAATGCTTTGTTCGCCACAACAAAGGACAATAAGCAAAGTAAAGCGACATTACACTGTATCTTTTTCTTGAAGAATGTTGAGAAAGGTCATGGAATGCTATAACTAATAAAGCTGTTGAGTAAGGAGGTTTTAAAGTTGATCTTACTGTGCTTGAATGTAACCCAATGACAAAAAAGACACGGGGAGCTAAAAATGCAATGACATTACCAAATAGATGAGAAATCAATGGGCCCCGCTTCATTATACTGATCAACACCTTGAATCCCGAAAGGAACGGCTGCAAAAAAACAGAGCTCCTCCGTGCACGCCCGCAACCCTCCCTCTGCCCCACCCCCACCCGTTCCACCCCACTTCCGCCCTGGCGTCGTTACCGCTCTCTCCTTCACATTTCAGGCCATCATTCTATACAAGGAACATGTTCCCAGACAGCCATGTGTGTACATATATTTAGAGAACATTCATTTCGTCTCTGAAGAGATCAATTTGGCTTGTCAACGGTGGGACTGGCAAGGAAAGAAATGGTAAGGGTTTCTTTGCCTCCCCGCCACCCACCAAGAGTGGGTTGTGTGATCGTTTAAACAGCTCAGCGGCTTTGAGGCCAAAAGACTGCAACAGCAGTAAAAGGTTTGCACTCATGTGCCAGTTTTCCAAATGATCACTCACATTTAAGTATCTATTTGGAGCAGAGGGGAAGTGCTTCCTAAATCCACCTGTCCTCATTTTTCTTTAAAGAGATGGCAGTGTGAATGAAAGACTTCCAAACATATTAAATCTTCTTAAACGTGTGTTGTGTTGAAAGCGGGAGTGGGTTGGGAATGGCAGTAGGCATGGTGCAGAGAATATATTTAGTGTGTGTATTTAAGTGTGCACGTGTTTGGGGTGGATGTGAGGGGTGCTACTCTTTTATTTGCTCTAAGAGGGAAGTGAGAAAACACAGAAAGACGTCTGCAGAGGTACCCTTCTTGCCTGTCATGTGACAGTTAGAAAGAGGCAAACCACAGGCACGATGATGGAGCATCTGCCCAGTGAGATATTAGTTAGTATCTTAGGAAATGGCATTAGGATCTTAGGAAATAAGCCCTCTAATGAATGAATGAAATTCCCCATTCTATTTATTTCTAAGCCGTCCATCCCAAAACCTGGGTCTTTGGTGAGGGCAAGGGGGGCTCAGTCTCTCTTACTGGGAGTTTAGACCCTGCCTACAGATAAGTGGCTGACAACGGACGGGCTTAGGAGGGATGCCTGGGGACCACAGTGAGAAACAGCGCTCCATGCAGCCTTGGGAAGCGGCAGTGATCATCACTCTCTTTCCTGCCACAGTTGTGAGGGCAACCAAAAAAGCAATAAAATCCAACTCAGATGCCCCGAAAGTCAGAAGTAGGTGCCTGGATGAAGGTGTCTGTCACTTTCTCTTCTCAGCTTACACACAAGACCATCCCAGCTCCTCATCTTGGCTGCCTCTCTTAGCTGCACCACATCATGTGGGCCGCCTGGGTAAGGCCGTCAGACTAAGCTGGTGTGTCTCTCGGCTCCTTAGGTCGTGCAGTTCACCTCTGTGAGTTACACAGGTCAGTTGCCTTTAGTGGGTTCTTTGCAAAAACCTGTAAACCAGCCTGGGAATTTGATCGTGATCATTACCTTCTTTCTTGCCACTGCTAAGAGGGCCACAAAAAAGAATCAAATCCAACTCATGTGCCCCTAATGTCAGAAGTAGCAGTATGATTTAAAAACTGGGACGGAATCCCAACCCCACCCCCTTTCCATCTCCATGAAGAAAAAAAAAAAATTGGAAGCTCTGCAAAGTGAGGTGAAAATGAGGCATGGAACTATATACCATAACACCTGTAAAGACAAATTTATTGCTGCCGATCTCATTAAATGTGAGAAGTAGGAGTGAAAGATGTAGTTGACTACCCCTCTTCTGCACACCTTCACAAACTCACGTTCAGAAGCGAGATGCTCCCCATTCCACGTGATGGGGCCCCATGTCTTCCCCTTAGCACAAACGAAAAGCGTAGGGCAGTGTTTCTTCCACATCCCCTGGGATTTCTCAAGCTCTCACCACCCTAAGTCCGAGGCTGTGCCAAGAATCTTGGCAATTGTGTAAACTGATACAAAAGGCAGAACAAGCTCTCCTGTCACTCAGAAGGCCCTGACTCATAAAGGCCAGGAAATGCAGGGTCTAGAAGAGGAGAGAGAGAGTCAAGCCACGCCCTCTTTGCTAGTGATAAACCTCCCCCATCTGCTTGATTTTCCTGTGGGCCAGGGGTCAGCAACCACTCGAGCTTTGAGAGCCATCAGCAGCAGGAGCTGGTGGGGGGATGGTGCTAAACAATGACAGAGGTGCCACCAGCAAGCTTATGACACAGGCAGAGATGGAGCAGAACGCTGAATCAAGACAAGAGTAGGAGGAGAGGAAGAAGAGGAAAGTCGAAGCAAAGATGGGAAAACCTTAGCTTCATTTTCTCTCACTGGCTCCTGGCTTCTACCTGACCCTGCCCATTTAGAATTACTTGAAAAACAGTATAAATCTTTAGGCAAGCTTAAATTTTTGTGTGTTATTATCCATCTTGTTATTACTGCTCACCATAAATAAGTTAATATTGGTAAAACACTTAGACGTGTGCCCAGGACATAGTAAACAGTCAATAAATATTAGCTATTTTATCATTGCTGCAAACAACTGATCAAGACATTTAAAAATGTAATCAGTAAGAGGTTTTCTTTACCACTAATACGCAGTTGGATTGCTATAGTCCTTTGAATTGATAGGATCTTTGGGCATCGCGCAGACATAACCTCAGAGTCCCTCTACCAGGCTCCATCTCTGTTTAAAAATTTAAAGGGAAATAAAGTATGCAGTTCTTTGCTTTGCCATCCTCTTCTCTTGCTCTTATTAGACCACAGATTAATTTCACTCCATCTAAAGAGGAGGAACTTCAAAGTGCAAAAGTCACGCAGCACACACCATATCAGTTGAGGCATTCGGCTCGAGGTGCCGCGTTTACCTCGGGCTCACAGCCACGGCCCACATTGGGAAAGCTACAGTGATAAGGCCAGTGGCTTTTTAAGCATCTCACTTAAGCACTGACCTCCATGCACAAAGGCACAGAAAAGAAGGGATCATCTTATCTGCAACTTTTGTTAGTAAATGCTCCAAAACTGAGAGGCTAAATTCAAAAACTATTTGGTGATGATATTAGGATCCTATGTGGTGGTGGGTGTGTGTACGTGCATATGTACGTGTGAGCGTGTGATGGAGGGGGCAGGGAGGAATCAAGGCTCCTGCTTCTTGGTTATCACATTTCCAGAAAGAGCTGAGTTTTGACTGAAGGAGGAATAAGACCCAAAATAGACCAATAACTTGTCTGAAGTCACATGAGAAGTGACAAAACGGCTCCCTGGGCCCCATACTCCTTGCGCTGAAGCGGTCTTAAAATAGACACTACAGATAAAGGCGAGGTGGCCTGGTTGGAAGTGGATATGATTCAGAAAGAGAGAAATATTGGATGTTAATCATATTAAAGGAGGATTTAGATGATGCTAAATAGAGCAGCTCGTTGGGTATCTCTTGATGCCAGCCGTTCCCTGTTTGTTTCATTCTGGCCCTTGCGCTGTGAGTAGGGGATTAAATTCCAACCAGGTAAGGTTTAAACAACCCTAAAAGTCCTAATGTGCACTGTCAGGGTTTGTTCTCTCAAGTATGATACACAGCAAAAGCGCAGACCTCATCCATGAATTTGGGGCAATTCTTGTACAAAGCGTGATGCCTGCTGCTAAATGAATATTTGTGGAAATAAAGTGTTCACTAGCACACAGTCGAATTCTCTCAGCTTAATGTTTAGAGCAATAGACTTATCAGAAAGGGGTGTTTAGAGCAATTGACTTATCAGAAGAACTGATCAGAAAGTTCTTCATCAAATTTCTTTAAATGTTTAGTCATAGTCATAGTCTTCAGCTTTAGACGAAATCTGCTAGAGGGCTCCGTGAAGACAGTAAACCAGTGCCTTGTTACAACAGAGACTTTAAAATCGGGAAGCAGTACAAGGATCCCCACTTTTGACATGTTTGGCCAGAGAAAAACTTTGTTCATAACACATTTGGCAAGCAAGCTAGATAGGTCTTGAAGAGCAAAGATAAGTTGTTGGCTCACAGTATACCATGCAAACTTTCAAAGCAAAACCATGACTTTCGCACTGTTAAGCTCCCACATTCAGTTCTTTCTAAGCTACCAGAATTGATCTGCTGAGACCAGAGGGAGAAGGGCTGGAAAAGCGCTGGGCCAGCAGTGTGGGTCAGGTCCCCTCTCTCTTTTGAAGTTGAGAGCTTCTGGGGCGTTTCTGGGTACCTACCTATGTGAGGACAACAAGAACATTAATAATATAAGGTCCCTGCATGAGCAGATGTGGGAGAAAAAATTCCTATCCTCCAGATAATAGAAGAAAAGGACCAACTTTGTCAAGTCACAGCCTGTCTACTCATCGTCAGGGGGTTCAGCCTGCAGAAAACTCTTGCCACATTCCCAGCTCCCACTATTGTTGCCTCAGCCAGCAGGTATCAGCAAAATGCCTTTGTGCGTACTGGGGGATTCACTAGTATAGTCTCATAGAGTCATCATGTTGCGCTTACAAATGTTTGCCGAAGCACCACATTAGCCAGTAAAGAAACGCCTTACCCGTAGCCGCACATCTTTATTGCTGCATGGATTTTGCTTTCTGGGAATGGTCTATGCTGTTTCGTGTGTATCTAGAATATGCGTGTTGTCAATATGTATTTGTGTATAAGAGTGTACGGACACAGAGCAACACTCACGTGAAGTTACACATATGCAAAATAAGCACATGAGGTTCTCCTCCAAAAGCAGCAATCACAGAAACAAAGTCAAAACATCGTGATGAATCTCTTATAATAGGTACTTAGTAAATTCTCATATCACTCTTTCCACAAAGGAAATCAATGCTGATTAAAGACAAACCATGGAATCACTCCCTCCCCCATCAACATTTCTAGACGTTCTTACAAAACAACCTTTGCAGCTACCATTGCACAGAGCATCTTTTCAGCTCAATCAACATGCCAGAACCTAAACACGAAAACAGCCTAGTGAGGCAGGGACGTCTTTTCTGGCAAGGGGATGCTCTGCATGTGTTTCTTGCTGACATTTTCTTTGGATTCTCCAGTTCCCTTTTTCCGTGGCCAAAAGGGTCCTCTATGGAAGTGGCAGAGTTGGGGAGTGGGAAAGGAAATGAAAGTGGGTCAGGTCCCTAGGACTCTGATGGGAACCATGGCGGGGTGGTGAGGGTGAGGGGGGGAAGGGCAGACCCTCATTGCTGCTCTGCCTCTTACCATACTAGGGGATGTGTCTGTGAAACACCAATACAAAACCAGATTTGGGGACATTTCTAAAGAAAGTTAAGTGTTTTAAAAAGAAAAGAGAGAGAACCAAAAAATAAAGATGAGTTCCTACCTCAAAGTCATTTGCTTTATTGTAGTGCATGTTCAGGGCCCTGTACAGCTCACAGTCTCTGGTTATAGACAGCTCTTCAGTACTGGTGACGCCGTCGTTGATGGCTTGCCGTGCGTACTTCTCCATCTGAATGTAGTAAAACTCACGGAAATTGCTAAACCACTTGATGAGCTGAGAGGTAATGCATCTGTTGAACTGTTGAATTTAAATAGCGAAAAGGATAAGAATACCGCCATTTTCTTCATTTATTCTTTAAGCATGCGAAGCATTTTTCAAGTTCCCCTCCCCTCCTTACTCGGAAAGGT
>NW_017731372.1:5037951-5044207 GCF_001890085.2 Hipposideros armiger
GGTGGGCAGGAGAGGGTGGGGGAGAAAGCACCCAACCCTAATAAACTAATCTCAGCTAATGTAATGTTTAGCAAGAACCTTGGATAATGATACCATGCGTGTCATTATCATCATCAAAACCCAATCTATGTTTTAAAAAGTTACAGATGATTAACACGACATTAAGTTGATGCAAACAATTACTTAACCCCCCCCACACACACACACACAGACACACACGCACGCGCGCGCGCGCGCACACACACACACACACACACACACACACACAGAACCAGGAGGTCCCCATGTTCTGTAGAATGAGGGAGGCTGCAGCTGTAGGGCCGACAGCTTTCATATCCTCATTTGAATAATGTGTCCTGAATCTGTCACTTTATTCATTCTCCTTATGCTCAGTGTACTCTGCATCAACAACAAATTAAGTTGTAAATAAGAGACAATCATCACTTTTGTTTTTAAGCAGCTACTGCATAGAGAATTTCAATGTACGCTCCTTTTCGACAGGGGGAGAAAGAGGTGCTAGAGTTTGCTTTCATAAGTACAAATACGGGGAAACTAACAGAAACAAAAACAGAAACAGCTTACTGTTGCTCAGGGGAGGGAGAAAAATATTCTCTAAAGCACATCCATTCAGTGTCAGCAGAAATTTCTTCCAAGAAGTTTCTAAGACATATAAACACAGAGGCTAAGTGTCCCCGAGTATATTGGAAACCCATGTGACATTAATACCAAGTCCTGTGGTCTCAATACGCAAGGGGCATCTTTGCTGGGTCCAGCTTTAGACAAAAGGACAAGTGCATTAAATCAATTACAACACAGGTGTGTCAATGAACTCATTCCACACGCATCTCCATTAACTTCTAGGGGTTCAAATCACCACGGCATGCACAGAAATTGAAAAAAAAAATCAATGATGCACAATGTCCCTACCTTTACATCGGAGAAGTAGGTCTTCAGCATATTGGAGCTGGGATAACGGGTATAAAAGAACATGAGCTTTGCTTTTTTCAAGTGATTGGGTGACAGTCCTTCCTGCATGTGGAATGCAACTGGTTAAGGAAAAAAATTTCTTTAAGCAGAAGGACCAACCACCTCCCCACCACCAGGAGTCTAGAGGCCCACCAAGCAGCCGTGGGAATTCTGGAAGGAAATTGCAGTGGCCATGGAATTAATCACTAACTTGCTGCCGCTTGCTCAAAATGCCCCTTGCCTGTCAGGAATGGCCAAATGTCACAGTGAGGATGCACAATTCAGCTGCAGAATCTTGGCTACTTTGTGTTGAGGATGTGCCCCTGTTGGAGGTCCTTGTGCTATCTATATGTTCACTTGTTGCTAAGGAGACAAATGCACCCAACACGTGCTATGCAACTCATCACGAGAGTTTTTTCTTCTTCACAATTACAGTTCTGTTTATTCTTCCCTCCACACTCTGCAGTTCACATCAAATTATGATACTAATGTACGTGAAAACATAAAATGCATTATTTTGAACACTGTCAGGCAAGCTTTGCGTTTTACCTTTTAGTGCTAATCTAATGGAGCTTCTTGACTCACTTTCTTCCTATCTCATTATTATATCCTTTTAATTGTTTCCTTTTAAATAATAGCTAAAATTTGGGAGGGGTAATTTTGACACAATGAGAACGGGGAAGGGGGTGTCGCTTTTGTTCAAGCAATGATCCAAAACCAAATACAATTTGCATCTCACGGATTTACAGTTAACTCCTTTGGAGAGTGGCGCAGTGGTTGGGGCTCACAAATCGATAACTGTGGGTTAGCAGATCCATAAATGGCCACTTACCCAAAATAAGAAGGCCTATTTATCTGGAAACATCATTACCTTTTAGATCTGTAAACAGCAGCAACTAAAACAGTTCCCCAGAGAACGTGAGGCTAACCATAACAATCCAGGCTTCCTGACTCTCCCCCAGTTTCTTGGCACTCCTCAGCAGACTCCGAGCTGGGATGGCTCTGGTCACATCTGTGCCGCAGCCTGGCCCTGCCATTTCCTCAGCAAATTAATGGCTTTATAATTTATCAGAAATGAAGATGCACGTGGAGAAAATCAATGTGGTCCCCCACAAGGTCAATTAAGGGTCCTTCCTAGAAGCTTCTCTAAGGATTTTTGCTCTTAAAAGAGAGTCTGGGAAAAAAATGAGGAAAAAAAGAAAAGGAAAGAAAATGTGTGTGTGTGTGTGTGTGTGTGTGCGCGCGCGTGTACGTGCATGCATGTGCGTGTGCGTGTGCGTGCGCACACACACATACACACACACACACTCACACACACACACAGTTTACTACCCAACAAAAATTTCACACCTTATGAAAAAAAGAGCAAATAAACACAGGTATTTAGGAAAGGTAAAGGTTTCCAAATGAGCTCCATCGAGTACAGCATGACCCATCTTAGGAACAGAAGGAAACCAGAAAGTTATTCGAGATGCATAAGCAAATGAATATTGATAAGCTCTTCATACCGATAAACTTCTTATAACAGGGCGTTTAACCAACTATTCTGCTGACACGGTGATGAGCATTTCCCTTCATAGCAAGCAAATTGTGAAAAGATCACCTTGGTTTGTAAATAGAAGAGTTAAATATTGTTGTTTCCCACCCCCCCACCCCCACCCCCACTGGAAATAAACACTGAAGAAAGAAATTTTGATTTTATATCTGTAAACCAAAGCAGCTTAACTGAACTTGTGTTTTTGTTTGAGATGATTACAAAGACGATAATTTATGACTGACATACTTTTTGTGCCAAGGAAAGAGCTGAAAGGCCCTCCAGTAACCTCCATTAGACAGATAGAGAAAACTAAAGGAGCACAGCACACTTCAGGACCATCTGTCCAAAAGGATAAGTGAAGTAATAGTTGCAAGCTGTCTGCTATTGCCTCGTGATAAGAGTTTTAGGCAAGTCCAAACTTCGACAAACCTTCTCAGATCTGGGTTCTAATCTTTTTTTTTTTTCAGATGGCTACATTAAAACAACCTGGAGTATTTAATTATTAGAGGGAAAAAGTCCCAAATTTTTTAAATGTTGGTCTCATACAAAACAAATTGTTTTGCGGTGGCTCTCAGATGGTTATAGAGCCACCAAAACTTCCTGAAGCTTTCAATACATTTAAATTATGCTAAGATGGTTTAGTTCTTTTTATTTAAAAGACAAAGCAAACTGTCCATCTTGTTTTTTGATGGGGACTTAGGGACTTTTTATTTCATGAAAAAAAAATGATTTCGATTCGAATTTCTCAAGTCTGTTTTTGCTTTAAAATGTTTCCTGTTGGTAATACTTGGAATTGATCAGTCAAAATGGAACACAGAATAAATCTTTATCTCTTGCTCATCGTGTAATTGAGATAAAATTCCCATAAAATATATGTTTCTAATAAACTATTAAAAATAGCTAATGAAACATTTAAAAGCCAACAGTTAGATAATCCTTTTTTTTCCTCCTCAAAATAAATCTGAACTGACCAATTGGTTAATTTCCCTTTTAAGTGCTTGTGCTGAAAAGCAACTGTTCTTCCAAGAAAGCACTAGCTGTTTCCAGGATACTTACACACGCACAATGACTCATGATGGAATAGATTCAGTAAACATACAGCTGTACTGAACACGAGCTAAGCTCCATTCAAGGCCAGGAAAGAAAATGAGCACAAATAAATATTAAGGAGGTAAGGGGGGGTGGGTGAGGGGGGATGGAACGCAAACAAGATCTGTCCAGGCAGCTCATGTGGCTTTGCCTCAATTCTCTTAGCCATAGCTTTGTGAAGACAGATGACATTCAATTCTATGTGTAATGCAAAATAGACAATAACTACTGAAACTTGAGACAGCTGCCAGGTGTAAAAAAAAAAAAAAAAAGAAAAGAAAGAAAGAAAAAGAAAAAGGGGGGGAAAAAAGATGATAAATCCATAAATTAATGAAAGACATCTGCTCGGGAATATAAAAGATCAGAGAAGTAGAGTACTACAGCTGAACCTAAAGCGGTGTTCAAACAACCTGAGAATCGAAGTGTTGTCTGTTTACCAAGCACAACATAACCTTACCTAAGCAGGCGGCAGCGGGAGCAGCGGAGGCAGCAAAAAGGCAAATGGGAGAATAATAGGTTGTGAAGGTTGGAGGCAGAAAATTCTTTTTTTCCAGCTGAACTCTGAATTGTGGCTAACGATTCTGCAAGCTGCATTTCTAACCAAATGGATTGGGACTGCTTACTTACAGTTTCGAAACCACTTTGAACCCAGAGAATTTTAGCTTTCTCCTTAGGCTCGGATTTACTATGTTTCTAAGAGACTTGCCCCCTAAGAAACCTTACGTGGGGAGAGAAAAGATGTAAACTCCCTCATTTCGTGAAAGGGAGAGAGCAAGTTGTCACTCCACTAAGAAATTCAACGGAACTTATGCAATGTGTAGTTTAATGGAAATTAAAAAGAAAAATTACATACTTCATAATGGGGGTGGGGAGTAGGAACCCAGAATCATTCAGTCTTTTATATACATGTTTCCCTATAGCTAATGTAGCTAAAAGAATTCCTATGGCCCCACAAGACTTCTAAAAAATGTAAAAGATCAACTTTTATGGATTATTTCACATTTTAGAAATCCTTTTTTTTTTTTTAATCCATGTTTCCCTGTTGGACTTTAGTTTCAACTCACTAAACAATGTTCCTTTCTAAACTTCCTCAAGTATTTTGAACATTCTCCCTAAACGCTGAGTAGGGAAAGCAGGCTGTCACAGAGAACAGGCTCCGTTTCTTCACCTGCACGTCTTAAGGGCTGATAATCCTTCTCTTGTGCTTTAATTGGGTGCATGCAAATGTTTGAGGCCTACACAAGGCTATTTTTCTTGAGATGCAAAGAGGATGAATGACAAGGAACATCGCGAAGAAAAGCAATTGGCTGGCTGTTTCTTTGGCAATTTGAATAAAACTTAATATTTGATTAAATAGATTCATTTGCAAAGATATGGAACACTTTTTTTTTTATATCCAAGACATGAGCTCTTGGAGCAGGTGCACTGAAGTTCAGTTTAGCATGCACACATTCACTACTTCCTTTCTATGAGAAGGGATAATGAGGCAGTGTGTTCTATTATATGGAACATATACACTTCATGTGTTGAACTTAAAATGGATTTATCTGATAAGCTGGGGTTCTCAATAGTTCTTATCTTGGCTGCTTCGTTCAGAGAAACAGATGATGCCTGTTGGGATGGAAAAGAATTATTCCTTAAGAATTAAATTATTCATTCCCATTTGGAAAGCTATGAACGAAAAATAAAAACATAATAATGACAATAATAGTGGCAACATGTCATCTCATTTGTGCTCTTTTCTAGTCATCCTTTCTAGGAATACCTGTACAGCATGTTCAAATATGGGCTCGTATGCCTAAAGCGGAAGTAAGACATCACTCCTTGTGATCCCCAGAGATTTCTTTAAAATAAACATTTGAGACTTTTGCCTACACAACATCAGGTATACCAAGGGAAGAACTCATTGCCGTTCAAGGATAGAGAGAGGAGAAAAGTGGATTCATTTTCCCAACGAACATTCAGATCTTCACTGGCTTCAGAATTATGTGGACTACAGAAAAAGTGGCTTGCCTATCTTCTTCCTGAGAGATAATTTATCGATGAGATAAATGGTTAAATGTGATGGGGTAGAGGGGAAAGAGAAAGAAACGGGCGTGTGAAGGCTAGAAGGCGGGAAATGTGAGCATTAATTGCAACAAGAGGCCCAAATTCTTTGGCCACATGAAAGAAACGACTTCAGGAATAAGCACCTGACATTTCATATGAACACAGGTGTTTCCCAACCACCACTGTTCAACAGAATCTTACATTGTTAGGAGAGAGGACAAGTTATTCATCTGAAGGAGAAGCAACTGTATTCTCTTTAAAGTCTTTGATACTTGGAGAAATAAAAGGAACTTTTTTCCATTCAAGTCCTCAAAATTCCTCAGGGGATTTAGGAAGGGTGAGACAATGAATGTGGCCAACCTTAAAGCAAATCTAAAATATTTTTTTCCTAGAAGACCCAACTTACTTAAACCAAAAACAAAAAACACAGACATAATTATCTGCTTACAATGAGAAGTCTAATTAAAAAAAAAAAAGCCGTAAACTGGCATCTTGAGTTAAAGAGTTTAGTATGGACTTATAGGACTTTGAAACCCTGGCTTCAAATATTCACCAAAATAGGCCTGTCTCTTTCGTGTGTGTGTGTGTGTGTGTGTGTGTGTGTGTGTGTGTGTG
>NW_017731372.1:5044212-5054816 GCF_001890085.2 Hipposideros armiger
GAGAGAGAGAGAGAGAGAGAGAGAGAGAGAGAGAGAAACAACCCACCATCACTACGATTGGTTTCAAAACGAAGTAAGCAATCTCTGAGGAGCAATGGGGCTCTAGCCCTGGACAGTAGCCTGGTATGAACCTCAGATGATGCTCATCCTGCAAATGAGTAAAAAAAAACATTGAAGCCATGGTGTCTTCTTACTTTGCCTTTGTCATCACCAACAGCTATACTCCCATCATTTTGACCAGTGTTTATTGCTTGCTTATAAGAACAGGTAAAGTGGGGTGCTTTGTGCAGCTCTGGTTCCTGACAGGTGGATTCAATTGTAGATCTATGAAAGGTAGACATTAAATCAGCAACCAACCCCAAACTCAATGTCTTTTTCTATATCCAAGTCCTCAAAATCTTTCTCTTCCTTTCCCTCATGACATGATTCTCTTTCTTCTTCTTCTTCAGTAGAAAGAGATTCTGTGCTTACTGCCCAAACGGCTCTCCTACTCGCTCCCCTTCATCTGATCAGAAAGCTTCACCAGTATTGTAAGACTTGGCTGGAAGGACAACCTCCACCTGCCTAGGAAAACACATTCCCACCAGAGCTGGGACTCTGCACTTATGTGGCAGCCAGTGCAGTGGGCTTACATACTAAAATGTCAATTTCTAGTCATCAAGACGATTGCTCAAAGTCCTCAATTTAGCAACAGCCAACTTAATTGCTAAATTTCATGTTCATCTGCAATTTATTAAAGAAGCATGCTGCTACCTACCCCCAAATGCTATTATTCTACTATCCCAAAGCACCAATGACCCCAGATTTTTAAAAATTTACTGCAAGGACCAGTTTACAGAGAAGAAAAAAAAATCATCAGTTAAAAATAGCTGGAGTTCAGGACAGGTCTAATAAAAAATATAACTGGCATCACGACATCAAAGTCAGGTTCAAAATATAAAAGAGTCATAAAAAGAGCCATTTTTTAAGTCGAATACAGCTGAGTTTTATATTTAATTGTGCTCTCTCGCTTTCCAAAATAATTTGCTTTGTGTATGTTAGGACAAAAGATTTCTGTGTATGGCTGAACAGAGGTTAAATCATGCATGGAGGCAGCTGCAACAAACCCAAAGAACAGACCTTGGGTGAACGAGAGAGACCAATGCCGTCTGAATAAATCAGTACCTGTGTATTTCCTTTAAAAAAAACGCGTCTCAGTTTAAGATTAAAGAGAGAATCTAACTCCACTCCCACATCCATCTTTCTCCCACCACAGCCTCCCACCAGTACGGTGCTCTGCATTGAATCAGGCCTTCTTTAAAGGGCCCAGGAGCCTATAGACAGCTTAGAGGGAGACTTCTCACGGACTCTCAGGCATCTGAAACTGACTTTTCACGCCATCATAAAACTTGCCATCTTTTTAAAAATGTATCTGATAGAATTCAATATTTACAATGAGATTTTTTTTCCATCTCTGAATTTCCTCTTTAAAAAAACAAACAAAAAGGATAAGAAGAAAATACAGGAAGCACCACAAAGGAAAAAAACACTGCTGAAAAGGCGCATCTTAAATACTAACTCTTTGAAGCAATTAACCTGTGAAAGTTGCAAAGATGTGGGTTTCGTGGGAAGGGTTTGTGCCATCAGAAGTGCCACGTGTGGGTAAAAGCTTATTACTTTGAATAATAGGAAAGATTGCGTTCTCAAGAAGATACTAATCTACATTGTTCTACATATTGTGTCAACCTGACCCTTTGGGAAACCTGGTTGTTTTGTTTTGTTTTTAATTTGTTTCCCTTGAGGGGAAAAAAATAAAAGGATATTGCACTTCCGGAATAAGGTGAGATTTCGGACATGTCTTGAAGATCGCCACACTCGGACTTGATGAGCGACAACGACAGCCCTTCCGCCGTGCTGGGCGGGTGTGCTGGTGAACAAGGATGGTGACTCAGGTGGTGGGATGACATCTTGGTCCTCAGACTTGTCGTCTCCCTAGTTAAGTCTAAGGATTCAGGAGACGCTGTGTCTTTTCCCGAGAAGGAGCCAGAGGGAGCACCTAATGGACTCTGAAATGGGTAGGCCATCAAGGGAAGGGGGAAGGGATGGCGGAAGGTGGACGTGGTGAAGCCTGCGGTGGAGAGAGGTGACTGGTGCAGGGGCTGGTGGTGGCCGCCAGCCGGGGGACCGGAGGCAGACTGGTCAGATGAGTTTTTGCGGACAACCAGGGGCAGGGCTTCTGTCTGGTCTGTGGAACTCGGCATCTGCACGTTGCCAAAGGTGTCCAGGGGGTTCGGAATGATGACGTCGCCAAAGCACTGGAGGCGTTGGTTGGCGGTGTGGAAATTGTGGTTTTCCCCATTGACTGCAAATCTGGCCTGGGGGATCTGGAGAGGTGGGAAGACCTGAGGAACCTGGCGGGAGGGTTTGGCCGCAAAGACTTTGACCACAGTGTCCACAACTTGCGACATGGCAGAGTTCAGTTCCTGTTTCAAGGTCTCGGCCAAATGTTTGCCTTCTGGTTGTAAGGAGTTTGGCCCGTGGTCTCTCTCTTTGTTGTTGCCTTCTCGCTTGGGCTTGTTTTCAGCCATTTCCTGCTCCCTGATCAGGGCCCGGGCTCGGTCAATAAACTGTCCTGGGTCTAGCTCACACATCTCATTATCTGACCTCCCCACGGAGTCCTGGGCCCTGGCATCCAGCATCTCCGAGCGCATGCTGTCTTCAGACAGGTTACCATCTTCATCATTTTCAGAATCAGTGCTGTCATAGATTTGGTAGAACTTTTCCTGCAGCTGGCGCAGCTGTTTCTGCATGTCCTCCAGCTGCTGTTTCAGCTGTCGGCGCTCCTCTCGCTTCTGTTCTTTTCGGGCTGAAACCAGCTGCTGGAAACTCTGTTGCTGCTGCTGGGGCAGCTTTTGCTTGCGTTTGTTTTCTCTGTAACTTTCTCGGGGACTCACAGACTGCGGGGCCATCTCTCTTTCATTTTCATTGCCCCTTAATGCCACACTGGGGGAATGGCTCATACCTCGAATTATATTCTCAACCCGGGCGCGCTTTGCTCTCAGGTGCTCATCACATAAGCGATCCATATCAAACTGGCTCATAGTAGGCCTGCCAAAAGGGGAAAGACACTCTGGGGGGCTGTCTCTTGAAGAGTTGCTGCATATATCCTCCTGATGTACTTCGGAGCCTGTACTAGAGAGACCGCTGGCTTGGAAACTGGGCTCCGTGCCACCATTTTTGTTCATGTTATTTTTCAACAGCTGGGAAATTATGGTTGCTCCTGGAAAAGGCATCATGGCATCTTCATACGAGTTCGCCCTCTTCAGCAGCTTGCGGAGTACATTTGACTTTTCCCCATCTGCATGCTGCACCACAGAATACTCAACATCCTGCTCGGAACCTTGGGGATTCATGGCACTAAAAAACGTTGCTCTTGCCTTAGCAAAAAATGCAGATGCTGTCCCTACCGTCCTTTTCACTCCAATGTCAACTCTTCTCCTCTTGGTTTGCCGGCTTAAGAGGGCTGTGCTGTCATGGTCAGGCATCACTGGACAGTTATTGTGCCATCTTCAAAAGCTCGTCAGCTGGGCACAGCTCAAGAATCCCGGGACCCTGGCCAACAGAACAAAAGGACTGATGAATCATTTTCTTTAAATTTCTCCAAATTTCCTGACCTCAATCCTGAATCAAATGCAAAATGCATAGGCTCTGGGATTTATGGCACATTACAATTATTGCAATTTATTATGCACTCTGCTCAAAATGAAACATTTTTAAATATTTCTGCTCCACTGGTTTAAGATGGATTAAGATTAAAAAAAAAAAAGGCAAAAACTGCTTAAGCACCAGTAATATGATTCTCTTTCACAAATGCCTAAAATGATACTGTTTATCTTCAGAAGAAACAGTAGATTATAAGTACACAGCCTCTGACAACCAATTGATTAAATTTTGGGCATTGAGATTCACATTACAAAAGAAGATGAAAGTGGGCTATCCTTAAGAAATAAGGTTACATTTTGAGGCTGAGTGAAATTTGGATGAAAAATTCCATTTCTGCATTAAAATTACTGTGGTTTTAATGCTATGAAAAGAAAAACACTTTAAAATAAATGCAAATATTTAACACACATTCTTTATTGCTGAATTTTAAAATATTTTCATCATATGTGAAATGGGAAGGAGAACACCCCCATCAGCATCTTTTGAACATAAATGGTCAATTTAATATTGAAATAAATGCATAAATATACTCATATTACAAGTCTGCTTATTTAGCATAGCTGTGCATTTTTATTAATAAAATCACATTTGAAGATGGTATCTGTGTCTATATTTTAATGGAAGTATGAGAATATTTATAAATTTTCATGATGTCTTTTTGATGTCTTAAATTAGTATAAAGATGGGCTCACTGCAAAAAAACAAAAGGATATTGTCACATTTTAGAAATCAATAAATTTAGTTAGGCAAGGATAAATACACATCTTCCGGACTAATTTCCTTCTGCTCAAATCTGCCAAAATAATACTTCACATGCCTAAAGAAACTCTTTAATATACACCATTTGTGAATTGTATTTCTTATGCCAAATGAAGAAAAAAAACGGGGGGGGGGAAGACTGAACGAAGATACATAAAGAAGAAAGAAAATAACATCACTCCAATATATGTGAGAAAGAAAAATACACTCCCTGCCTGTGAACTTCCATTATTTCTTGGGAATCCACTATAAAAAGGGGACATCCTTCCTTGTATTTTATAAAAGGCACTTGACATATTTTGTGACTTATTAACGAGTGCTGCTAATACCCAATTTGGCATAAATATAAGATGTCACATCTTTTTGCTTACAATTAACATTTTATGAAGAAAATGAGAATATTTTTTTCACACAGGGTTTATCTAATATTAAACTTCACGTTTGCTTAACAGAGCACATCTTCACAATAACAGGGTCTATTGCCAAGAGCAGCGTGCAGAGTGTTTGGAACAGCTCCCATCTCTTTCGGTTCACCTGTAAAAACATCCACGTACTCCCTAGGACTGCATCTGTGGCTAGTTTTAAAGAATGACTATCCATGCAAATAGGCATAATTTCAGCATGAAATAACATGTAAAAATCAAGAAAATGCTCAATGCTTAGATGGCAGTGTGTATTTTTTTTTATGTGAGAAAGATTTCATCAAGCAGTGCTTGCTCCTGGTTTCTATACAAAGATACAACATTTTAAAAGAGCCTGTTTTAGAGTGTCATGAAAGCAGTATGATGCCTCTCTCTCTCTCTCTCTCTCTCTCTATATATATATATATATATATATATATATATATATATATATATATATATGTAATATACAAAAAATACTTTTTGTATGCTCAGGATAAAATTTCCTGAATTTGGAATGGAAACATATCTTAATAACTTGAATATTGGGTTCCAAATCGAATTCAGAATAGCTGAGAACCCCCTCACACATGAATAATAAAATTGGTTTCAGGAGTCCAGAAAGGCAATGCCAGATCTTTCACTAACACATTAGATCTGATAAATCAGGTGTAACTGTCAGGTGAGAGGGAGAAATGGGAAGACGGAGACAAACCAAAAAAAGATGAATTATTTCAAAGCTCAGAAAGACTTGCACATTGGGGGGAAGTTATTTTTGCATGCACGCCAGCTTCCCCAAAATAGAGTTCACTGTCATTATTTTAAAATGTTAACTCTTTTCTTTTGGTGTGCAACCCCTTTTCTCTCTAATATCCGCTGAAAAGTATGCGGATCTACAATCAAAACACTGAGCAAACTTTCTGTAGTATTTTTCTCCCCCAGTTCACCTTAACACCCACACTGGGTTTTCCTGCTACCCGTCCTTGCTATAGGAAGAGCACCTGTGCCACAAAGACTCGGAAGCGATATGCTGGTGTAAGAGATGAGCACAAGGTCATCCACAGGCATCCTTCCTTTCCCGACTGCCATTTACCTTGCGTCAACTGTACTTCCTGTCATCTAGCCTAGGTATCAACAGCTGCATCCCTGCCTCATGCCGGAGCCAAAAGGCGGGCTGTTCTCCTCCTCAGGTGGAAGGAAATCATACTTTCATCTTCAGTAAAAACTGAGAGTTAAACATGCTTGTTGGGTCTTATAATAACAAAATATCCTGTGACTTCCTCCAAATGCACCGAACTCATCTGTTTTTTGCAATTCTCTTTCTACCGGTCAGAATTTTTAGATTAAATAATGATTCGTTTCTGTTTGGGGCTAAGAGAATTGAATTACTTTTAGGTCTTGTTGTAAAATGTCCAGCTGAGGTATAATATAATAGGATGAAACAAATGGGGAAAATAGGGAAAATGAGAGACTCCAACAAGACTGGGCATTATATTAATAGGCATAAATAAATATATCTCTCCATATAGTTTAGACCTAAACTTAGAAATAAAGGTAATAGTGCACATTGGGCTTATAACTCATGGAGGCTCTAGGCAGGATTAAATAATGATAACTGGTTGACAACAGTATTTTACCAACGTAATGTCTCATAAACAAGATCTATATGCAAATATATTTACCACATTAGAAAACATACTGTTAAATGACTATACTATAAATTAAATCACTTGAAAACATTTTCAAAGCATTGCCACGATTTCCCAATTCAGGATTTAGAGAAAGCTGTGGAATGACTTTATCATCCATGCTGTCCTGTCCATTAAGATTTTTTAAAGTCCTGTATTTCTCAACGTATGTGCTAAACCAGAATGTTTCAACTACAGTTATAATTGATTCTGGTGTGTAGGTCCGTGCCGTTGAATCAGCTCTGACTCCAGGCGACCCCTATGAATGAGTGACATCCACAGTGTCCTGTCCTCAAGCCCTGCTCAGCTCCTGTAGACTCGAGCCTATGGCTTGTTTGATAGAGTCCATCCATCTCATATTTGGTCTTCTTCTTTTCCTGCTGTCTTCTATTTTCCCCAGCATTATTGTCTTCTTAATTTTGAGTTTTAACCAGGCAATATGAAACCTCTTGGTCAGCAGTGATTGTGAATATCAAGATCAGCAAGTATGCAGAAAAATACTGGTGTTGAATTTGAACTCAAATGTATTATTGATCGGATACACAGACTCTAATCCTGTAAACTCCTTTTTAATTAATGTGAAAATCTATAGAGAATATTTTTCACTAGTAAATATTTTGTTGCACCATTTGACATCTAATAACACAAATGCTTTGGTAATTCCTACACAATGGATATCTGAGCATAGCAGTTTCCTCCCCGAAAAAGATAATTTCAGGACAAACATCCAGGTATAATCAAGTCAGATTTTAACTACTCCAAAAGATTCTTCCTTAAAGTCTGAATTATCTGACATTCCATTTACCTTAATCCTAAGGTAGCCGATAACTTAATGTTAGTAGAAAAGAATTTTCAGTGAAGAATTTTGAAGGAACACCCCAGGGTGAAGTAGCAAGTGGTTAAGTGCTCTTACTTTAATAAAGAACTTATTTTGGAGAGGCGGGTGCAACTTTTATACAATTATCTGGAGTCCAGATTCTGGACAAAGAAGTGTTTCATTACAGTAATTATCCAGATAGTTCAGACATATCTTTTATGTGACAGGGGGAGTGTAAGGTTGGTATGGTTTCTTGTTTGGATTAATTAGGATACCTGTCTTCGTTGATAAAATTGTTTGAAGAAATTGCTCAAGCTTACACTTCTTTTAGAAAACATCCTTTGAATGGGCCTTTCATCTATTTGGGTCAACCTGGTTATGAAATTTCAAATGGAATATCACTATCAAAAACATTTAAATCAATCTAGAAATCAGTAACTCAAGGGGGGGCAGAAATCAGATAATTTGATTTAGGCAACTCTCCCCCACTCCCCTAATCACTACATTGTCCCCTTCACTGTATTCAAGAGTTCATTTTGTTAATTAGCAACTTTTCCTTTGGAGGTGTTTCTGCCTATGATCAGGTTAAAGAAGGCTTTGACATTTATTTTGAAGAACTCACTTGACAAAAGTTAATACGTCAATTAACTAAGAATGTATTGTCAAAATCTTATATCAAATTAAAAATTTTCATATCATAATAGAGTTCTCAAATCATAACCATTTCATTTAAAATTCCTCCACGCTATCAAACATTCTATCTATTGTCACCAGCAAAATGAACATGTAACATTTCCTGAGACATGCCTAAAATATCCATACTTCTCCTTATTGAAAGGGTAATAATTCACCACATTAGAAAACCAGAGTGAGAAATAATCTCAAGAAAAAAACACACTTTTTCTTTTGATAGAAATTCAAAATACTCTAAATGTCCTTTGGAGTTTTTAAATGGTAGGCAATAAGGTTTGAGAAATTC
The DNA here is from genome assembly GCF_001890085.2 of Hipposideros armiger. Taxonomy (NCBI): domain Eukaryota; kingdom Metazoa; phylum Chordata; class Mammalia; order Chiroptera; family Hipposideridae; genus Hipposideros; species Hipposideros armiger. The sequence continues at coordinate 5,052,559 of NW_017731372.1, forward strand.
CTTATGTATATGTCCTTTCCAATTTACACCAGTTCTTATATAGAGTCCTATAATAACATATTGTGTGCAATCCATCTGCATATTATGAAATCAGTAATGTTTTCTAATTTCTTTTGTCAATCCCGAACCTAAATAATTTCTTATATTAGCAGTTGCAAGTGCCAGGCTATGCCTAAAATGATAGAATTCAGGTGGGGGGAAACAGGCCCGTTTGTACTTTGAACAAATAAAGAGTGAGCTGGCAGCTAGCTTATGTCTTAAGATTGCAAGTGCTACTTGTAGAGGAACGATGCTAGGAAATGAATACAGTGCGAACAAAGATACATGTTATATATGCATGACTTTTTCCCCCCACAAAGCAGTGATTCAACTAAATAGAATTCTGCATAATGGACACATAAAAATATCAGTGAATACCAATCACAGATAACCCCTATGAAAAATAAAGCAAAAGAAGATATCCATAGATGACATTTTAATTATGAAAGAACTTCAAAAGCATCCAAGGAAAGTACTGGAGGGAAACTTTGATGTTGAAGTCTACAGAATAAATGACACCTACTGTCACATTTGCATGAAACAATAATCATCGCCCAAGCAACAAAACCAACAAAAATCATTCACCACCTAATCTAATTCTAGGCGACTCAAGAAGTAGCTTGTGTAAAGAAAAAAAAATTTAAAGCCCAAGTTTTAAGAATCCAGATAGAGTGCTTACATTGAATTCTCAACATCTTCCCTCACACATCAAGCCACAGTCCTTACCTTCGTCTGTTTGACCATGATATAAACATAGCCATGTTGTGTGCATGGACAGGTTAACCTGAATACTCCCCTTTTTCTTCCTCATTACACACAACCCATTTCATTTTGAAAACACACAAAGAAGTTCTTGCAAGAAACGCTTCACAGAACTGACTCCCCACATCTTGCATCAAATAGAAAAGCAGTTACCTCTCACGTACTTGAGATTTTCCTTCCTCATCAAAGTAATAACTAGGACATCTGGCACATGTCTGGTACAATGACAGGCTCATTCTACTTTATGAGAATATTTAACATATGACTTGAAAGAGTTTATGCACATACCTATTCTTTCTGGGCAGAGAGAAAGCACGCTAAAAAGATAAGCTTTAACAATAGTAACACTTTCAAACTGACTTTAGTATTCTTGGCAGTTACACACACCACCCACGGCTGTCCAACACACACACACACAGCTCTCACAGTGCACCCCCCCACCCACACACACACACAGAGACCTGGGAGACAGATAGACATAAACTGGACAGAAGCAAAGGGAAAGTCAATCTCCCTCCACCTGCTGCCTGAAGTGGGGGTACTTTCAGCTGCCTGGCGTACAGGAGCCTGAGACACAGCCTCAGCAGCAGCCTGCCAACATCCTTAAGAAAAACAAACACATACCAACTTGGCCCCCACCCCCAACCCAAGAACTCCCATGGCAGGGCTCAAAACATAGCAACAGCCCATTCCCATTAGCTCAGACAATCCTATTAACTAGGGCCACCATAAATTCATAAACCTCTACAACCCTGGGGCATGCACTGTGGTCTGGAACTGTACAGACACAGAGGAAATTTGCACCTGTCTTTCTTGACACAACACACCTGTCAGGCCCTGCTCATGCGCACTCTGCTAAAAAATAGACCTCTGCCTACCTAGTTTAGGAAAGGAAATGATTTTTTTTTTCATAAGGGAGGGTATAGGTGGGAGGGTAGGGAGAGAGAGAGGGAGAGAGAGAGAGAGAGAGAGAGAGAGAGAGAGAGAGAGAGAGAGAGAGAGAGAAGACTTCTAGTCTTGACTTTGAGAGAAGGCCATCCTGTGCTTGCTCTGTTTTCATAAGCTCAGGGAGACGACACAGACCTTCTTGGAAAAATTAAAACAAGCAGGTGAGCTCCGAGCCTTCCCCCAGGCAGAGTAGGGCTCCGGATTGCCAAGAGCCGCAGCAGGTTCACACTCCCACCTGCCTCCTTGGGCGATTTAAGACTATAGCCCAACTTAGTTCTTCTCTCAGCCGGCCGGCAGGACTCTCAACTTCCAAAGAAGCTGAGAAGGGGAGGGAGGCACACGAGTCTCTCGAAAGCTACTCCCCCTTTGCCTCCCCTCTGCCCTCATCCCTAACCCACACTCTCCAACAACGTTCAGTTTTAGCAGGAGGAGTAATTGGCCGGCACACCAGAAGAGCCAACAACTTGCTAAACTGGACTTTGGGTGATGTCTCCCCTCCAACCCCTCCG